>NC_091314.1:24616096-24663596 GCF_038502225.1 Cherax quadricarinatus
AAGCCAGTTGCTGGACCACGTGTCCAGCCTGTCCAGGTCTCTTTGAAGGTCTGCCTGATCCTCATCTGATTTAATTCTCCTCATTAACTTCACATCATCTGCGAACAGGGACACCTCTGAGTCCATCCCTTCCATCATGTCATTCACGTATACCAAAAATAGCACTGGTCCTAAGACCGACCCCTGTATGACCCCGCTGGTCACAGGTGCCCACTCTGATACCTCATCACGCAGCATGACTCGTGGTTGCCTCCCTGTCAGGTAATTTCTGATCCATTGAAGTGCCCTTCCCTCAATTGTAGGCAAATTACTAGAGTCAATTATAGCTGAGATTGTAAGAAGCCATCTCGATAAGCATAGCTTGATTAATGATACTCAGCATGGATTCACAAGAGGCCGGTCTTGTCTGACTAATTTATTAACTTTCTTCAGTAAAGCTTTTGAGGCTGTTGACCACGATGAAGAATTTGATATTATTTACTTAGATTTTAGTAAGGCTTTTGATAGAGTTCCGTACCAAAGACTGTTAAAGAAAGTGGCAGCTCATGGCATTGGGGGAAGGGTGCTCTCGTGGATCGAATCATGGCTCACAGACAGGAAGCAGAGAGTGTCCATAAATGGGGTTAAATCCGAGTGGGGATCTGTAACAAGTGGCGTTCCACAGGGATCAGTCTTGGGCCCGTTGTTGTTTACAATATATATCAATGATCTTGATGAGGGAATTACTAGTGATATGAGCAAATTCGCCGATGACACAAAGATAGGTAGGATAATTGATTCAAACGTAGATCTTAGGGAACTTCAGAAGGATTTAGACAAACTCTATTCTTGGTCAGAAAAGTGGCAGATGCAGTTCAATGTAGATAAATGCAAGGTTCTGAAGCTCGGGATTGTCCATAACCCTAGCACTTATAAGTTAAATAATGTAGAACTTAGCCACACAAATTGCGAAAAGGACTTGGGGGTTATGGTAAGCAACAACCTTAAACCAAGACAGCAGTGCCTAAGCGTACGTAATAAGGCAAATAGATTACTGGGATTTATATCAAGAAGTGTAAGCAACAGAAGTCCAGAGGTCATACTGCAGCTTTATACATCATTAGTAAGGCCTCACCTAGATTATGCAGCTCAATTCTGGTCTCCATATTACAGAATGGACATAAATTCGTTAGAAAACATTCAGCGTAGGATGACTAAATTAATACATAGCATTAGAAATCTTCCTTATGAAGAAAGATTGAAGACTCTTAAATTACAATCACTTGTTAGACGAAGAATGAGGGGAGACCTGATCGAAGTGTATAAGTGGAAGATATGTATTAATAAAGGGGATATTAATAAGGTCTTGAGGATATCCCTCCTAGAGAGAACCCGCAGTAATGGATTTAAATTAGATAAGTTTAGATTTAGAAAGGACATAGGAAAGTATTGGTTTGGAAATAGGGTAGTTGATAAGTGGAACAGTCTACCTAGTTGCGTTATTGAGGCTAGGACTTTGGATGGTTTCAAATTTAGGTTGGATAGATATGGGAGGGGGAGGGGTTGGATTTGAGTGGGACTTGCAAATG
Organism: Cherax quadricarinatus; assembly: GCF_038502225.1. Lineage (NCBI taxonomy): Eukaryota > Metazoa > Arthropoda > Malacostraca > Decapoda > Parastacidae > Cherax > Cherax quadricarinatus. Next base: position 24,617,665 of record NC_091314.1, read on the forward strand.
AGTGGATTGAGTTATCGGACCTTATTTCTTGGGGAGCATTGAAAATTGGGTTGGGAAAATGTTTTGTTAGTGGGATGGATTGTAAAGGGCCTGCCTAGTATGGGCCAACAGGCCTGCTGCAGTGTTCCTCTTTTCTTATGTTCTTATGTTCCCGTTATACGCGCCTGATCCTCTAGTTTCTGCACTAGTTTCTTGTGAGGAACTGTGTCGAGGACCTTCTTGCAGTACAAGAAGATGCAATTAACCCACCCCTCTTTCTCGTTTCTTACTTCTGTTAGTTTATCATAAAATTCCAGAAGGTTTGTGACACAGGATTTGTCTTCCATGAAACCGTGCTGGTTGTCATTTATACTTTTGTTTGGTTGCAGGTGCTCCACCACTCTCCTCCTGATAATCTTCTCCATGACTTTGCGTACTATACACGTCAGTGACACTGGTCTGTAGTTTAGCGCTTCTTTTCTGTCTCCTTTTTTAAAAATGGGAACTACATTTGTCGTCTTCAATACCTCAGGTAGTTGTCCAGTTTCAAGGGATGTGTTGAAGATTGTGATTAATGGGACACACAGCATTTCTGCTCCCTCTGTAAGGATCCGTGGGGAGATGTTGTCCGGTCTCATTGCCTTTGAGGTATCAAGGTCACTTAGCAGCTTCTTCACCTCTTCCTCAGTTGTGTGTATGTTGTCGAACACTTGTTGATGTATTCCCTGTTGGTGACCCCCTCTGTCCTGTCTTCCCGGAGGCCTTCCTGTCTCCACAGTGAATACTTCTTTAAATCTCTTGTTGAGCTCCTCTCATACCTCTTGATCGTTTCGTGTGAGTTCCCTACCTTCTTTCTTCAGTCTGATCACCTGGTCTTTGACTGTTGTCTTCTTCCTAATGTGGCTATACAGCAGTTTCGGGTCAGACTTGACTTTTGATGCTATGTTGTTTTCATACTGTCGCTGGTCCTCCCTCCTTACCTCTACATGCTCGGTTCTGGCTCTTAGACTGATCTCCTTATTTTCCTGGGTCCTTTACCTTCTGTACCTCTTCCATTCTCTATTACACATAGGTTTTGCCTCCCTATGCCTTTGGGTAAACCAAGGACTCACGTGTGTGTGTTTGCACATGTGTGTGTGTGCACACGTGTGTGTGTGTGTGTGTGTGCACACGTGTGTGTGTGTGTGTGTGTGTGCACACGTGTGTGTGTGTGTGTGTGTGTGCACACGTGTGTGTGTGTACTCACCTAATTGTACTCACCTAATTGTGGTTGCAGGAGTCGAGACTCAGCTCCTGGCCCCGCCTCTTCACTGATCGCTACTGGATCCTCTCTCTCTCTGCTTCCTGAGCTTTGTCATACCTCTTCTTAAAACTATGTATGGTTCCTGCCTCCACTACTTCACTTGCTAGGCTATTCCACTTCCTGACAACTCTATGACTGAAGAAATACTTCCTAACGTCCCTGTGACTCGTCTGAGTCTTCAGCTTCCAGTTGTGACCCCTTGTCCCTGTGTCCCCTCTCTGGAACATCCTATCTCTGTCCACCTTGTCTATTCCCCGCAGTATCTTGTATGTCGTTATCATGTCTCCCCTGACCCTTCTGTCCTCCAGTGTCGTCAGTCCGATTTCCCTTAACCTTTCCTCGTACGACATTCCCTTGAGCTCTGGGACTAGCCTTGTTGCAAACCTTTGTACTTTCTCTAACTTCTTGACGTGCTTGACCAGGTGTGGGTTCCAGACTGATGCTGCATACTCCAGTATGGGCCTAACATACACAGTGTACAGTGTCTTGAACGATTCCTTATTAAGGTATCGGAACGCTATTCTCAGGTTTGCCAGGCGCCCGTATGCTGCAGCAGTTATTTGGTTGATGTGTGCCTCCGGTGATGTGCTCGGTGTTATGGTCACCCCAAGGTCGTTCTCCCTGAGTGAGGTCTGTAGTCTTTGTCCACCTAGCCTATACTCTGTCTGCGGTCTTCTTTGCCCCTCCCCAATCTTCATGACTTTGCATTTGGCTGGATTAAATTCGAGAAACCAGTTACTGGACCACATGTCCAGCCTCTCCAGGTCTCTTTGCAGTCCTGCCTCATCCTCGTCCGATTTAATTCTTCTCATCAACTTCACGTCATCTGCGAACAGGGACACTTCAGAGTCTATTCCTTCCATCATGTCGTTCACATATATCAAAAATAGCACTGGTCCTAGAACTGACCCCTGTGGGACCCCGCTCGTAACAGGCGCCCACTGTGATACCTCTTCACGTACCATGACTCGTTGCTGCCTCCTTGTCAGGTATTCCCTTATCCATTGCAGTGCCCTTCCTTTTACGTGTGCCTGATCCTCCAGCTTCTGCACTAATCTCTTGTGGGGAACTGTGTCAAAGGCCTTCCTGCAGTCTAGGAAAACGCAATCTACCCACCCCTCTCTCTCGTGTCTTACTTCTGTTACCTTGTCATAAAACTCCAGGAAGTTTGTGATACAAGATTTGCCTTCCATGAACCCATGCTGGTTTTCATTTATAATCTTGTTCCTTTCCAGGTATGGGGACTACATTAGCTGTCTTCCATTTCTCAGGTAGTTGCCCAGTTTCAAGGGATGTGTTGAAGATTGTGGTTAGAGGCACACACAGCATCTCTGCTCCTTTTCTAAGGACCCATGGGGAGATATTGTCCGGTCCCATCGCCTTTGAGGTGTCAAGGTCACTTAAAAGCTTCTTCACCTCCTCCTCAGTTGTTCGTATGTCATCCAACACTTGTTGGTATATTCCCTCTTGATGTTCCCTTCTGTGCTGTCTTCCCACAGCCCTTCCTGTCTCTACTGTAAAAACTTCCTTAAATCTCCTGTTCAGCTCCTCACATACCTCCTGATCATTTCTTGTGAGTTCTCCACCTTCTGTCCTTAATCTGATCACCTGGTCTTTGACTATTGTCTTCCTCCTGATGTGGCTATACAACACACACGTGTGTGCACACGTGTGTGTGTGTGTATGTGTGTGCACACGTGCTTGTCCTCACACTTGTCACTGGTCATTAATGAGAAAGAATTACATGTTTTATTCATTAATTTATCCCTTTGTATTACTAAACTCAAATAATTTTTTTCCTGCTAAATAATTATCTGCAAACAGTAGAACGTTCTGATCAAATTATAATATCAACAATGGTTGAAAAACTTTTGCACCAGTGTAAATATTAACATACATAAAAAATATGTGAATCCAAGAAAAGGAATAACATGAAAGATATAAACAGGAAAATATGCAATAATCGTAATAAGGCGGAAGAAGAATAAAAATCAAAGGAAAGAGAAAACAAAAAAAAAATATATACAAATACTTAGAGAGAGCTTGTGGGGAATGTGTGTAGATGTTTCTTCTCTGAAAGGTAATTTACAGGTGTTAAAAGTGAGGTATTTTACCTGTGTTAGCCGCGGATACTTTAATGTATATACCTGCCTCTGTGAGGCTGCCAGCCAGACCTGCATCACTGAATACTGAACCTGGGAGGAGGGGGGGGGGGCTTTAACGTCCCTTGTGGTAGGAAGAGTATCAACCTTCTCTCTCTCTCTCTCTCTCTCTCTCTCTCTCTCTCTCTCTCTCTCTCTCTCTCTCTCTCTCTCTCTCTCTGTCTCTCTCTGTCTGTCTCTCTCTGTCTGTCTCTGTCTCTCTCTCTCTCTCTCTCTCTCTCTCTCTCTCTCTCTCTCTCTCTCTCTCTCTCTCTCTCTCTCTCTCTCTCTCTCTCTCTCTCTCGCTCTCTCTGTCTCTGTCTTTTTCTGACTCTCTCTCTCTCTCTCTTTCTCTCTCTCTCTCTCTCTCCTGCATTCACTAGTGATTAATAAGGTAATTGACTCTCATTCTTTTCTCTCTCTCCTCTTCACTTTTTTATCTGGCTTTCCTCATTTATTCATTTTTTCTCTCTCTATCCTTCCTATTCATTTCGCAATTCTTTCTGCACTCCTACATAAATATCCTCTCTCTCTCTCTCTCTCTCTCTCTCTCTCTCTCTCTCTCTCTATTTCTCTCTCTCTCTCTCTCTCTCTCTCTCTCTCTCTCTCTCTCTCTGCTTATTTTTCGCTAATTTGTGTGATGATGAACCTTTAGTTATTTTTCCTTCTGCGTCTCTCCTTTATGCGCCACTTTCTATCTACATCTTTTTCTGCTATCTCGTTGATTATTGCTGGTATAACCTCTCATTCTCTCTCTTTCAACGCATCCAACTCTGAAGTCTCTCCCTTTTGTCTCAGCAGGGAGTGCCTGGATGTCCTCTCTCTCGTTCTGTCTCTCCTTTCTGTGCATAACCTTCTGTCCGCTGCACTTCCCTGCTTTCTGGGTTGATTAGCGCAGGTCATGGACGGTCGTGGGAAGGTTGCCGGTGACTGGAAAAATGTCCCTGGGCTGATTCCACTGCAGGCGGCCTCGTCCTGCCTTCGTTAAGGAGATATTCACGGTCCAATTTGCGAAGGGCAATCAGAGATGGTGAGTGGCCATTTATTAGCCTGGCTAGAATCTTGGAGGAGCAGGGCAAGACTGTCTCACACACATACCACCTGACTGACTGTCTTAACCTGGCTGTGGCAGTCTTGGAGGAGCAGGCCAAACCTGTCTCACACAAACAAACACCACCTGACTGACTGTCTTAACCTGGCTGTGGCAGTCTTGGAGGAGCAGGCCAAACCTGTCTCACACACACACACACATACACCACCTGACTGACTGTCTTAACCTGGCTGTGGCAGTCTTGGAGGAGCAGGCCAAACCTGTCACACACACACACACACACACACACACACACACACACACACACACACACACACACAAACACACACCACCTGACTGACTGTCTTAACCTGGCTGCAGCAGTCTTGGAGGAGCACAACAAGACTGTCTCTCAGCTCTGTGTAGTGAAACACTTGTCTTAAAACATCCTAACTTCCCTTTACCTTCCAGGGAGCGGCCGCCTTCATGCTGGTAAAGGCCCTTGATCCAAGAAGTTTGAGCTGCCCTCTCTTACCTTAGATCAAACCTGATTGCTTTGCAGTCTCCCAGGCTTGTTTAAGACCTATATGGGTTTAGCGCGTTACAGTAATGTATCCATCAGTAGTGTCATATACATCTCCCAACACTTGCTGCTGCTCTACAGATGCCGTGAAATGACCTGTGAAACTAATTAAATCTAATTATAATTGGTTTGAATATAATATAAAGTAAACACAATTAAAGTCGTGATTGTTAGTTATAAACTAGAGCTGTTTAAGCAATTGTTATATAATTATGTAATTTTATTTCTGATGAATACGTTTAATTAGCGATGTTCGATAATGTAACCTACGAACGCTTAATTGCTTTTCTAATGTAGGGTTGAAATTTATATATATATATATATATATATATATATATATATATATATATATATATATATATATATATATATATATATATATATATATATGTATATATATATATATATATATATATATATATATATATATATATATATATATAGATAGATAGATAGATAGATAGATAGATAGATAGATAGGTAGATAGATATAAAGTAGGGTGATCTGTCAATGAAGAAAATACTTTCTCCATGACCCATTATTGGCATGCCAGAAGCGTTCTGACATCACAGTTCAAACGCCCTAACCCTCCTTCAGAGTGCAAGAACTGTATTAACCACCTCCAGGGCTCAAGTCTGGCTAACTGGTTTCCCTGAATCCTTTCATAGTGCTACTTTTCCCACACTCCAACAGCACGTCACATCATAAAAACCACCTGCCTTCACTCCTGCCTAACATACTCACTCAAACCTGTTGGATGTCCAAGCCTCTAGCACCCTAAACGACCTCTACCCCTCCTATCCTCCACCCCAAATTTAAACACCCTCCTTCCTGTCCTATTTTTCCCCATCCTGTAAATGTCCAATAAACCTCAATAATCCCTCCTCAGCCCTTTTAAATAATACTTTTAGTAACACCACCACACCTCTTACTCTCCGAATTCTCATAATATTCACACCACACATTGCCCTCAAACACATCTCTACTGCCCCCAGCCTCCTCTTTGGTGCAATATTTTAAATCCATGTTTCACACCCATCCAGTAGTGATGGTGTCACTATACTCCAGTACATTCCCCTTTTTACTGCCATGGATAAAGTTCTTTGACTCCACAGACTGCTCAGTGTATCACCCACCTTTTTCTTGCCTGGCGAATTCTATGGTTCAGTCCATCTCTCACAGACCCTTCTGCCGACAAGTTCACTCTCAGATATCTGAGCACTTATACATCCTCCATACTCCCTCCCTCCAATCTCTTATCTAATCTCTCATTGCCTATATTTTTTTCCTCTCATCACTTTACTCTTTCCTATATTTACTTTTAATTTCCTTCTTTTACATACCTTTCCAAATTCTTTTAACAACCTTTGCAACTTCTGTTCAGAATCTCCCATAAGAATCGTGTCAATGGCAGAAAGCAACTGTGACAACTTGCACTTTGTATTAGGTTCATTATCTTTTATTCACACACTTCTTGCTTTTACAAACCCATCTATAAATACTGTATGTTAAACAACCATGTGACATCAAATATCCCTGTATAAGGGCTAAACTCAGCCTCACTATACACATAAAAGTTCTTTACTGCTTTAAGTAACCTACCACTTTTTCGATTTCTCCACCTTATCATAAGCCTTTTATAAATACATAAATGCAATGAAAGGTTCCTTACCTCTATCTAAATATTGTTCATTTATACGGTTCGGTGTAAACACTTGGTCTAAACATCCTAAAACCTTGTTCCTCTGTAATCCTACTCACTCTAATCCTACTCACTGTAATCCTACCATACACTTTACCTGGTATACTCAACAGGCTTATTTCTCTATAATTCTTACTCTCTCTTTTATCCTCTTTTTTCCTTATACAGAGGCACTCTGCACGCTCTCTACCAGTTCCTAAGTAACCCAAGAAGCTTATTACCCATTAATAGGGATGGGACGATAACAAAATTTTTGCCGATACTTTAATTCAGTTTTAGGTGGATACCGATACCATTAAAATAAACCGTTACCACCTATACCAATACCGATATTTTGGCACACTCCTACTCTATAATTCTTACACTCTCTTGTATCCCCTTTTCCCTTATACAAAGGAACTATGCAGTCTCTCTACCAATCCCTAGGTACCGTTCCCCTTTCATTTATTGAACAAATGCACGTATGTCCCAGCTGCTTTACCCTCCTTTCATTCCGTCAGCTTCCTCAAGCCACACTCATATAGTTCTTCTTTACTCCTACAATGTAAACTCTCACAGCTTACCTCTCTTCATCATCGTTTAACTACTCCTGAAACTATTCCGTCTATCGTCTCAGTATCTCCATCTCCCCATCTGATGTCTCCTCTTTTGTTATAAACTGTTAAATCCATTTGCTCCTTAGGCTTTCTCAACTTATATTTATTTATACTTATTCTCAGCAAAATTTACTGACAAAACCTCTCATTAGCTCTCCTTTTGTATTGGAGGGAGGGGGATGTTGCACCGCTTGCCAAGTCTTTTGCTTTCGTAGGGAGTGGTTTCCGTATGCAGATTTGAGACTAGTCCCGGTAGGATTTTCCAACAGTATGTTATGTATCTTTCTCGCCTGCATTCCAATGATTACAGGTCAAGGAACTTAACCGTTTCCAGTAATTTAAGTGCTCCTTCACCACTCTTTAAGCTTCTCTTTTAAGCTGCATATACTCCGCCCTCCGTAGAGCACTTCTACATTGTAAAAATCTTTCATATGCCATCTTTTTATCCCCTACTACACTCTTTACCTCATCATTCCACCAATCGCTTATTTTTCTTCTGGCACCCACCCTCTTGTACCCACAAACTGATGCTGCACACTAATACTGCATTCTTAAATCTTTTCCATACCTCCTTGACCCCGTCCTCATTACCTATGCTTTGTCTAGCCCTTCGTTCTCTCAATAGATGTTTATATATTACCCCAACTATATCCTCCTTTCACGTCTCTCTTACCCACCGATGACATTTTCCTTGTACCCCATCTCCCTTTTACTCTCACTGTAGCTACCGCCAAATGATGGTGATATATTTGCATACATACATACATATATATATATATATATATATATATATATATATATATATATATATATATATATATATATATATATATATATATATATAATACACCAAAAACACACCTACACACACACCAGTGAAGAGGCAGGGCCAGGAGCTATGAATCAACCCCTGCAACCACAGTTAGGTGAGTACACACACAGAAACAAAGAGATTTAATTATAAAAAAATAACCCTCTTTGCATATGAAGGTTCAAAGCTTAATTTATATGTAGTTTGAATATGTGTTAAATTGACTCCGATGTTAAGAAACGTTCAGAGAGGAAGAGAGAGAGAGAGAGAGAGAGAGAGAGAGAGAGAGAGAGAGAGAGAGAGAGAGAGAGAGAGAGAGAGAGAGAGAGAGAGAGAGAGAGAGAGAGAGAGAGACGGAGGGAGGGAGGGAGGGAGATATACGGAGGGAGGGAGGAAGGTATACGGAGGGAGGGAGGGAGCTATACGGAGGGAGGGAGCTATACGGAGGGAGGGAGGGAGCAACGATAAGTGAAAGTAAATAATACTATGGTGGTGTTGGTGTTGGTGGAGATGGTGCCGGTAGTGTTGATGGTGGTGGTGTTGGTGATGGTAGTAGTGGTGTGAGAGGAAGTGGGTGGGGTAGTAGAAGCCATCATCAAGCAAGGTAAAGTAGGGATTGAGGGGAAGGGGGTATAGTGGTCAGCAACACTCTGGTGCATTAGCAACGCTTCCTGACCCGCCACCATCATTCTGTTGACTTGCTCGCCTCACCTCACACACATGATGCTCTCCTCATATAGTCTACCATGGTGGTGGACCTGGGAAAAAATACTCACTTTACTCTTCTTCGTTCGTTCTTTCTTCTTCTTCCTTCTTCTTCCTTCTTCTTCTTCCTTCCTCCTTCCTCCTCATTCTTCCTCCTTCTCCTTCCTTCTTCCTCCTTCTCCTTGTCTTTCTTGTTTACACAAAGGTAATTTGCAGAGTTAGGTTAAGAGTTGTTCATTTATTTACAAACTAAGAGATGTTACCTAATTCAGCTCGTTTGAGAGCCTTACCTGGCATTACTTTCATTATTTTTTATTGTTTGAAACATATAAATAAGGAACAGAATAAAGTTGGAGATATCTGTGGGCTGGAGAATTCATTTGGTCAATTGACATTATCTCATCGATGTTGTTGTATTGTTCGAAGATATTCTAGACTCGAATCATTCTAGGAATGAATGATATCAGATGAAGTAATGTTCTTGAGAAAAGTAGAGCCATAATGTAGTTGTTCCTTGCTGTCCGTCTTGTGGCATAGCTGTCTTCTCGCTGCCCACCAACATCTCTCCGGTGTTGACGGCTCTGCTGAAATGACAGATCTATCCCGGTAATATCCAGTGGAGAGATATCCACCTAATCTTCCATTAATTCTTACCACTGCTCCAGAATTAACATCATGGTGCCCAGAGGCCATCATTATTTGTGTTTTCTCCGTAGCAAATGTACCTATTATAGCTTTCTCCAGGTTGGTATAGCAATATAGCTGTAAGCTGGTGATTGATGTACATGAGAGCAGCTGCAATTTCCTCTCTTGCATAAGTAATATCCTCGAGTACAGTTATCTGCAATGAAAGGGGGTAAAGCAGCTGGAACTGATGGGATCATGACAGAAATGTTAAAAGCAGCGGGGGATATAGTGTTGGAGTGGTTGGTACTTTTGTTTAATAAATGTATGAAAGAGGGGAAGGTACCTAGGGATTGGCGGAGAGCATGTATAGTCCCTTTATATAAAGGGAAAGGGGACAAAAGAGATTGTAAAAATTATAGAGGAATAAGTTTACTGAGTATACCAGGAAAAGTATACGGTAGGGTTATAATTGAAAGAATTAGAGGTAAGACAGAATGTAGAATTGCGGACGAGCAAGGAGGTTTCAGAGTGGGTAGGGGATGTGTAGATCAAGTGTTTACATTGAAGCATATATGTGAACAGTATTTAGATAAAGGTAGGGAAGTTTTTATTGCATTTATGGATTTAGAAAAGGCATATGATAGAGTGGATAGAGGAGCAATGTGGCAGATGTTGCAAGTATATGGAATAGGTGGTAAGTTACTAAATGCTGTAAAGAGCTTTTATGAGGATAGTGAGGCTCAGGTTAGGGTGTGTAGAAGAGAGGGAGAATACTTCCCGGTAAAAGTAGGTCTTAGACAGGGATGTGTAATGTCACCATGGTTGTTTAATATATTTATAGATGGGGTTGTAAAAGAAGTAAATGCTAGGGTGTTCGGGAGAGGGGTGGGATTAAATTATGGGGAATCAAATTCAAAATGGGAATTGACACAGTTACTTTTTGCTGATGATACTGTGCTTATGGGAGATTCTAAAGAAAAATTGCAAAGGTTAGTGGATGAGTTTGAGAATGTGTGTAAAGGTAGAAAGTTGAAAGTGAACATAGAAAAGAGTAAGGTGATGAGGGTATCAAATGATTTAAATAAAGAAAAATTGGATATCAAATTGGGAGGAGGAGTATGGAAGAAGTGAATGTTTTCAGATACTTGGGAGTTGACGTGTCGGCGGATGGATTTATGAAGGATGAGGTTAATCATAGAATTGATGAGGGAAAAAAGGTGAGTGGTGCGTTGAGGTATATGTGGAGTCAAAAAACGTTATCTATGGAGGCAAAGAAGGGAATGTATGAAAGTATAGTAGTACCAACACTCTCATATGGATGTGAAGCTTGGGTGGTAAATGCAGCAGCGAGGAGACGGTTGGAGGCAGTGGAGATGTCCTGTCTAAGGGCAATGTGTGGTGTAAATATTATGCAGAAAATTCGGCGTGTGGAAATTAGGAGAAGGTGTGGAGTTAATAAAAGCATTAGTCAGAGGGCAGAAGAGGGGTTGTTGAGGTGGTTTGGTCATTTAGAGAGAATGGATCAAAGTAGAATGACATGGAAAGCATATAAATCTATAGGGGAAGGAAAGAGGGGTAGGGGTCGTCCTCGAAAGGGTTGGAAAGAGGGGGTAAAGGAGGTTTTGTGGGTGAGGGGCTTGGACTTCCAGCAAGCGTGCATGAGCGTGTTAGATAGGAGTGAATGGAGACGAATGATACTTGGGACCTGACGATCTGTTGGAGTGTGAGCAGGGTAATATTTAGTGAAGGGATTCAGGGAAACCGGTTATTTTCATATAGTCGGACTTGAGTCCTGGAAATGGGAAGTACAATGCCTGCACTTTAAAGGAGGGGTTTGGGATATTGGCAGTTTGGAGGGATATGTTGTGTATCTTTATACGTATATGCTTCTAAACTGTTATATTCTGAGCACCTCTGCAAAAGCAGTGATAATGTGTGAGTGTGGTGAAAGTGTTGAATGATGATGAAAGTATTTTCTTTTTGGGGATTTTCTTTCTTTTTTTTGGGTCACCCTGCCTCGGTGGGAGACGACCGACTTGTTGAAATATATATATATATATATATATATATATATATATATATATATATATATATATATATATATATATATATATATATATATATATGCAAAACAACCACTCTGAAAGAATAGAGAAATTCCAAGCGCTTTCGTGACTACTCACATTATCAAGGAACTATGAAAGTAAAGCATCTAAGGAAGCTATATAAGGGGTCTGGCCAACACCTCACTATCAGATCCCACAACGGTTAAACACCTGACGCGCGCCGGCCCAACTGGACAGGTCCTTTGCACAACTCGCCAACAAACTATTCTACCCAAGAAAATTTAAAAATTATTATTTGCCCAGTGTATTATTAAATTCTTCCCAAATTCTATTAATTATAATTGGATCTAATTTATATAAACCAAAGGAAATATTCATATTATTGTCAAAACTGCTTTTTATGAAACAAGATTCAATTATATTCCTGTCGACCATGGACTTGCTTGATACTACTTTCTCAACTTTTTGAAAATCAATTGGATGGTTAAAATCTCTTACATGAATAAATAGAGCATTGGAATCTTGTCCAGTTCTAATGCTATATTTATGTTGTTTTAATCTTAGTTCGAGATTTTTACCAGTTTGACCGTAATAAACTTTATCGCAAATTTTACAAGGAATCTTATAGACACATCCATCAGCATTTTGGGGGGAATTCTTTATCAAAAGTTTTTTTTACTGTATCAAGATTTTTGAATACAACTTTAATATTAAAAGTCTTAAGAAGAGAAGGCATATCAACCAAGTTTACATGGTAAGGGAGAACCAACATATTTTTAGTTGAATAAGGCTGGTTGTCCCTTTTTGGATTATTCCTCGCATCAAGATAGAGTCAAACTGTCTGTTTTCTCATCAATGTTTTTGAGAGCTTTACGAATTTGTAGTCCTGAGTTCATAGATAAGGAAATATCCAAAATTTATGAAATAGGTAATGATTTAAAATACCCAAGAAATATAATTGATAAATCTTTTAAAGTTGCTAGAAATACTTTTTACAATCCAAAAAGGGACAACCAGCCTTGTTCAACTAAAAATATGTTGGTTCTCCCTTACCATGAAAACTTGGTTGATATGCCTTCTCTTCTTAAGACTTTTAATATTAAAGTTGTATTAAAAAATCTTGATACAGTAAAAAAACTTTTGATAAAGAATTCCCCCCAAAATGCTGATGGATGTGTCTGTAAGATTCCTTGTAAAATTTGCGATAAAGTTTATTACGGTCAAACTGGTAAAAATCTCGAACTAAGATTAAAAAAACATAAATATAGCATTAGAACTGGACAAGATTCCAATGCTCTATTTATTCATGTAAGAGACTTTAACCATCCAATTGATTTTCAAAAAGTTGAGAAAGTAGTATCAAGCAAGTCCATGGTCGACAGGAATATAATTGAATCTTGTTTCATAAAAAGCAGTTTTGACAATAATATGAATATTTCCTTTGGTTTATATAAATTAGATCCATTTATAATTAATAGAATTTGGGAAGAATTTAATAATACACTGGACAAATAATAATTTTTAAATTTTCTTGGGTTTGTTGGTGAGTTGTGCAAAGGACCTGTCCAGTTGGGCCGGCACGCTTCAGGTGTTTAACCGTTGTGGGATCTGATAGTGAGGTGTTGGCCAGACCCCTTATATAGCTTCCTTAGATGCTTTACTTTCATAGTTCCTTGATAATGTGAGTAGTCACGAAAGCGCTTGGAATTTCTCTATTCTTTCAGAGTGGTTGTTTTGCATATTCTGAAATCACCTGTTTACTGTGATCTTATTGCATATATATATATATATATATATATATATATATATATATATATATATATATATATATATATATATATAATATATATATATATATATATATATATATATATATATATATATATATATATATATATATATATATATGTGTGTGTGTGTGTGTGTGTGTGTGTGTGTGTGTGTGTGTGTGTGTGTGTGTGTGTGTGTGTGTGTGCGTGCGTGCGTGCGTGAGGTATCAGGGATAATTACGTTAGGCCCGAGAGAAGGGAGGGTACTCTGTTGCCTTGGATGAAGAGCTCTTCGCCGTCATTGAGGTTACCAATGCTGCATTTATGGTAATAAAGTTAACTTAAAGTTAATAAATAATTATGTGTTGATCCTTCACCTTTCTTCAGTGTGGGCCAACAGGCCTACTGCAGTGTTCCTCCTTTCTTATGTTCTTTTTCCTTTCTCCATTCGTTCATTCTCTTCGCTGTCTCCTTCCTTCTTGTCCTTTTCTTCATTCCTTCAGTCCACCTTCTCTCTCCTGTCATTCTTGTTATATTCCCTTCTTTCTTCTCCTGCCCCTCACTTCTCTCAGTCCTCTAAGAAAACATACCAAGGCAGTGATCATGACAGTTAATGAGCAACGATGCGCCACCAGTGTCTTGTTCAGTCCTGGAGGCGCCACCAGTGTCTTGTTCAGTCCTGGAGACGCCACCAGTGTCTTGTTCAGTCCTGGAGACGCCACCAGTGTCTTGTTCAGTCCTGGAGACGCCACCAGTGTCTTGTTCAGTCCTGGAGACTCCACCAGTGTCTTGTTCAGTCCTGGAGACGCCACCAGTGTCTTGTTCAGTCCTGGAGACGCCACCAGTGTCTTGTTCAGTCCTGGAGACTCCACCAGTGTCTTGTTCAGTCCTGGAGACTCCACCAGTGTCTTGTTCAGTCCTGGAGACTCCACCAGTGTCTTGTTCAGTCCTGGAGACGCCACCAGTGTCTTGTTCAGTCCTGGAGACTCCACCAGTGTCTTGTTCAGTCCTGGAGACGTCACCAGTGTCTTGTTCAGTCCTGGAGTCTCCACCAGTGTCTTGTTCAGTCTTGGAGACTCCACCAGTGTCTTGTTCAGTCCTGGAGACTCCACCAGTGTCTTGTTCAGTCCTGGAGACTCCACCAGTGTCTTGTTCAGTCCTGGAGACTCCACCAGTGTCTTGTTCAGTCCTGGAGACGCCACCAGTGTCTTGTTCAGTCCTGGAGACTCCACCAGTGTCTTGTTCAGTCCTGGAGACTCCACCAGTGTCTTGTTCAGTCCTGGAGACTCCACCAGTGTCTTGTTCAGTCCTGGAGACTCCACCAGTGTCTTGTTCAGTCCTGGAGACGCCACCAGTGTCTTGTTCAGTCCTGGAGACTCCATCAGTGTCTTGTTCAGTCCTGGAGACGCCACCAGCGTCTTGTTCAGTCCTGGAGACGCCACCAGTGTCTTGTTCAGTCCTGGAGACTCCACCAGTGTCTTGTTCAGTCCTGGAGACGCCACCAGTGTCTTGTTCAGTCCTGGAGACGCCACAGTGTCTTGTTCAGTCCTGGAGACTCCACCAGTGTCTTGTTCAGTCCTGGAGACGCCACCAGTGTCTTGTTCAGTCCTGGAGACGCCACCAGTGTCTTGTTCAGTCCTGGAGACTCCACCAGTGTCTTGTTCAGTCCTGGAGACGCCACCAGTGTCTTGTTCAGTCCTGGAGACGCCACCAGTGTCTTGTTCAGTCCTGGAGACTCCACCAGTGTCTTGTTCAGTCCTGGAGACTCCACCAGTGTCTTGTTCAGTCCTGGAGACTCCACCAGTGTCTTGTTCAGTCCTGGAGACGCCACCAGTGTCTTGTTCAGTCCTGGAGACTCCACCAGTGTCTTGTTCAGTCCTGGAGACGTCACCAGTGTCTTGTTCAGTCCTGGAGTCTCCACCAGTGTCTTGTTCAGTCCTGGAGACTCCACCAGTGTCTTGTTCTGTCCTGGAGACTCCACCAGTGTCTTGTTCAGTCCTGGAGACTCCACCAGTGTCTTGTTCAGTCCTGGAGACTCCACCAGTGTCTTGTTCAGTCCTGGAGACGCCACCAGTGTCTTGTTCAGTCCTGGAGACTCCACCAGTGTCTTGTTCAGTCCTGGAGACTCCACCAGTGTCTTGTTCAGTCCTGGAGACTCCACCAGTGTCTTGTTCAGTCCTGGAGACTCCACCAGTGTCTTGTTCAGTCCTGGAGACGCCACCAGTGTCTTGTTCAGTCCTGGAGACTCCATCAGTGTCTTGTTCAGTCCTGGAGACGCCACCAGCGTCTTGTTCAGTCCTGGAGACGCCACCAGTGTCTTGTTCAGTCCTGGAGACTCCACCAGTGTCTTGTTCAGTCCTGGAGACGCCACCAGTGTCTTGTTCAGTCCTGGAGACGCCACCAGTGTCTTGTTCAGTCCTGGAGACTCCACCAGTGTCTTGTTCAGTCCTGGAGACGCCACCGGTGTCTTGTTCAGTCCTGGAGACGCCACCAGTGTCTTGTTCAGTCCTGGAGACGCCACCAGTGTCTTGTTCAGTCCTGGAGACGCCACCAGTGTCTTGTTCAGTCCTAGAGACTCCACCAGTGTTTTGTTCAGTCCTGGAGACGCCACCAGTGTCTTGTTCAGTCCTGGAGACGCCACCAGTGTCTTGTTCAGTCCTGGAGACGCCACCAGTGTCTTGTTCAGTCCTGGAGACTCCACCAGTGTCTTGTTCAGTCCTGGAGACGCCACCAGTGTCTTGTTCAGTCCTGGAGACGCCACCAGTGTCTTGTTCAGTCCTGAAGACGCCACCAGTGTCTTGTTCAGTCCTGGAGACGCCACCAGTGTCTTGTTCAGTCCTGAAGACGCCACCAGTGTCTTGTTCAGTCCTGGAGACGCCACCAGTGTCTTGTTCAGTCCTGAAGACGCCATCAGTGTCTTGTTCAGTCCTGGAGACGCCACCAGTGTCTTGTTCAGTCCTGAAGACGCCACCAGTGTCTTGTTCAGTCCTGGAGACGCCACTAGCTGGCGATACGTTTTCTTATTAGACGTTTTGATCGTTGAATAACAATGTCTCTCACAGCGTGTAGGTAACACCAGTTAAATCTTTACTATCTTACTTACCTCCCTCCCCTCCCTGATTATTCTCCCTCCCTTCTTCCCTCCCTCCCTCCCTACTCCCTGCTTTTTCTCCCTCCCTTCTTAAATCCCTCCCTTCTTACCTCTCTCCCTCCCTTCTTACCTCTCTCCCTCCCTCTCCTTCCTGTCTTACCTCTTTCCTTCCTGCCTTACCTCCCTATTTACTGTTCCTCTTCCTTGGATTACCTTCTTTCTTCATGTTTTCCTTTCTTTTCCCTTCTTCCCTCCCTTTGTTCTTCCCTCGCTCCTTTATTCATTCCTCCATCTTTTCTGTCTTCCCTCCCTCCCTCCCTACCTCTCTCCTTCACGTCTGCACTAACTCCATGCATGGAGAAGTATTCACAGGAGAGGAGAGAGTTAGTGGAGGCGGTGCAAGTTTGCAGGTGACGGGAAGCCTCACGTCTCAAACTTTGTGGGTGTTGGATGTTGGCACTGACGTTTGAGGTCGTGGGCATGGTAGTATGGGGCTCTCCTACCATGGCACTACTACTGCCTTCCCTATTTCACACGTCTGCCTATACCTGGTTAAACCTGCTGTTACCGTGTTAAACCTTTTACCTGGTTAATCCTGCTGTTATCTGGCTAAACCTGCTGTTATCTGGCTAAACCTGCTGTTATCTGGTTAAACCTGCTGTTATCTGGTTAAACCTGCTGTTATCTGGTTAAACCTGCTGTTATCTGATTAAATCTGCTGTTATCTGATTAAAACCTGCTGTTATCTGGCTAAACCTGCTGTTATCTGGTTAAACCTGCTGTTATCTGGTTAAACCTGCTGTTACCTGATTGAACCTGCTGTTACCGAGTTAAACCTACTAATACCCTGTTAAACCTGTTGATTTATCGTAACTCCTTGATGTGTTTATTTTGCTTTTTAGCTTGTCCATTTCATGCCCTGATGTGTGGATGTTGTCTCTTCTCCGTTAGTCTTGTTTCCTTCTTATTACTCATTGTTGTCCTGAACTTCATCGACACCAACTGGTAATCATCTTTCAGTTCCTCGCCGACCTTCTCATTCTTCGTAAGCTCTCCTCTTCTTGCTCTTCCTCCTCTTCCTCTTGGTATTATTCCTTGGTTCATCATCACTTTTCTAAACAGATTGAATGTAGCATTTCCGGCGCTGTTTTCGTTTTACCGTTGTCATTCTCAAATTGTCGATCTTCTCCCCTTCTCATACTTGCAAATTCGTTCCTTAATTCTCTGCTCGTTTCTACACATTATGCCTCCCTACGCTTCCCGTGGTCAGGGCCTTAAGCCGATTGGACCGATTGCTGCCAGTTGGGCCCCGCGCCTCCTAACGCCGGCTCTGCCCGTGGTTTTCCCTGTTTTATTGTATGTCTGTATCTGAGGGTAAACTACGCACTCGGTTCTTCCGTCTGCCATTTTTTTCCCTTTTGGATGTGAATTTCTCCTCTGCCTCCTGGCACTTCCCCAGGAACTGTCTCTCCTGAGTTACCATTATCACTGTACTGTATTTAGGAAATCCCTCATTTTTGTGTGATCACCTCTTGTGTAGCTTAGTCTGTCACTTCCCATTCTTGCGCTCCTCGCCATGTTTACCTCCACCAGGAAGTTGCAGCTCAGGACTGTGTGGTTACTAGCTCTCAGTGACGTCTCATAGTCGTTGAGTTGATTCAAAGCAAAAAATATTTTGAGTCTGTATGGTTCATCATCCCCTGACTCTCGTCTTCCTTACATGTTCTTACGTAGTTATTCATTACCGATTCATCACTTTAGTTCAACACTTACCTGGTTCTCCATGCGATTCTCAGTTCCCTCTGTCGCTGTATTGGGGTTAGCACGTGTTTCTGAATAATAATAATAATAATAATAATAATAATAATAATAATAATAATAATAATAATAATAATAATAATAATAACAGTGATAATAATAATAATATTATTATTATTAATAATAATAATAATATTAATATTAATAATAATTGTATCAGTCTACTTTCTTTTGAGATCTCCGTGCTGCACTTTTCTTCTTACCTCTCTCGCTTTTAGGTTAAGGCATGTAACCCCTGTCGTGGCATTTGTAGTCTGTGTAAAAAAAAAACTTTACGTTCACCCACCACAGCCACATGTAGGTAATGACGGCGGTGGTGATGGCTTCTTCGTCAGGGTAAGTGTCTCCCCCTCAGGTGGGGGAAGGTGTTAGCTAAACGATGGCCAACTCAGTGATTCAACAAAGGCTGGTGTATTTTGGCCATACTGCCGCCCCGTGGGAAACGATTTTACTTTATCTTAGTGTTCTAAGCTGAAGAACGAGGGCAGAGACTATCCTTAGTCTAAGTCTTGTAGGGAATAACTTTAGAAGGGCGTACGTTAGAGGGGACGTAGAGAAAAGGGGAAGGGAGAGCACGGACCATGAAACAGTAAGCAAGGAAGAGGGAAGGAACACATATCGGGGAACACAGTGTGAGGTACAGAGAAGGGAGAGCACAAAACATAGGACAGCAAAGCAAGGGAGGCGTAACTTGAAGCAGGAATCCGGAAACATAAGGTACAGATTCCTCCCCAATACACATTCATCTTCGTTTAGGCTGGGATCGTAAAGTGAGGTTGATGGTGGCCGCAGCTGAATGCCTGACTGGGGGAGCCTGGTGTGAGTGTGAGGTCTGGACTTGTAGAGGCGGTGCAAGCAGGGATAGAAGAAAGAAGCGAAAGAAAGAGAAAGAAAGAAAGAGAAAAAGAAAGGTGGGAGGGATGTATGGAGGCAAGTCAGGATGGATGGAAAGAAGGAAAGGCAGAAGGAAGGAAGGAGGAAGAATTATAATAAAAAGATAACAGGGTAGGAGAGAGAAAAAATGGTAATTGATGCAAGAAGTAATGTAGGGAGGAAGAGTTACCTTGGCAGTTTGAAGGAGGGGTGAAGAATATATTTAGATGGCGATAAGAAAGAAAGAGGAAAACAAATCGAGGAAGAAATAGAGTAGGTAAAAGTAAAGAGCTTAGATACAGAGGATGTTGCCTGCCTAGCGAATAGAGCTCAGAGAGAGAGAGAGAGAGAGAAGGAAGGAGCATCGGGATGAAAGTTGTAGGGAAGGTGAGGTAAGGAAGATGGGTACAGTAGGTAAGAGAAGTAGGTAAGCAGCGATGTAAGAGAGACTCTCGTAGCTTACCTACCATTTTTTATTTTTTTAAGGAGAATTTAAGTGTATTCTGATTGTGTGCAGACGTTGTAAGATTTACCTGTTGTCTTGCGTCCAGGAGACGGAAAGTTTAACAATCCTGGTACATTGACGTGTTTGTGAAGTTTTGTTGGTGATGACGATGGTGTTAGTACAGTGTGTCACTACTATCATGGTGGTGATGACGATGGTGTTAGTACAGTGTGTCACTACTATCATGGTGGTGATGACGATGGTGTTAGTACAGTGTGTCACCACTACTATCATGGTGGTGATGGCGATAGTGTTAGTACAGTGTGTCACTACTATCATGGTGGTGATGACGATAGTGTTTGTACAGTGTGTCACTACTACTATCATGGTGGTGATGACGATAGCGTTAGTACAGTGTGTCACTACTACTATCATGGTGGTGATGACGATAGCGTTAGTAGTGTCACTACTACTATCATGGTGGTGATGACGATAGTGTTAGTACAGTGTGTCACTACTACTATTATGGTGGTGATGACGATAGCGTTAGTACAGTGTCACCACCACTATCATGGTGGTGATGACGATAGTGTTAGTACAGTGTGTCACCACTACTATCATGGTGGTGATGACAATAGTGTTAGTACAGTGTGTCACCACTACTATCATGGTGGTGATGACGATAGTGTTAGTACAGTGTGTCACTACTACTATCATGGTGGTGATGACGATAGTGTTAGTACAGTGTGTCACTACTACTATCATGGTGGTGATGACGATGGTGTTAGCATTGTGTGTCACTGCTGTTCTGGTGGGTCTCTCTACTATCATGGCAGTGATGATGGTTAATTACAGTGTGTGTCACTGCTGCCATGGTGGTGATGATTGTTAATACAGTGTGTGTCACTGCTGCCATGGTGGTGATGACTGTTAATACAGTGTGTGTCACTGCTGCCATGGTGATGATGACTGTTAATACAGTGTGTGTCACTGCTGCCATGATGTTGATGACTGTTAATACAGTGTGTGTCACTGCTGCCATGGTGGTGATGACTGTTAATACAGTGTGTGTCACTGCTGCCATGATGGTGATGACTGTTAATACAGTGTGTGTCACTGCTGCCATAGTGGTGATGACTGTTAATACAGTGTGTGTCACTGCTGCCATGGTGATGATGACTGTTAATACAGTGTGTGTCACTGCTGCCATGATGGTGATGACTGTTAATACAGTGTGTGTCACTGCTGCCATGATGGTGATGACTGTTAATACAGTGTGTGTCACTGCTGCCATGGTGGTGATGACTGTTAATACAGTGTGTGTCACTGCTGCCATGGTGGTGATGACTGTTAATACAGTGTGTGTCACTGCTGCCATGGTGGTGATGACTGTTAATACAGTGTGTGTCACTGCTGCCATGATGGTGATGACTGTTAATACAGTGTGTGTCACTGCTGCCATGGTGGTGATGACTGTTAATACAGTGTGTGTCACTGCTGCCATGGTGATGATGACTGTTAATACAGTGTGTGTCACTGCTGCCATGATGGTGATGACTGTTAATACAGTGTGTGTCACTGCTGCCATGATGGTGATGACTGTTAATACAGTGTGTGTCACTGCTGCCATGGTGGTGATGACTGTTAATACAGTGTGTGTCACTGCTGCCATGGTGGTGATGACTGTTAATACAGTGTGTGTCACTGCTGCCATGGTGGTGATGACTGTTAATACAGTGTGTGTCACTGCTGCCATGGTGATGATGACTGTTAATACAGTGTGTGTCACTGCTGCCATGATGGTGATGACTGTTAATACAGTGTGTGTCACTGCTGCCATAGTGGTGATGACTGTTAATACAGTGTGTGTCACTGCTGCCATGATGGTGATGACTGTTAATACAGTGTGTGTCACTGCTGCCATGGTGATGATGACTGTTAATACAGTGTGTGTCACTGCTGCCATGATGGTGATGACTGTTAATACAGTGTGTGTCACTGCTGCCATGATGGTGATGACTGTTAATACAGTGTGTGTCACTGCTGCCATAGTGGTGATGACTGTTAATACAGTGTGTGTCACTGCTGCCATGGTGATGATGACTGTTAATACAGTGTGTGTCACTGCTGCCATGATGGTGATGACTGTTAATACAGTGTGTGTCACTGCTGCCATGATGGTGATGACTGTTAATACAGTGTGTGTCACTGCTGCCATAGTGGTGATGACTGTTAATACAGTGTGTGTCACTGCTGCCATGGTGATGATGACTGTTAATACAGTGTGTGTCACTGCTGCCATGATGGTGATGACTGTTAATACAGTGTGTGTCACTGCTGCCATGATGGTGATGACTGTTAATACAGTGTGTGTCACTGCTGCCATGATGGTGATGACTGTTAATACAGTGTGTGTCACTGCTGCCATGATGGTGATGACTGTTAATACAGTGTGTGTCACTGCTGCCATGGTGGTGATGACTGTTAATACAGTGTGTGTCACTGCTGCCATGATGGTGATGACTGTTAATACAGTGTGTGTCACTGCTGCCATGATGGTGATGACTGTTAATACAGTGTGTGTCACTGCTGCCATGATGGTGATGACTGTTAATACAGTGTGTGTCACTGCTGCCATGGTGGTGATGACTGTTAATACAGTGTGTGTCACTGCTGCCATGATGGTGATGACTGTTAATACAGTGTGTGTCACTGCTGCCATAGTGGTGATGACTGTTAATACAGTGTGTGTCACTGCTGCCATGGTGATGATGACTGTTAATACAGTGTGTGTCACTGCTGCCATGATGGTGATGACTGTTAATACAGTGTGTGTCACTGCTGCCATGATGGTGATGACTGTTAATACAGTGTGTGTCACTGCTGCCATAGTGGTGATGACTGTTAATACAGTGTGTGTCACTGCTGCCATGGTGATGATGACTGTTAATACAGTGTGTGTCACTGCTGCCATGATGGTGATGACTGTTAATACAGTGTGTGTCACTGCTGCCATGATGGTGATGACTGTTAATACAGTGTGTGTCACTGCTGCCATGATGGTGATGACTGTTAATACAGTGTGTGTCACTGCTGCCATGGTGATGATGACTGTTAATACAGTGTGTGTCACTGCTGCCATGATGGTGATGACTGTTAATACAGTGTGTGTCACTGCTGCCATGGTGGTGATGACTGTTAATACAGTGTGTGTCACTGCTGCCATGATGGTGATGACTGTTAATACAGTGTGTGTCACTGCTGCCATAGTGGTGATGACTGTTAATACAGTGTGTGTCACTGCTGCCATGGTGATGATGACTGTTAATACAGTGTGTGTCACT
Source organism: Cherax quadricarinatus (assembly GCF_038502225.1). Taxonomy (NCBI): domain Eukaryota; kingdom Metazoa; phylum Arthropoda; class Malacostraca; order Decapoda; family Parastacidae; genus Cherax; species Cherax quadricarinatus. Next base: position 24,640,549 of record NC_091314.1, read on the forward strand.
GCTGCCATGATGGTGATGACTGTTAATACAGTGTGTGTCACTGCTGCCATGATGGTGATGACTGTTAATACAGTGTGTGTCACTGCTGCCATGATGGTGATGACTGTTAATACAGTGTGTGTCACTGCTGCCATGATGGTGATGACTGTTAATACAGTGTGTGTCACTGCTGCCATGATGGTGATGACTGTTAATACAGTGTGTGTCACTGCTGCCATGATGGTGATGGTGTTATCCTCTATTACTACAAAGTGTCGTATGGCAGTATTGTTATTGTAATCATGGTAAAGCGCTGAACCCACAAGAGAAATGGAAGTTAATAAACTCTGACCTGAGGAATAGGAGGATAGCTCCAATTCCTTTGATCAAGAGCCTTTCACCAGTATCAAGGAACTTCCCCCTGTAAGATGCTCATGTTTTTTTGGTAAAAGCAATGAAATGAATTTATTGTGTTCTTTTATGAACACTGTGAACACTGACGCTTTAATCACACGTTGGGAAACGTTTCAGAAATTAATGTGATATTGCTTTTCGTTTACATAAAATTATTTGATACTTTCTAAGTGTTTTTATTTATTGTGAACATGAATGACGAAAAGTAATGATAAATGTTCGTGCAGATGTGTGTTGGTGTGAGGTAATAATATGGAAGGTGTTTTTCCTCGTGTTTGCAGCATGATTATGAGAGGCAGGGAGCCCTAGGCACACTCGTCCACCATGACTGAGCCGGTCCAAGGTGCTGGAACCAGGATGGAGCTCAACCAGGCGTCGCAGAGCCTTCCACACCTGGCCAGGACCCTGACCGCCTGGTAACGAGGCTCCAGGCACGAACATGCTCACCTGTGAGGTTTGTGTCACTGACATGGGTTCCTCAACACCTACATAATACACCTGAGTCGCTGCCAGGGCTGTCATGGTGTAAAAGTCAGAAACATAGATTACCCTCCTCCTCCTACGGATCACCTTCCTTCCCTAATCACCCAGACCGTGTTCGACACCTCAGATGACCCTGACATGATTGCTCATCAGAGGAACGTCCGAGAAGAGAGACGCAGTTGGCTCTCCTCCTCTCGACCGTCTCCAGAGCGCCACAAGAAAGGCCAAGGCCTGGTGCCATACTCACCCGAGAATCACATATCTCTAGCCTTCTCTCCAGGAGTTGTCCTCTCCCTCAAGTCTCCTCCTGAGGCAGTCTGGCCTTCACTGGCTTGCTTAGCGAGGAGTCAGTGGTGTATTTACAACCATATCACGGTAAACGATAGTGAACTTAATGCTAATATATCATATCACTTTCCTTGTAATCAGTGCATATCATATATGGAGCTCTCGGGGCTTCTACGACGCTGTGAATCTAGTGAAATAAGCGTGAGTGATTCATCAGGAAGAGGTAGTGTGTGTAGCGGGGCGAGGCAGTCTGCAAGTAGCGTCTCTGGCCGCCTCGCCATTGACCTTCGTAACGACGGAGATACACGCGATATACGTCAGTTAACATGTAATTGTAATTTAGCGAGTGATAGTGATGAGTCGTGGCCCTGGCAGGAGAGGAAGCCCATCACTTCTAAAGTAATATCTGGCACTTTGCCCGCCAGTGAGCTCAAGTGTAGGTTCCAAGTCATGCCCGTGTCCACGCCCAGGAGAACTTTCCTCACGCCCACGCCAGCACTCCCAGTCACGTCTCAGCACCTCTCCACACCTGCATCATCCATCTGCAGTGCTTCACTTACGCGGAAATTCAAGCTCAAACGGTTGCCTCTCCTGCTGTGGGCGCTGTTGCTGCTGCTGAGCGGCCTGCAGCACGGGCGTGTGGGCGCCCGGGCGTCAGAGTTCCCAGACCGAGAGTGTTGTGACTCTGCCCCGCCCCCACACCCAGACTACCACACCACCACCTCCACCACGCCCGTACCACTCATGAGGTCCACCTCCACCACCACCACCACACAGCTACCTAGTCTCTACCCTACCTCCTCCATACCTCCAACAGGTAAGTGACTATCTTCTGGTGTTTATGGAATTCACTTTACAAAGAGATATTGTCCTACCTCAGCTCATACCATAACTCAGTCCTTTTAAGATATCTATCCTCCTCCTTCTCCTTGGATGCGACTCACAACAGTCGACAGATCAATTTCCTGCTCATAGAACAGAGAATAGGATCACCAGGTGTAAGGAGACGTGCACAGAGGACTCATCCACCTCATGTGCTTTCAGTGGTCAACTGATTCACTAACAATGAGGTACACACACACACACACACACACACACACACACACACACACACACACACACACACACACACACACACACACACACACAAGAAACGGACGAAATTATTTACAAACATCTACATCTCTCAGTTCACAAAGGTTTCGAATGCAGGTTTGAATCCTGCTGTGGGATGAGGTATATATATATATATATATATATATATATATATATATATATATATATATATATATATATATATATATATATATATATATATATATATATATTCATTAACAGGTGCACTTGCGTATTGCAGCTTCCTTCTTCCTTCCCTTCCTGATTCTTTCTTTTTCCCCGTCCTCCTTCCTTCCTTCCTCCTCCTGTTTGCTTCCTCCTTCCGTTCTTATTCCCTTACTTCTAAGTATCACACCCTCTCTCTTTCCTTTCTCTTTCATTCATTATTTCCGCTCTCGTTTCCTTCGTTTCTCCCTTCTTCCTTCACTCCCTGTATCCATCCCATTTTCTGCCCCTCTTTCTTCCCTGTTCTTCGGTTCTGCTTCCCGTCCTCCTTCTTTTTATTCCTCCTTCCTGATTAACTTCTTTCTTCCTTCATCCTTTTCCTACTTTTCTCAATCTCTTTGGCATTCCCTCCTTCCTTCCTCCTTACCTCGTCCCCCTCCCTTCCTTCCCTCCCTCCCTCTTTCCCACACACATACTGCGCACAGTGATACGAGAGGTGGCAGTAGCAGACTGCCACAGTATCACCAGTTTAGAACAACCCAAGTAAAATAACTTCTCTCTTTGCTACCATAAAAGACCTAAAAACAAAGACGAAAAATAAAGTTTTTTTTCATAAAGGTCCTCCACACACAAACAAATGCAATGTTTCGAACTTCCACAGAAACTCACATTAGAAATTGTTGGGGACGGTATTAAGGCCAAAATATAATTTCTGGGAGAGCATGGCCCACGAAATACAATTTCTTGACCCTCATAGTATAATTTCCACGAACAGAATGAACAAAAATGTAACTTGGTGGGTGGGTATGAACCCATAATTCTTGTAAATGTATTAAAATCTTGAAAGTGTATGGTAAATTACCATGAATGGAAGTCGAGAACAAGACCCTGGTATTACGAAGACCCTCGGTTAACACTCTTCTACATAGTTCATTTTTTTAATATGATTGAAAAGGTGTATGTAGAAATGCATAGAGTATGAGAAACCCTCATTAGTTAATTATATGTAATCTTTGATGCACATTTTCAGTCATGTTTACAAAAAAATGGTGCTATCAATATGAGTCACCGAGCAGGCGAGCAATGTATAATTATCATCCTACAAGACTAAGAATATATATAACTAATAACTATATCATATACTACCCTCTTACGAGACGAAGAACATAAATAACTACATCACATATTATCATCCTACGAGACCAAGAATGTAGATAACTACATCACATATTATCATCCTACGAGACCAAGAATATAGATAACTACATCACATATTATCATCCTACGAGACCAAGAATATAGATAACTACATCACATATTATCATCCTACGAGACCAAGAATATAGATAACTACATCACATATTATCATCCTACGAGACCAAGAATATAGATAACTACATCACATATTATCATCCTACGAGACCAAGAATATAGATAACTACATCACATATTATCATCCTACGAAACATTTATCTCTCAGGCTCTAAGTTCAAACTAAGAGAGACCAAAGATGCAGCAGAAACATTACCTGGAAGGTCTTCACACCAGCTGGTTGACTAGTTCTGGAACCACCAGTGGTAATCATATGTATTTGAACCTTTGATCACCCCGTTGCCAGATGCATCGCTGCTGGGCTTTTACTTTACGTCTTAATATCCGGCTTTAAGTCTTAATATCCGGCTTTATTGGTTAATATAACCTAACCGAACCCACTCTAACCTAGCCTAACCTAAGCCAACATAATCTATGATCGGACAGCCTAGTCTTTTCTAAGCCAACCTAATCAAAAGTAACCCATCTAACCTAATATAAATTCAAGAAAATTTCATTCCTAAGTTGACAGGAAGCTGACAACCTCGTAAGAAATTAAACACAGTCACTGAGGATGTGTTGAGCCTCTTACTAGAGTGTTCCAGGGTATGACATTCTCAAACTGAGCCAACAAATATCTTGTCTTATTTATATGAAGCGCTAAAACCGTATGCGTCATCCAGTGCAGGGAATGGTAACTTCTCGCCCCTCCTCCCACTAATAGCTATTATTATTATTATTATTATTATTATTATTATTATTATTATTATTATTATTATTATTATTATTATTATTATTATTATTATTTTTGTTTTATTATTATTATTATTATTATTATTATTATTATTATTAGTAGTAGTAGTAGTAGTAGTAGTAGTAGTAGTAGTAGTAGTAGTAGTAGTAGTAGTAGTAGTAGTACATTCATATCGCTAATCGCTAGCAGCTATCGCTAAGCAGAGAAAGGCTACTGGAAATTATAACTCGGTAGATTTGATCATGACGCATTGGAAAGGAACCGTTGAATTACATTTCAATCAGTGTTGAACCATTACTCTGAATCCAGGACTGAATACAGTGTGATTTATTTTTCCAGCCACTGCACTGTGACTCTTATTCTTGACGAGGAACTGATAAGATACACAAAACCAGAAAACAGCAATACTGCGACGGGCCGGGAATCGATCCCAGGCCAGTCGCAGTATTGCTATTTGCTTGAAATCACTCGATCGTGAATGAATTAATAATAGGAAGATGATTGCGTGAACATACACTCAACATCTGGGCCAGACTCCTATATTTATACAAGATTACAGTATCACAGGAATCACATTACCTCGCCTCAATAAGTAGGTAGCTTTGCTTCACAAAGGAGGTAGCCTCGCTTCACAAAGGAGGTAGCCTCGCTTCACAAAGGAGGTAGCCTCGCTTCACAAAGGAGGTAGCCTCGCTTCACAAAGGAGGTAGCCTCGCTTCACAAAGGAGGTAGCCTCACTTCACAAAGGAGGTAGCCTCGCTTCACAAAGGAGGTAGCCTCGCTTCACAAAGGAGGTAGCCTCGCTTCACAAAGGAGGTAGCCTCGCTTCACAAAGGAGGTAGCCTCGCTTCACAAAGGAGGTAGCCTCGCTTCACAAAGGAGGTAGCCTCACTTCACAAAGGAGGTAGCCTCACTTCACAAAGGAGGTAGCCTCGCTTCACAAAGGAGGTAGCCTCGCTTCACAAAGGAGGTAGCCTCACTTCACAAAGGAGGTAGCCTCACTTCACAAAGGAGGTAGCCTCGCTTCACAAAGGAGGTAGCCTCGCTTCACAAAGGAGGTAGCCTCACTTCACAAAGGAGGTAGCCTCGCTTCACAAAGGAGGTAGCCTCACTTCACAAAGGAGGTAGCCTCACTTCACAAAGGAGGTAGCCTCGCTTCACAAAGGAGGTAGCCTCACTTCACAAAGGAGGTAGCCTCACTTCACAAAGGAGGTAACCTCGCTTCACAAAGGAGGTAGCCTCGCTTCACAAAGGAGGTAGCCTCGCTTCACAAAGGAGGTAGCCTCGCTTCACAAAGGAGGTAGCCTCACTTCACAAAGGAGGTAGCCTCGCTTCACAAAGGAGGTAGCCTCGCTTCACAAAGGAGGTAGCCTCACTTCACAAAGGAGGTAGCCTCACTTCACAAAGGAGGTAGCCTCGCTTCACAAAGGAGGTAGCCTCGCTTCACAAAGGAGGTAGCCTCGCTTCACAAAGGAGGTAGCCTCACTTCACAAAGGAGGTAGTCTCGCTTCACAAGGAAACAGACATCAGAGCCATAATAACCGGAGTGTTGTGTGTGCACCGACAAACTGGAATTCAGGAGACATTTTAACACACTTTTGACAAGGTTTTCCTTCGCAATAATGTTGGGTGAAATATGTTAGGTAAAAGGACATGTGTGCAACTTATTAGACATTTTATTGCGGCAACGTTTCGCCCTCCAGCAGCTTTGTCAAGCCAATACAAACAACACAAGATTTTGCTTTGTTTACAAACCAAGCGAGAAGTCGTCATTTTTTTTTTTTTTTTTTTTTTTTTTTTTTTTTTTTTAAGTCGTCATTAAGTTGCCAGACTTCATTAAAACATCTTATTATTTTCCGTCAGATTATTTGCAAGAAACGCAGACCAGCAGAGTCACACATGCAAGGCTTGGAAAGGACGTTGGGAAGTCAACTTACTGACTTTATAGGAAGTCACGAGAAAGTCAACCTACTGACTTTATAGTAAGTCACGAGGAGGTCAACGTACTGATTTTATAGGAAGTCACGAGGAAGTCAACGTATTGATTTTATAGGAAGTTACGAGTAAGTCAGCGTACTGATTTTATAGGAAGTTACGAGGAAGTCAGCGTACTGACTTTATAGTAAGTCACGAGGAAGTCAACGTGCTGATTTTATAGGAAGTCACGAGGAAGTCAGCGTACTGACTTTATAGTAAGTCACGAGGAAGTCAACGTGCTGATTTTATAGGAAGTTACGAGGAAGTCAGCGTACTGACTTTATAGTAAGTCACGAGGAAGTCAACTTATTGACTTTATAGGAAGGTGTGACTTACACTATCTAGGTCAGTAACGGCTGTATGTAAGCAATAGTCCCCGTTAAGTCACTCGTTACACTTAACAAAATTACGAAAGCATCTGAAGAAAATTAAAATATAGTTTCTATTTACATGACGACGTTTCGACCTGTCGTGGACCAGCTGTCACTTGACAGTGATACAGGACAGACTAAAGCGTCGCTATAAGGTTCTTCTCTTATGTCTTGATTTTGGGTCAGTTGATTTACACATTTTTTTTGTACAAGGCGTTTGGAAAATGTGAATGTGGCGAGATAGTTCACAAAATTGTCTGAAGTTGTAACAGGTTGAACACTGAAGTTGTAACAGGTTGAACACTGAAGTTGTAACAGGTTGAACACTGAAGTTGTAACAGGTTGAACACTGAAGTTGTAACAGGTTGAACACTGAAGTTGTAACAGGTTGAACACTGAAGTTGATATTTACTGTCTGAGATAAATATTACAAAGTACAGTGATAGAGCTCCGTACAGGACAATGTCCTGGCACTTGACAAGACAGTGACTTGGCACCTGTCTAGTTAGGTGATGACAGGATGTCCTGTCACCTGACTAGACACTGTCCTGGCACCTGACAGCACACTGTCCTGGCACCTGACAGCACACTGTCCTGGCACCTGACAGCACACTGTCCTGGCACCTGACAACACACTGTCCTGGCACCTGACAACACACTGTCCTGGCACCTGACAACACACTGTCCTGGCACCTGACAACACACTGTCCTGGCACCTGACAGCACACTGCCCTGGCACCTGACAACACACTGTCCTGGCACCTGACAGCACACTGTCCTGGCACCTGACAGCACACTGTCCTGGCACCTGACAACACACTGTCCTGGCACCTGACAACACACTGTCCTGGCACCTGACAACACACTGTCCTGGCACCTGACAACACACTGTCCTGGCACCTGACAACACACTGTCCTGGCACCTGACAGCACACTGCCCTGGCACCTGACAACACACTGTCCTGGCACCTGACAGCACACTGTCCTGGCACCTGACAGCACACTGTCCTGGCACCTGACAACACACTGTCCTGGCACCTGACAGCACACTGTCCTGGCACCTGACAGCACACTGTCCTGGCACCTGACAACACACTGCCCTGGCACCTGACAGCACACTGTCCTGGCACCTGACAGCACACTGCCCTGGCACCTGACAGCACACTGCCCTGGCACCTGGCAACACACTGTCCTGGCGCCTGACAACACACTGCCCTGGCACCTGGCAACACACTGTCCTGGCGCCTGACAACACACTGTCTCTACTCCATATAGCAGAGATGACAACAAAATCACAAATCACTATCGTCTCTTGTTGACTGTAAATAAGAGAGAAAATTCCATCACAATAAATACCTACATAAGTTATCAACAAAAGCTGCCACCGACCAATGGAATCCAACACTAATTGTTTTTGCACAGTTCAGTTTTACGAGCTAAGAGCTGTTATCCTGCCTCAGCTTATTACAAAGATGTGTGTCCTATCTGAGGTATACTAACACACCCCAGCATTCAACCCACACCCGTCGACTAACACCCAGGTACCTACTTAGTGCTAGGTGAGCAGGAGCAGCAGGTGTAAGGAAACAGGCCCAATGTTTTCACCCGAACCGGGAACCGAACCACGGAGGATACTCATCGCGCAACCAACCTTGCTATGGTAACAAATTCCAGTTGCTTCAATACGGAAAGAACTAAGAATTAAAAACAGAATATCAAGGAGAGTAGGATCTAGTCAGGGAATAATATTTTCAGATTGTCTAGTGTACAGAGAGCAGTATATAACAAATGTAGCCAAGGCCTGAAAAATATTAAGGTGTATTATGGGAACTTTTAAAATAACAGCAGCACTAGTGATGGCGTTACTGAAAGTGCTTACGCGCTCTCTCGTCTAAAATACTGCGCCGTCCTCACCTGTCATGGCTGATAACATGTCCGATCGAGAAAATATAAAGATAATTTACTGCCCGCTTAGAAGACCCTTGCTACTGAAAATACTTGAACAAGCATGTTGTGATGGGTTGAGTGGGCCTGCTGGTAACAGGCCAGTCGGAAAACTCTCGAGTCCAGTCACGGGTAGGTTCCTGGTCGTTCCTTAGCTCTAGCTCTGCGTGCTTAGCAGTTGCTTACCGCCCTTCCCTGGCGTAATTGTCCTCCTCTTCCTCGCAAATTTCTCTGTCAAGACTTGCACATTATTAATTATCTTTCTTTTTCCTCTCGATTAACTTGCCTCTTGGCTGGTCTGGGCACCCTGGGAGCCAGCACTTACTGACCTTTGTAGTAGTGGAGGGTGGTGATGTTAGTGGTTGTTGTTAGTATGTTGTGGTGGTGGTGGTATGATGTTACCGGTTGTAGTTAGTATGTAGTGGTGGTATGGTGTTACTGGTTGTAGTTAGTATGTAGTGGTGGTGGTGGTATGGTGTTACTGGTTGTAGGTAGTATGTAGTGGTGGTGGTGGTATGGTGTTACTGGTTGTAGTTAGTATGTAGTGGTGGTGGTGGTATGGTGTTACTGGTTGTAGTTAGTATGTAGTGGTGGTGGTGGTATGGTGTTACTGGTTGTAGTTAGTATGTAGTGGTGGTGGTGGTATGGTGTTACTGGTTGTAGTTAGTATGTAGTTGTGGTGGTGGTATGGTGTTACTGGTTGTAGTTAGTATGTAGTGGTGGTGGTGGTATGGTGTTACTGGTTGTAGTTAGTATGTAGTGGTGGTGGTATGGTGTTACTGGTTGTAGTTAGGATGTAGTGGTGGTGGTGGTATGGTGTTACTGGTTGTAGTTAGTATGTAGTGCTGGTGGTGGTATGGTGTTACTGGTTGTAGTTAGTATGTAGTGCTGGTGGTGGTATGTTGTTACTGGTTGTAGTTAGTATGTAGTGGTGGTGGTATGGTGTTACTGGTTGTAGTTAGGATGTAGTGGTGGTGGTGGTATGGTGTTACTGGTTGTAGTTAGTATGTAGTGGTGGTGGTGGTATGGTGTTACTGGTTGTAGTCAGTATGTAGTGGTGGTGGTGGTATGGTGTTACTGGTTGTAGTTAGTATGTAGTGGTGGTGGTTGTGGTATGATGTTACTGGTTGTAGTTAGTAGGTAGTGGTGGTGGTGGTATGGTGTTACTGGTTGTAGTTAGTATGTAGTTGTGGTGGTGGTATGGCGTTACTGGTTGTAGTTAGTATGTAGTGGTGGTGGTGGTATGGTGTTACTGGTTGTAGTTAGTATGTAGTGGTGGTGGTGGTATGGTGTTACTGGTTGTAGTTAGTATGTAGTGGTGGTGGTGGTATGGTGTTACTGGTTGTAGTTAGTATGTAGTGGTGGTGGTATGGTGTTACTGGTTGTAGTTAGGATGTAGTGGTGGTGGTGGTATGGTGTTACTGGTTGTAGTTAGTATGTAGTGGTGGTGGTGGTATGGTGTTACTGGTTGTAGTTAGTATGTAGTGGTGGTGGTGGTATGGTGTTACTGGTTGTAGTTAGTATGTAGTGGTGGTGGTGGTATGGTGTTACTGGTTGTAGTTAGTATGTAGTGGTGGTGGTGGTGATATGGTGTTACTGGTTATAGTTAGTATGTAGTGGTGGTGGTGGTGGTATGGTGTTACTGGTTGTAGTTAGTATGTAGTGGTGGTGGTGGTATGGTGTTACTGGTTGTAGTTAGTATGTAGTGGTGGTGGTGGTATGGTGTTACTGGTTGTAGTTAGTATGTAGTGGTGGTGGTGGTATGGTGTTACTGGTTGTAGTTAGTATGTAGTGGTGGTGATGGTATGGTGTTACTGGTTGTAGTTAGTATGTAGTGGTGGTGGTGGTATGGTGTTACTGGTCGTAGTTAGTATGTAGTGGTGGTGGTGGTATGGTGTTACTGGTTGTAGTTAGTATGTAGTGGTGGTGGTGGTATGGTGTTACTGGTTGTAGTTAGTATGTAGTGGTGGTGGTCGTATGGTGTTACTGGTTGTAGTTAGTGTGTAGTGGTGGTGGTGGTGGTATGGTGTTACTGGTTGTAGTTAGTATGTAGTGGTGGTGGTGGTATGATGTTACTGGTTGTAGTTAGTATGTAGTGGTGGTATGATATTACCGGTTGTAGTTAGTATGTAGTAGAGGTGGTGGTGGTATGGTGTTACTGGTTGTAGTTAGTATGTAGTGGTGGTGGTGGTATGATGTTACTGGTTGTAGTTAGTATATAGTGGTGGTATGATGTTACCGGTTGTAGTTAGTATGTAGTGGAGGTGGTGGTATGATGTTATCGGATGTAGTTAGTATGTAGTGGTGGTGGTGGTATGATGTTGCTGGTTGTAGTTAGTAGGTAGTGGGGGTGGTGGTATGGTGTTACTGGTTGTAGTTAGTATGTAGTGGTGGTATGATGTTACTGGTTGTAGTTAGTATGTAGTGGAGGTGGTGGTATGATGTTACTGGTTGTAGTTAGTAGGTAGCGGTGGCGGTGGTTTGGTGTAACTGGTTGTAGTTAGTATGTAGTGGTAGTGGAATGATGTTACTGGTTGTAGTTAGTATGTAGTGGTGGTGGTGGTAAGATGTTACTGGTTGTAGTTAGTATGTAGTGGTGGTGGTGGTATGGTGTTACTGGTTGTAGTTAGTATGTAGTGGTGGTGGTGGTGGTATGATGTTACTGGTTGTAGTTAGTATGTAGTGGTGGTGGTGGTATGATGTTACTGGTTGTAGTTAGTATGTAGTGGTGGTGGTGGTACGATGTTACTGGTTGTAGTTAGTATGTAGTGGTGGTGGTGGTATGATGTTACTGGTTGTAGTTAGTATGCAGTTGTGGTGGTGGTGGTATGATGTTACTGGTTGTAGTTAGTATGTAGTGGAGGTGGTGGTATGATGTTACTGGTTGTAGTTAGTAGGTAGCGGTGGCGGTGGTTTGGTGTTACTGGTTGTAGTTAGTATGTAGTGGTAGTGGAATGATGTTACTAGTTGTAGTTAGTATGTAGTGGTGGTGGTGGTGGTATGATGTTACTGGTTGTAGTTAGTATGTAGTGGTGGTGGTGGTGGTGGTGGTATGGTGTTACTGGTTGTAGTTAGTATGTAGTGGTGGTGGTGGTGGTATGATGTTACTGGTTGTAGTTAGTATGTAGTGGTGGTGGTGGTATGATGTTACTGGTTGTAGTTAGTATGTAGTGGTGGTGGTGGTACGATGTTACTGGTTGTAGTTAGTATGTAGTGGTGGTGGTGGTGGTATGATGTTACTCGTTGTAGTTAGTAGGTAGTGGTGGTGGTGGTACGATGTTACTGATTGTAGTTAGTATGTAGTGGTGGTGGTGGTGGTGGTGGTATGGTGTTACTGGTTGTAGTTAGTATGTAGTGGTGGTGGTGGTATGGTGTTACTGGTTGTAGTTAGTATGTAGTGGTGGTGGTGGTATGGTGTTACTGGTTGTAGTTAGTATGTAGTGGTGGTGGTGGTGGTGGTATGATGTTACTGGTTGTAGTTAGTATGTAGTGGTGGTGGTGGTATGATGTTACTGGTTGTAGTTAGTATGTAGTGGTGGTGGTGGTACGATGTTACTGGTTGTAGTTAGTATGTAGTAGTGGTGGTGGTGGTATGATGTTACTCGTTGTAGTTAGTAGGTAGTGGTGGTGGTGGTATGATGTTACTGCTTGTAGGTAGTATGTAGTGGCGGTGGTGGTGGCATGATGTTACTGGTTGCAGTTAGTATGTAGTGGTGGTGGTTGTGGTATGATGTTACTGGTTGTAGTTAGTAGGTAGTGGTGATAGTGGAGGTATGATGTTCTTGGCTGTAGTTGGTATATAGTGGTGGTGGTGTAAATATGTTGTTAGTGGTTGTAGTTAGTAAGTTTTGGTGGTGGTGCTGTTAGTCAAAATACTGTGGTATAAATGATAGTGGTGGGAGGTAGTTGTATCAGAGGTGGTGGGGATGGTGTGGGTGTGGTTGTGGAGGTGAGGGGTGGGGGATGGTGCTGGAGTTGTTTCACACACACACACACACACACACACACACACACACACACACACACACACACACACACACACACACACACACACACACACACACACATACACACACACACACACACACACACACACACACACACACACACACACACACACACACACACACACACACACACACACACACACACACACACACACACACACACACACACACACACACATACAGAAGTAGCATCGGCAATGGCTACATCAGACACAGACAACAGGTCTGAAGGGAGCATGGAAACTAAACTGTGTGCAGAGGTCCTGTCAAGCCCACATGGGGACAAAACAAAGACAGGGAGCACACTAGGACAGAATGAGAGGTTGGAAGACATTGAAGGAACTAGGACATGTGCAGGGACCTTACCAGATACCTGTGGGGGCCAGGAACAGGTGAACAGGAAGGACAAGCCAAGAAGCATAGGGGCCATAACTAGGGAAGGAACTGAAGGAAGGAACACTCCACGGGAAGCAACTAAAACACATCAGAGGATGCAATGGGAGTCACAGTGGGAGGTTGAAAGGGAGAGATCCGTGTTTGTCTATGGGCTAGACGAAGCTAAAGGGGAAACTTATGATGAAAGAAAGCAGGAGGAGAAAAAAGCGATTGAAGATATCATGAAGGTGATAGGCGAGGGGGACATGACCCAGGTGGCAAATTTTCGGAGAATTGGGTGGTTCACAAAGAAAAGGAATCGGCCTCTCAAAGTAATTTTCAAGGCAGAATCAACCCGAACCATGATCCTGCAGGAGAAAGCACGGCTGAGAGGCAAGCAGGAGTTCCGGAGTGTGTACCTCGATCGAAACAGAACACAGGACGAAAGGAAGACGATGAAAGAGAGAGTTCAAAAACGAAAGGAGAAATAGGAGGAAATGAAAAAGGAGAGCAGAATAACCCAGGATCAAATGGAAGAACAAGCTCACCCCCCAGAAACACCTGCAGAAGGACTCCAGCCACGACACCCCCAAGGCAAATGAACAATCCAAACCAACCATCACACACCGATCGCTCTGTTTCCACCCCCCGCACCACAGTTACAGTATTAGAACAGAAGTTGAAGGTTTGGTACACAAATGCAGATGGATTAACGAATAAACATGAGGAATGGCAAGAAAGAATTAATGAGAAGTCCCCAGACATCATAGCAGTTACAGAAACAAAACTCACGGAGACAATAACAGATGCAATCTTCCCACCAGGATACCAGATCATGAGGAAAGATAGAAGGGGCAGGGGGGGAGGTGGGGTTGCTCTGCTCGTAAAAAACAGATGGAAATTCGAGAAAATGGAAGGCATAGATGAGACGGGAGAAAGAGACTACATAGCAGGTACACTTCAGTCTGGGGAACACAAAGTTGTCATTGCAGTGATGTATAATCCACCACAGAACTGCAGGAGGCCAAGAGAGGAATATGAAGAGAGCAACAGAGCAATGGTGGACACACTTGCTGAGGTCGCAAGAAGAGCTCACTCCAGCAGAGCAAAGTTGCTGGTTATGGGGGATTTCAACCACAGGGAGATTGACTGGGAAAACCTGGAGCCTCATGGGGGTCCCGAAACATGGAGAGCCAGGATGTTGGACGTGGTGCTTGAAAACCTCATGCACCAACATGTTAAGGACACTACCAGAGTGAGAGGGGAGGATGAACCAGCAAGATTGGACCTTGTGTTCACCCTGGGCAGCTCAGACATTGAGGACATCAAGTATGAGAGTCCCCTAGGAGCTAGCGACCACATGGTTCTGTGCTTTGAATACATAGTAGAGCTGCAAGTGGAGAGAATAACAGGAGTTGAATGGGAAAAGCCTGACTATAAAAGAGGGGACTACATAGGGTTGAAGAACTTCCTGCAGGAGGTCCAGTGGGACAGAGAACTGGCAGGAAAGCCAGTAAATGAAATGGTGGAATATGTAACAACAAAATGCAAGGAGGTAGTGGAAAGGTTTATTCCCAAGGGCAACAGTAACAACGGGAAGACCAGAACGAGCCCCTGGTTTACCCGACGGTGTAAGGAGGCAAAAACAAAGTGCAATAGAGAATGGAAAAAGTACAGAAGGCAGAGAACACACGAAAATAGGGAGATCAGTCGCAGAGCCAGGAATGAGTACGCACAGGTAAGGAGGGAGGCCCAGCGACAGTATCAAAATGACATAGCATCGAGAATCAAGACTGACCCGAAACTGTTGTATAGCCACATCAGGAGGAAGACAACAGTCAAAGACCAGGTGATCAGATTAAGGACAGAAGGTGGAGAACTCACAAGAAATGATCAGGAGGTATGTGAGAAGCTGAAAGGAGATTTAAGGAAGTGTTTACAGTAGAGACAAGAAGGGCTGTGGGAAGACAGCACAGAAGGGAACATCAAGAGGGAATATACCAACAAGTGTTGGATGACATACGAACAACTGAGGAGAAGGTGAAGAAGCTCCTAAGTGACCTTGACACCTCAAAGGCGATGGAACCGGACATCTCCCCATGGGTCCTTAGAGAAGGAGCAGAGATGCTGTGCGTGCCTCTAACCACAATCTTCAACACATCCCTTGAAACTGGGCAACTACCTGAGAAATGGAAGACAGCTAATGTAGTCCCCATATTTAAGAAAGGAAACAGAAACGAGGCGCTAAACTACAGACCTGTGTCTCTGACATGTATTGTGTGCAAAGTCATGGAGAAGATTATCAGGAGGAGAGTGGTCGAACACCTGGAAAGGAACAAGATTATAAATGAAAACCAGCATGGGTTCATGGAAGGCAAATCTTGTATCACAAACCTCCTGGAGTTTTATGACAAGGTAACAGAAGTAAGACACGAGAGAGAGGGGTGGGTAGATTGCGTTTTCCTCGACTGCAGGAAGGCCTTTGACACAGTTCCCCACAAGAGATTAGTGCAGAAGCTGGAGGATCAGGCGCATGTAAAAGGGAGGGCACTGCAATGGATCAGGGAATACCTGACAGGGAGGCAGCAACGAGTCATGGTACGTGAAGAGGTATCAGAGTGGGCGCCTGTTACGAGTGGGGTCCCACAGGGGTCAGTTCTAGGACCAGTGCTATTTTTGATATATGTGAACGACATGATGGAAGGAATAGACTCTGAAGTGTCCCTGTTCGCAGATGATGTGAAGTTGATGAGAAGAATTAAATCGGACGAGGATGAGGCAGGACTGCAAAGAGACCTGGACAGGCTGGACATGTGGTCCAGTAACTGGCTTCTCTAATTCAATCCAGCCAAATGCAAAGTCATGAAGATTGGGGAGGGGCAAAGAAGACTGCAGACAGAGTATAGGCTAGGTGGACAAAGACTACAGACCTCACTCAGGGAGAAAAACCTTGGGGTGGCCATAACACCGAGCACATCACCGGAGGCACACATCAACCAAATAACTGCTGCAGCATACGGGCGTCTGGCAAACCTGAGAATAGCGTTCCGATACCTTAATAAGGAATCGTTCAAGACACTTTGCACTGTGTATGTTAGGCCCATACTGGAGTATGCAGCACCAGTCTGGAACCCACACCTGGTCAAGCACGTCAAGAAGTTAGAGAAAGTACAAAGGTTTGCAACAAGGCTAGTCCCAGAGCTCAAGGGAATGTCGTACGAGGAAAGGTTAAGGGAAATCGGACTGACGACACTGGAGGACAGAAGGGTCAGGGGAGACATGATAACGACATACAAGATACTGCGGGGAATAGACAAGGTGGACAGAGATAGAATGTTCCAGAGAGGGGACACAGGGACAAGGGGTCACAACTGGAAGCTGAAGACTCAGGCGAGTCACAGGGACGTTAGGAAGTATTTCTTCAGTCATAGAGTTGTCAGGAAGTGGAATAGCCTAGCAAGTGAAGTAGTGGAGGCAGGAACCATACATAGTTTTAAGAAGAGGTATGATTCAGCTCAGGAAGCAGAGAGAGGACCTAGTAGCGATCAGTGAAGAGGCGGGGCCAGGAGCTGAGTCTCGACCCCTGCAACCACAATTAGGTGAGTACACACACACACACACACACACACACACCATTGAAGAGGCGGGACCAGGAGCTCGGATTCGACCCCTGCAACCTCAACTAGGTGAGTACACACACACAAACACACGTCTCCAGCTTTTCTTCCCTCACGTATTTCTTACTTTGCTTTATTCCCATAAAAGAGAATGTTTTGATACTGGTGAGGGCTTTTGGTTCTTAGACGGGGAGTAACCCTTCTTTACCTGTGACACCACGTGATTACTTCCCATTCTCTAGACACTGCATGAGTGCTAGAGAGGCTTGAAACTCCCACCATGAATAATATTTTTTTTTTTTTTTTTTTTGGGGGGGGGGGGGAAGTGAAGTCACACTCAAAATCACTCACTCAATAGTTGTCTTGTCAAAAGAGTGCAGATATCGTAATTTAAATAACCTTCCGAACTGCAACTTTATCCTCCGTCAAAGTGTAGGTCCAAGCCACCCGCACCTTGCTCCCGCATCACCTCCCCCGTCAAGTGAGGGGGAGGTTCACAGAGGTTCACAGAAAGCGATAGAGAATGAGATGAAACTCAACAGTTCGTCTAATAACAGCATCGGAGAAATATCAACTAGTCTGGTGCCATTATGAAATAATAGATGACTGTTTCAGTGTTACCTGAGTTTTGTGTGCAACTTTGGAGTAACGTAAGAAAGAAACGTATATTGGTAATTTTCACCTGATAATGAAGTACCGCTAGTTGGAGAATCTTCAAGGAGCCACTTCGAGATATATGATGGTTAGCGCTCTGATTCACTTTGGAAAATTATCTTGGATATTCCTTCTCTCGTACCTGTCAACCTTGCGTCACTGTGGAATGTTTTCAGTATGGGTATACACATTCCTGTGTACTGGAGGATTCTTGAGTATTTCTAGTTATTCCTGAGTATATCTTGGTAAGTTTTGAGTATTTAAAACTTCGTAAATGTCGACACGTTTCTGAAGAGGGAAACGTGCGACCCGATGATGGCTACTCGGGTCGTAGTAAGGTGAAGAGTCAAGGTTTGTGACGATAGACTGTGAAAATAAATTAAAAATATATTAAATTTACTCTTGAACAAAATACTATAAGAGCAGTTGCTTGGTTGTGAGTTTAATAGTCAGGTTCAGGAGAGAGGAAAGGTATTTTAACCCGCACTGATAACTTTCAGTAGCCCAGAAAAGTAGAACATTCAGAAATACTCAGGAATAATTTAAAATACACTACTCAAGAATTCTCCAATGTTCAGGAAACTGTATTCCTGCATCGATAACTTGTCATGGTGACACAGGGATGACAAGTACGAGATAACTTGTTATACTGACACAGGGATGACAAGTACGAGATAACTTGTTATAGTGACAAAGGGATGACAAGTACGAGATAACTTGTTATAGTGACACAGGGATGACAAGTACGAGATAACTTGTTATAGTGACACAGGGATGACAAGTACGAGATAACTTGTTATAGTGACAAAGGGATGACAAGTACGAGATAACTTGTCATAGTGACGCAGGGATAACAAGTACGAGATAAGGGATATTCAGGATAATTTTCAAGAGTGCAGCAGGATACCAACCAACATACGTCTGGACGGGCTCCCAGAAGATACTCTTACATTACTCCAACGTTGTACACTAGACTAAGGTAACAGTGAAACAGCAATCTAGTAAATATATTATGATTTCATAATGGCACTAGACCAGTTTACATCAGTCTGACGAGGTTATTGTTGGTCTGTTAAGTTTAACATCATTTTCTATTGTTTCTATAAGCCTCGGAGGGTATCCCCTACCCCACTTAAGGTGGGGGATAATGTGGGAGCATTGTGTGGGTGTCTAGCCCTGAGCCTCTCTTCCACAGCACGGGCCATGTGCCAGACACATCCCTACCTATGAAAGAATCTTTTCTCTCAGTCTGCTTGTTGCAACTCAACGTTGCAAAGCTCCTGACTAAACAGAGAGATACGAAAAGTCTAGAGTTAATGTTTATCATCCTCCTGCAGCTTGTTTTCCTTTATTAAAATCGCCTTTATATATATATATATATATATATATATATATATATATATATATATATATATATATATATATATATATATATATATATATATGTCGTGCCGAATATGTAAAACTGGTCAATTAGCAAGAACTCATTTAAAATTAAGTCCTTTCTAAAATTTTCTCTTATACGTTTAAAGATATATTTTTTTCATTAATGTTGATGTAAAAATTTATAATTTTGCACCAAAAGGAACTTAGAAAACTTACCTAACCTTATTATAACAAAAACAATTTATTTTAGCCTAACCCAACGAAATATATTTTAGATTTGTTTACAATAATTTAATACTAAATAAACACAGTGAAATATATTTTTTTCGTTAGGTTCAGAATGATTTTGGCGAAATTATTGCATACGCAAATTTTCACTTGTCCTATATGGCAAGATGAGCGTTGCTATTTAAGCCAAGATCGCAAGTTCTGCCTATTCGGCACGACATATATATATATATATATATATATATATATATATATATATATATATATATATATATATATATATATATATATATATATATATATATATATATATATATATATAATTCGTATATAAATTTAATCTATGTTCATTTTATTCCCTTGTCCAGCCTTTATCCATAGTTTATACTTTTTTTATTATTCTCGTACATACAGTCTCTCAACACAGGATATTCTTCATATATTAAATGTTTGTTTCTCGTTTTCTCTCTTAATTACGTCCTCAGGTTTCCTTGTCAACAAAATTGAAGTTAATTGTCTTCATTATTAAACTTTTTTCTTTAATTTAGTAATATTTACTTAGTCATTTTCTTCTTTCCTACGCATTTCCCCCCCATTTTCTCCAGTGTCTTACACAGTCTCCTCATTTGTTTGTATTTTAACGTCTCTCGCGCTGTACACCTCAGCGGACACTAACAGCCTTCTTGATCAACCTGTACAACACAGTTGTGTCTGCATTTTCTGTGTATCTTAAAGTCTCACACACACAAAAATTATCTTGAAATTTTTGTGTTTTTTGGGTAAGAAAATAATTTCCCATATGATGTTTTTTGTCACATTCTTGACGTTTACGTTATACATTGTTCACTAGTTCCTTTATGTTCACTAGGAGAGAGTAACAGAGAAGAGAAATAACAGGAGGAAGCAGAATATATATAAGGAATGAGGGAAAGGAAGAGGAATGGACCAAAATTATTAAGACAGGGGAAGGAGAATAAACAAAAGGGAATACGGAAAGTAGAGGGAAGGAATTACAAGTATTCTCACTGTCTTTGCTTCCAATTATCGTCTTTCCATTCTCCGAGTCCTCAGTCTGCTCCCTCCAGGTTATAATATTATTAGTGTCTAGTTCAGTGTTCCACAGGTTATTACGACCTTCTGTTGCCCTTTTATCACATTTCCTTTTACGTTCCCATTCGTGTGATCATCCTGTGAGTGGATCCTCCTCTTTCTCTTCTTTATTCTCCCTAATCCTCTTTTACAGGAGTCTACCATCTTGGTCTTCTCCCTCCCTCGTGGGTTCCCTCTCTCGTGGGTTCCCTCCCTCGTGGGTTCCCTCCCTCGTGGGTTCCTTCCGTCCTTCCTTCCCCTCGTGATTTGTCTCTTCCATTTTCCTTTCTCCTGTTCTCATATATTTTCTTACCTGTTCAGTTTCTTCCTCTAGGCTTTTGCTTTAATCTCGTGTCAGTATTTCTTTCCCCGCCCCTTTATTAATTCTTTATTTTCTGTCTTTCCTTCATTCCTTCTGTCTATTTTCCCCATCCTGTCTATTTTTTATCTTCTCTGTTTCTCCCCTCATTCCATTTATTCTCCTTCCATTTCGTTTTCCCCCTTCAGTTTATTCTCTTCGCTCCGCTTTATATATATATATATATATATATATATATATATATATATATATATATATATATATTTCCAATGTTTTCCTTCTATCTCATTTTTTTCTCTGTTATTTCTTCCTTCGTTTTTCATTCTCCTCAGCTGTTAAATCGATTTCTGCCTGTACATCTTCCTGGGGTGTACTTCACGTGTGTACTCTTGTACAGCTGCCTACAGATCTTCTACACTGGCTGTACTCTTGTAGCTGCCTGCAGGTGTTGTACTACACTGGGTACACTCTTGTACAACAGGTGTTGTACTACACTGCGTTATACTTTGTATACATTGTAAGTGTTATTCTCTCGATTTTATCTTCCCTGCAGAATTCTGCAAAGAAAAAATCTATTGTACTGGTTGTTTGAGTTTGTCGTTGTTGTTGCAGGAGATTGTGTCCTTGTTACAGGGATGACTCTTGTCACTCTCTTACTCTCAAATCAGTGAGGCTCTTTTCATATTATTGTCTTCCAACTACTGGTTGACAGCCCAAGATTGTAATCTACTCCGCCCTGGTGTTCGCGTCACCCATGCGTGTATGCTGCCTGGTGTTCGCGTCACCCATGCGTGTAGGCTGGCTGGTGTTCGCGTCACCCATGCGTGTAGGCTGGCTGGTGTTCGCGTCACCCATGCGTGTATGCTGGCTGGTGTTCGCGTCACCCATGCGTGTAGGCTGGCTGGTGTTCGCGTCACCCATGCGTGTATGCTGGCTGGTGTTCGCGTCACCCATGCGTGTAGACTGGCTGGTGTTCGCGTCACCCATGTGTGTATGCTGGCTGGTGTTCGCGTAACCCATGCGTGTATGCTGGCTGGTGTTCGCGTCACTCATGCGTGTATGCTGGCTGGTGTTCGCGTCACCCATGCGTGTATGCTGGCTGGTGTTCGCGTGACCCATGCGTGTATGCTGGTTGGTGTTCGCGTCACCCATGCGTGTAGGCTGGCTGGTGTTCGCGTCACCCATGCGTGTAGGCTGGCTGGTGTTCGCTTCACCCATTCGTGTAGGCTGGCTGGTGTTCGCGTCACTCATGCGTGTATGCTGGCTGGTGTTCGCGTCACCCATGCGTGTAGGCTGGCTGGTGTTCGCGTCACCCGTGCGTGTAGACTGGCTGGTGTTCGCGTCACCCATGCGTGTAGGCTGGCTGGTGTTCGCGTCACCCATGCGTGTAGGCTGGCTGGTGTTCGCTCACCCATGTATGTATGCTGGCTGGTGTTCGCGTCACCCGTGCGTGTAGACTGGCAGGTGTTCGCTTCACCCATGCGTGTAGGCTGGCTGGTGTTCGCGTCACTCATGCGTGTATGCTGGCTGGTGTTCGCGTCACCCATGCGTGTATGCTGGCTGGTGTTCGCGTCACCCATGTGTGTAGGCTGGCTGGTGTTCGCGTCACCCATGTGTGTATGCTGGCTGGTGTTCGCGTCACCCATGCGTGTATGCTGGCTGGTGTTCGCGTCACCCATGCGTGTATGCTGGCTGGTGTTTGCGTCACCCATGCGTGTAGGCTGGCTGGTGTTCGCGTCACCCATGCGCGTAGGCTGGCTGGTGTTCGCGTCACCCATGTGTGTATGCTGGCTGGTGTTCGCGTCACCCGTGCGTGTAGACTGGCTGGTGTTCGCTTCACCCATGCGTGTAGGCTGCCTGGTGTTCGCGTCACTCATGCGTGTATGCTGGCTGGTGTTCGCGTCACCCATGCGTGTATGCTGGCTGGTGTTCGCGTCACCCATGTGTGTAGGCTGGCTGGTGTTCGCGTCACCCATGTGTGTATGCTGGCTGGTGTTCGCGTCACCCATGCGTGTATGCTGGCTGGTGTTCGCGTCACCCATGCGTGTATGCTGGCTGGTGTTCGCGTCACCCATGCGTGTAGGCTGGCTGGTGTTCGCGTCACCCATGTGTGTATCCTGGCTGGTGTTCGCGTAACCCATGCGTGTATGCTGGCTGGTGTTCGCGTCACTCATGCGTGTATGCTGGCTGGTGTTCGCGTCACCCATGCGTGTATGCTGGCTGGTGTTCGCGTGACCCATGCGTGTATGCTGGTTGGTGTTCGCGTCACCCATGCGTGTAGGCTGGCTGGTGTTCGCGTCACCCATGCGTGTAGGCTGGCTGGTGTTCGCTTCACCCATGCGTGTAGGCTGGCTGGTGTTCGCGTCACTCATGCGTGTATGCTGGCTGGTGTTCGCGTCACCCATGCGTGTAGGCTGGCTGGTGTTCGCGTCACCCGTGCGTGTAGACTGGCTGGTGTTCGCGTCACTCATGCGTGTAGGCTGGCTGGTGTTCGCGTCACCCATGCGTGTAGGCTGGCTGGTGTTCGCGTCACCCATGTGTGTATGCTGGCTGGTGTTCGCGTCACCCGTG
>NC_091314.1:24668596-24686096 GCF_038502225.1 Cherax quadricarinatus
ACATATATATATATATATATATATATATATATATATATATATATATATATATATATATATATATATGTATATATATATATATATATATGTATATACACAGGTACGTATCGCGTATCTATGTTTCTACGTATGTATACATGCATGTAGTGTGGTGTCTAAAATTGTTTAGATCAAAGCATATCCTTGAAGGATATGCAGTGTGAGGGCAAAATCGCTGTTGAATATGAAGAATAGAATATGAGACAAAACAGAAACATTCAGGAACTCCTGAATTCATGAGGAAAGTTTCTGGAGCTGAGCCACCAATAACAACAAAAAGGGATCTATCAGAGAGGAAGCTGGAAATGAGTTTGCAGTGCGATGGAAAGTTGAAGAATGATAGTTTAGGAGGCTGTGAAGATTTGTGCCACCACGCTGTCAAAACCTTTGGAAATATCCTGAGCTATGACGAAGGCTTCACGGTAACTTCTTCAGAGCAAGTTAAGCTAGAGAGTGAGGTAACTTCTGATCACCAGGAGAATGAACTTACTTAATCCTCTCTGAAGATCAGAGAAAATATTGCGGTGTGCATAGTATTTATGAAATTTGTAATTAATGATAGAAGCTTTTCAGATAGTGAGGTTGAGGAAAATTTGGCGATAGAAGCTGTGGATCATTGAAAATGATATAAACTATCGAAGATATTTTATTTAAATATCGAGGATATTTTATACCATTTTCAGTGATATAAAAGATTAAGATACCCAACTGTTGCACATGTGTCTGAATCTTCAAGCAGTGAATCATTGGAATTGAGGGCATTAGGTAGTTAGGATTGGGTCAGCTAGTGGAAATAAGAGCATAAGGGGATTAGGAGCGGACCAATCTGTGGAAGCGAGGGAAGTAGTGCATTAGGAGTAAAAGTGAAGGCAAGAGGACGAAAGAAGTGGATTAGTCAGTTTTCTTAAGGAGTGGTTGAGCCAGATCATGTTTTTAAGAAGAAAGATTTTTTAGAGAGAATACTCAAAGATGCTAAACTTTTGTTGACAGTTATAATTGCAACCAGGAAGTGAGAGATACGAATGATCAGAGGAGAAGCAAAAGGGTCTGAAAGACCCGAATTCTCCTAGTTAGAGCTTAGGAAAAGAGTACGGGAGAGTTTTATTGACTCAGAAGATACAGCAACACAGCCATCAAAATGAAACTGGGGAAAGTAAAAGACTGACAGAAGTTGTGTGAGATATTTTTAGGAAAAAAGGCCAGAGGAAGAGCTCAGAGTTGAAAACTGATAGTCAAAGTTATTTTCTCTTTTATGGAAAGTGTCTTTGAGGAGCGAAGAAATTTTCCATGATCTCTGGTACAGATGTTTGTGAGATTGGTTAACGACAAGATATGAAAAGTTTCATTCCTCTGTTGAAAAAATATGGAACATTGCTTCTCAACGCCGTGGTATAGAGGTGGAAGATGATGAAGGAAATGGGCAGGGGAGGTAAACCTCTATAGTCAAAGGAAAGCAATATTCACAAGAAATATTTAAATTAAAATTTCTAAGGATGATCAAATCTGAAGATTAAGGGATTGTCATAGAGCAAGATACTGAGAAGAAGTTGTGAAGACTCCAGAGAGGAAAAGACAATAGAGTTGTAAGGTGAGAGATGAGGGAAGAGAGTGATGGTTTTATGTGTGTGTGTGTGCGTGTGTTGTTATGTTGATATATGCTAATAGGTGCTCGTCTTCTCTAACTCTGGTATGACTCTAAGTCACCCTAACCGTACCCTTAACTTTTCCTCTCCACGTCTCACCTTGCCTCTTCATTCCTTGCCCTCTCCATCCTACTTCTCCCGTGTCCCAATCCCCCTCTCTTTTTCCCACCCCCTGCCTTCCCATTCCCACTTTCTTTCCTCCCCCTTCCTTCCCTTTCCCTCTCTTTCCCCTTCCCCACTTCCCCCACCCTACTCTCATTCCTCTTCCCTCCCATACCCCGCTGAGTCTTTCAGCAGGCTCTCCAGGTGGCTTGAATCTTACCTCTTGTAGCTAATTTGAGAAGTGATGTGAATGTTTCCCTGGAATTAGTGTAAAGATCTCCAACACTATCACCATCACCCTCACCATCTATAACATCTCGTCATTTTTATTATTCAACTGTCACTTCCTGCTACTCTTCCTCCTCAATCTCCCCCTCTTCTTCCAACTCCTCCTCTTATCCCAGTTCACGGTCTACTCAGCCTGAAGCAGTGAGCTTCGGTGCAACCCGTGCTCCACAATATCTAAGAATGGCTCACACATCTCCATGTCCGGCACAACCTCGGCCTCAGAATAACTTGTTCGTCTCCCAACTTAAGTTAAGAATGGGTTCATTTCTGTGCGATATAAGCCGAGACCCAAATTAAATATTCTAGATTAGGGTAGGTTACTTAAACATTATTAAGCCTGTATTAACATAGAATGACTCACGCAGGATTAGCATATTCTGTAAACTTTACATATAGTTAAGAGTCAGTAATTAAATAACATACATTGGAGGACGTCTGGCAGCGCGGAGACACCGTCATCACTTAAATAATTTCAAATCACACGCTCGCTATTGAGTTATTTAGAGTGAAGGACGGACTGCCTACGAGATCAATGAGTCGTGGCAGTGCCCGGTCATGTTGGGGTCCAGTGAGTCGTGTCAGTGCTCGGTCATGTTGGGGTCCAGTGAGTTGTGGCAGTACTCGGTCATGTTGGGGTCCAGTGAGTCGTGGCAGTGCTCGGTCATGTTGGGGTCCAGTGAGTCGTGGCAGTGCTCGGTCATGTTGGGGTCCAGTGAGTCGTGGCAGTGCTCGGTCATGTTGGGGTCCAGTGAGTCGTGGCAGTGCTTGGTCATGTTGGGGTCCAGTGAGTCGTGGCAGTGCTCGGTCATGTTGGGGTACAGTGAGTCGTGGCAGTGCTCGGTCATGTTGGGGTCCAGTGAGTGTTGGCAGTGCTGGGTTATGTTGGGGTCCAGTGAGTGGTGGCAGTGTTAGGTTATGTTGGGGTCCAGTGAGTGGTGGCAGTGTTCGGTCAAGTTGGGGTCCAGAGAGTGGTGGTAGTGCTGGGTTATAACTCAGGGCATCAAGCCTCCATCACCGCTCATGCTAAATGACACAGACAGAGACTCGACGTCTCACCACTCTGCCCAGAGTGACCCACACGGGTGTACTGCTTCATGAGCTATGAAAATTTTCAAGTTGTTCTTTATAATGGTGTGTGTGTGTGTGTGTGTGTGTGTGTGTGTGTGTGTGTTCCAGTGTTGTGCAGATTCAAGCCTCTCGCTTCCTCCTTCATTCTCTTTCTCATTCTCCGACTCCTAACTCTTCCTGGGTATTTATTCCTCTTCATTACCACCACCACTTTATCTTCCTCTATCACCACACCTAGAATTTATTTCCCACCACCTCTTCCACCCATCACCCTCTTTCACCCTTCTCCTCTTCCACCTCCTCCTGCTCTTCTTCATCCACCTCTTCCTCCATTTTTTCCACTTCCTCGCAGAATTGGTTTTTCTCATTCAGAATGTTACACTCCTCACAATTCCTCGCTTGAAATTCACTCATTTAAAAACGTGAGGAAGGTCTCGCGTGGCTGTGTTTGTGATGTCAGTACGACTCTTAATATTCAAAGTCTGCAGCTCATCGCTCTTAATTAACTCTTGAATCTCGCTACTCGATGTAAACAAGACTCTAAACGATTTTGATAATGACATTGGAAGGTGAGTTATGGTGTTGACGGCTCATGTTGTGGTGTTGACGGCTCATGTTGTGGTGTTGACGGCTCATGTTGTGGTGTTGACGGCTCATGTTGTGGTGTTGACGGCTCATGTTGTGGTGTTGACGGCTCATGTTGTGGTGTTGACGGCTCATGTTATGGTGTTGACGGCTCATGTTGTGGTGTTGACGGCTCATGTTGTGGTGTTGACGGCTCATGTTGTGGTGTTGACGGCTCATGTTGTGGTGTTGACGGCTCATGTTGTGGTATTGACGGCTCATGTTGTGGTGTTGACGGCTCATGTTGTGGTGTTGACGGCTCATGTTGTGGTGTTGATGGCTCATGTTGTGGTGTTGACGGCTCATGTTGTGGTGTTGACGGCTCATGTTGTGGTGTTGACGGCTCATGTTGTGGTGTTGACGGCTCATGTTGTCGTGTTGACGGCTCATGTTGTGGTGTTGACGGCTCATGTTGTGGTGTTGACGGCTCATGTTGTGGTGTTGACGGCTCATGTTGTGGTGTTGACGGCTCATGTTGTGGTGTTGACGGCTCATGTTGTGGTGTTGAAGGCTCATGTTGTGGTGTTGACGGCTCATGTTGTGGTGTTGACGGCTCATGTTGTGGTGTTGACGGCTCATGTTGTGGTGTTGACGGCTCATGTTGTGGTGTTGACGGCTCATGTTGTGGTGTTGACGGCTCATGTTGTGGTGTTGAAGGCTCATGTTGTGGTGTTGATGGCTCATGTTGTGGTGTTGACGGCTCATGTTGTGGTGTTGACGGCTCATGTTGTGGTGTTGACGGCTCATGTTGTGGTGTTGACGGCTCATGTTGTGGTGTTGACGGCTCATGTTGTGGTGTTGACGGCTCATGTTGTGGTGTTGACGGCTCATGTTGTGGAGGTTCGTTGTTGTCAAACCTGTGTGTGTGTGTATGTGTGTGTGTGTGTGTGTGTGTGTGTATGTGTGTGTGTGTGTGTGTGTGTGTGTGTGTGTGTGTGTGTGTGTGTGTGTGTGTGTGTGCGTGCGTGTGTGTGTGTGTGTGTGTGTGTGTGTGTGTGTGTGTGCGTGTTGTGCATGCATGCTTGTGTGTTTGAGTGCGTGCGCCCGTGTTTGTGAGTGTGTGTGCGTGCGAGCATGTTACATAATATTTACTCTGGAAATATCTACCCCGCGCTGTGTTTCGTGACATCGTCTTGACGTGTCAATACCTCTGTTGTTGTCTGGGTTCCTTGTGACTGGGGAAGAGGAGTGGGGGAAGTGAGCCCCCCTCCCCATCCCTCTCCCCAACCCCCTCCCCATCCCTCTCCCCAACCCCCTCCCCATCCCTCTCCCCAACCCCCTCCCCATCCCTCTCCCCAACCCCCTCCCCATCCCTCTCCCCAACCCCCTCCCCATCCCTCTCCCCAACCCCCTCCCCATCCCTCTCCCCAACCCCCTCCCCCTCCGCATTTAGAGCATCCAAGAATTCGTGTATGTATTCACCCAGTGAATTATTTGTATACTTCCTCGTATTTTGAAATATTAATAGACTGTCTGGCCTGGGCAGAGTTTATGCGGAGGTGGTGATCGATGAAGAGTCATTTTCCTTCTTGCAGGCACACTGTGGTAATGAGGTAATGAGAGAGCAGCATTCACGCAGTCTCTGCTGCTGCTGCTGCTACTGCTGCCGCTGCCCTAATAGATGGATGCATGTATACGCTCACACCTTTTCGCTTTCACCGTGTTGTTAGGTTATATGGAGGATGAGACATGGCTGTGTGTGTGTGTGTGTGTGTGTGTGTGTGTGTGTGTGTGTGTGTGTGTGTGTGTGTGTGTGTGTGTGTGTGTGTGTGTGTGTGTGTGTGTGTGTGTGTGTGTGTGTGTGTGTGTGTGTGTGTGTATGTGTGTGTGTATGTGTGTGTGTGTGTGTGTGTATGTGTGTGTGTATGTGTGTGTGTGTGTGTGTGTGTGTGTGTGTGTGTGTGTGTGTGTGTGTGTGTGTGTGTGTGTGTGTGTGTGTGGTGTGTTTCCTTAGCTTCTATCTCCGTATTAAGCCAGAAGAAACCCCTCGTGGCGAAACGTTTCATTGAACAAAAGTCAGAACTGTACACATGTGTCTTGTCCTGCTGTCTGTATCACCACAAGCTGTACAACCACGGAGAACAGCAGTCATGGCACCAGCAAGGTTAACACCTCCTTTCCTTCTTTGAGTTGATCAGAAACATAGCTGCCAGTTTCGCCAATGTGTTGGCGAGGGCAAAACGAGCAGGTAATGGAGTAAACACCTCAAATATCAACAACACAGAGAGATAAACTGCATTACTAAAAAGTTTATCAGCGTGAGGAAATGCAAATTTGATAGTAAAGGAACGGAGGAGGTAATTGAGATCATGTTCAGAGGAGGGGCAAGTGTGAGAATTTACACAGAAGAATGTTTAAGAGACATTCGCCTAGTTTCTGGGTAGCTCGTTATATCTAGGAGCTAGAATAGGGCCAGCAGGTGCTAGGAGGCTCACCAGTACGTCTCCACTTGCAAACCAGATACATGGGTTTAGCACGGGAGTTGGCGGAGTTGCGAAATTAGGAGAACAACCAGTGTGAGAGAATAATAAACAGCGTAAAGTAGAAACAGAGAAATTATCAATTAAAGACGTGGAGAAAGAAAGTAAAAAAAAAAATTTGACAGGATGAACATGGTAAGAAAAGCAGTGAATATTCATGGCATTGTGAGGAGAGTGAGAGAGAGAGAGAGAGAGAGAGAGAGAGAGAGAGAGAGAGAGAGAGAGAGAGAGAGAGAGAGAGAGAGAGAGAGAGAGAGAGAGAGAGAGAGTATGTCTCATAACAATAAAAATGCTTTCAAATGAGCTGATGTAGGTAACAGCTCTTAGCTTGCCAATAAAGTTAGGAATCCTTAACCTGTAAATAGCTTGTCAATAAAGTTAGGGATCCTTAACCTTGTCAAACCGTGTAAAAAAAAAAAATGAGAGAGAGAGAGAAAGAGAGAGAGAGAAAGGTAGGTAGAAAGAGAGAGGTAAAGAGAGAGATAGAGAGAGAGATAGGTAGATACAGAGAGGTAGAGAGCGAGAGATAGAAAGAGAGAGATAGAGAGATAGGGAGGGAGAGATAGAGAGGGAAAGAGAAAAAGAGAGGTAGAGAGAGAGAAAGAGAGAGGTAGAGAGAAAGGGAGAGAGAGAGAGAGAGAAAGAGAGAGAGAGTGAGAGAGGGGGATGGTAATACAAGCAATAAAGAGTGGGCATCAGGGTGTCAGTTACTGATGCCAATTTAGTGTTAATCGCATAAATAAGTCGTGACGGTCAGCCGGAAATGCTTTTGCTGTTTTATAATTTCCAGTATTTGATACAAATTCTGTTCAAAAGCTTTCATAATCGGTTTAAATACCTACGGATGAACGGACCCGCCGTTCAGTTAAATACAAAATGGCGGATAAAATCACCGTTGGATTAAAAAAACCAAATTAAAAAAAAAAAAGTTTCGATGAATTTCGGATTATATACATTATATATATATATATACAAACAATCACAGATGGGCGATCTTAACTGTGGAGGACAAGCCTCCGGGGGGGGGTGGAAATCTTTATCTCAAGTACTTTCACACTTCTCAGTGCGTCATCAGGAGCTGTGCAATGTTGCAAGGGAGCAACCAAAGCAGGGAGAGAGATCTCCCGTAGCGTAGGTGTCACAGTCAACTGTTACCCTTAGACTGGGTTAGTGGTCGGTGCCAACCCCACCCTACCATCATCTCCCTACTACCCATATGGGGTAGGAGAGTTTCTAAGATGTCAAGTATGAAATTATAAGATATAAAAAGTCAGCCCTAAGCTTTTTCTAATCGTTTATAACAGGTCAAGTGGATTGAGAAAATAAGTCTCTTGTTAGATACTGTAGACATGGATAGTTATTATTCTGTGTGACCTTTTCAAATAATGAAAGAAAGGAATAAAATGTGCTCTTTGTTCATTTAAATATCCTGCTCTGGGGTACTCGAATGTTCTTCCCATGTACTCAGAAGTATCTCTTCCTAAATATTGTCTATTTCCTCAGTGTCGGTTAATATGCCATACATGGGGAACTTCTATGCCTATCCGATAATATTTCTATGATCTAAATTCTACTAATACCCTTTAACCTTTCCTTACGTTATCTTGTTATCTTGTGTGCTTGTCACTGTATGGTATATTAACAGGTACAGCCGTTATATAACCATCACAATAGACGTGGTTTGAAGATTTGGTGCGTAGACACTGGTCGGGCGTCACCAATCCATCAACCCACCTGGCATAATGAACAATCTTGTGATTTTGAATAGCATTGTTGTTTAAGATTGTGTACAATGGACTCTACTAAATAGTTATCGAGCTTGTATAACCCATAATTTGAGTTATATACTGTATTCCTTTCATATTTCAGGAGGGAAGATTCAATTATGTTTCTTTCCATGACAGAACTGTTTGGTACTATACTCTGGGCAGCATCCCACCCCGGTGGGTGATTACATGAACTAACGTGGTTAAGATAGCATTTGACTCCTGCCTTGTCCTGACTGAGTATTTATGCTGGGCAGTTCTGGTTCCCAGAAATTTACCTGTTTGACCTATATATGAGAGAGGACACTGAGTACATGGGACCTTGTAAACTCCACCAACTTTGTTGGAGGATGTGCTTTTAATAAGCCTTTATTTCACTGTCCCCGTGTTTTTGAAAGCAACGTTTATATTGATCTTTTTTATAATTTCATACTTGATATCTCAGAAACCCTCCTACCTCATATGGGTAGTAGGGAGATGATGGTAGGGTGGGGTTGGCACCGACCACTAACCCAGTCTAAGGGTAACCCTGGCCGGTGACACATACGCTACTCTGAGACCTCTCTTCCTGCTTTAGTTGCTCCCTTGCAACATTGCACACCTCCTGATGACGCTCTTAGAAGTGTGAAAGTATTATAAAGGTTTCCAACGCCCCGTGGCTTGTCCTGCATATATATATATATATATATATATATATATATATATATATATATATATATATATATATATATATATATATATATATATATATATATAAACTTAACACGCAGAGTGTAACTTTATAACCCACAGTATAACTTTATCACCCAAAGTGTGACTTTATCACCCATAGTGTAACTTTAACACCCACAGTGTTGCTTTATCACCCGCAGTGTGACTAACTCCCACAGTGTAACTTTATCACCCAGTGTAACTTGAACACCCACAGTGTGACTTTATCATCCACAGTGTGACTATCATCCCACGGTGTGACTATCACCCCACAATGTGACTGTCACCCCACAACGTGACTGTCACCCCATGTTACGTCAGGGGCCATGTCTATAGGCCTGTTTTGGACCCTTTCTGTAACAAGATGTCGAATCCAGCTCTGGTCTAGTTATCCTAAGACAAATGCCATTTTAATATGAGGATTATCATTAAGAGATTGATCCGACTAAATAAAACGTGATCTTGATTACAAAAGAATTCATATAAAACTTAGTATATGATACAAAGTTCTCTCTCTTGCATTGTAATACATAAAGATATACTTAATACAGAAAACAGTCGACATACGATTTACTCGTAAATGTTTCTGTACAATGCTTATACTCAGTGACGTGAATCTTATACAATACATTTATATGAAGACTCTGAAATGTATCAAATGAAACTATCGTCTCCTTAAAAACAGATTCGTATTAGATACTAGTCGAGACTATGTATATATTAACTTAAAGCACGATAATTCTTTAAAGCCAGAAGTCTCTCATAAAGTATAGACAGACCGAAATCTTAGCTAATAACAAGCTATCACTGAGTTAGACTTTGTCAGGGATTAAGTAATATTCTAGAGCGAGGAATTGTATTAAAGGCTGAGCGCCTGAATCTGCTCAGAAGACTGTATGAACCTAGTCAGAGTGTTGTGAACCTACTCTGAGTGTAGGAACCTGCTGACTATACTAATGCGTGGTAAACTGACGTCAGGTTGGTCACGTGACTGAGGGTGATGTCAGTACCTGAACTACTAACCACCACTTAAACTAGTGGTTTCCACAACATGAAAATAACACTTAATATTAAAGCCTAATAAACAATATAATATAACACAATATTAGCATTAACATGTATAAAATAGAGGATCATATCCTATTATAAAGAATGTCGGGCGTGGACGTACTTGTAACACCCCAGTGTGACTTTATCACCCCACAGTGTGACTTTATCACCCCACAGTGTGACTTTATCACCCCACAGTGTGACTTTATCACCCCACAGTGTGACTTTATCACCCCACAGTGTGACTTTATCACCCCACAGTGTGACTTTATCACCCCACAGTGTGACTTTATCACCCCACAGTGTGACTTTATCACCCCACAGTGTGACTTTATCACTCCACAGTGTGACTTTATCACCCCACAGTGTTACTTTACTAACCCTCAATGTGACTTTATCACCCCACAGTGTGACTTTATCACCCCACAGTGTGACTTTATCACTCCACAGTGTGACTGTCACCCCACACTGTGACTTTATCACCCCAAACTGTGGCATTATCACCCCACAGTGTGAATTTATCACCACAGTGTATCACCCCACACTGTGACTTTACCACCCCACAATGTGACTTTATCACCCCACAGTGTGACTTTATCACCCCACAGTGTGACTTTATCACCCCACAGTGTGACTTTATCACCCCACAGTGTGACTTTATCACCCCACAGTGTGACTTTATCACCCCACAGTGTTACTTTACTAACCCTCAATGTGACTTTATCACCCCACAGTGTGACTTTATCACCCCACAGTGTGACTTTATCACCCCACAGTGTGACTTTATCACCCCACAGTGTGACTTTATCACCCCACAGTGTGACTTTATCACCCCACAATGTGACTTTACCACCCCACAGTGTGATTATCACCCCAAACTGTGACTTTATCACCCCACAATGTGACTTTATCACCCCACAATGTGACTTTACCACCCCACAGTGTGACTTTATCACCCCACAGTGTGACTGTCACCCCACACTGTGACTTTATCACCCCACAGTGTGATTATCACCCCAAACTGTGACTTTATCACCCCACAATGTGACTTTATCACCCCACAGTGTGACTTTATGTGACTTTATCACTCCACCTTTATCACCCCACAGTGTGACTTTATCACCCCACAATGTGACTTTATCACCCCACAGTGTGACTTTATCACTCCACTGGGTGACCACACAGTGTGACTTTATCACTCCACTGGGTGACTTTATCACCCCACAGTGTGACTTTATCACCCCACAGTGTGACTTTATCACCCCACAATGTGACTTTATCACCCCACAGTGTGACTTTATCACCCCACAATGTGACTTTATCACCCCACAGTGTGACTTTATCACCCCACAGTGACTTTATCACTCCACTGGGTGACTTTATCACCCCACAGTGTGACTTTATCACCCCACAATGTGACTTTATCACCCCACAATGTGACTTTACCACCCCACAGTGTGATTATCACCCCAAACTGTGACTTTATCACCCCACAGTGGGACTTTACCACCCCACAGTGGGACTATCACCCCACAGTGAGACTTCATCACCCAACATTCATTGTGACTTCGTCTAGCACTCCACAGTGTCAATGTGGGTAAAACGTGGCAAGAGAAACGTTTACCCTGATAAGAATGTCTTTCAGTTACCCATAATATCGAAATTCGCTCATGACACGAGGGAAAATTATATGGAAAAAAGAAATCCTGGAGAATAACAACAGTGATAAATGTTGATAATAGTAATAACAGCGGAAGGAGAGGATAAACAGCGTAGACTAGTGAATAACAGTGACGATAATAACAGCTGTGATAACGGCGTTGATAACACAGGCGATAATGAAACTTTCTTAGTTTATGAGACTCGTAAGTAAGATATAAATAGACTAGTGTAAGTGGGCAGAAGAAACACAAGAAATGATGGTGTGTGTGTGTGTGTGTGTGTGTGTGTGTGTGTGTGTGTGTGTTTGCGTGTGTTTGTGTACTCGCCTATTTACCTATTTGTGGTTGCAGGGGTCGAGTCACAGCTCCTGGCTCCGCCTTTTCACTGGCCACTACTAGGTCACTCTTCCTGCTCCATGACCTTTATCATACCTTTTCTTAATGCTATGTATGGATCCTGCCTCCACTACATGACTTCTCAGACTATTCCATTTCCTGACAACTCTGTGACTACAGAAATACTTCCTAACATCAGTGTGATTCATCTTAGTCTTCTACTTCCAACTGTGACCTCTTGTTGCTGTGTCCCATCTCTGGAACATCCTGTCTCTATCCCCATTGTCAATTCCTCTCAGTATTTTATATGTCTTTATCATATCCCCCCTATCTCTCCTGTCCTCCTGTGTCGTCAGGTTGATTTCCCTTAACCTCTTCTCGTAGGACATACCCCTTAGCTCCGGGACTAGTCTTGTTGCAAACCTTTGCACTTTCTCTAGTTTCCTTACGTGCTTGGCTAAGTGTGGGTTCCAAACTGGTGCTGCATACTCCAGTATGGGACTAATGTACACAGTGTACAGGGTCCTGAACGGTTCCGTATTGAGATGTCGGAATGCTGTTCTTAGGTTTCCTAGGCGCTCATATGCTGCAGCAGTTATTTGGTTGATGTGCGCTTCAGGAGATAAGCCCATTGTTATACACACACACCAAGATCCTTTTCCTTGAGTGAGGTTTGTAGTCTCTGGCCCCCTAGACTGCACTCCGTCTGTGGTCTTCTTTGCCCTTCCACAATCTTCATGACTTTGCACGTGCTGGGGTTGAACTCCAGGAGCCAGTTGCTGGACCAGGCGTGCAGCCTGTCCAGATCCCTTTGTCGTTCTGCCTGGTCCTCATCCGATTGGATTTTTCTCGTCAGGTTCACAACATCTGCAAACAGGGACACTTCGGAGTCTATTCCTTCCGTCATGTCGTTCACAAATACCAGAAACAGCACCGGTCCTATGACTGACCCCTGTGGAACCCCGCTCGTCACAGGCCCCCACTCTGACACCTCGCCACGTACCATGACTCACTCTTGTTTTCCTGACAGGTATTCTTCGATCCATTGCAGTGCCTTCCCTGTTATCCCTGCCTGGTCCTCCAGCTTTTGCACTGATCTCTTGTGTGGAACTGTGTCAAGCGCCTTCTTACAATCCAAGAAACTGCAATCTACCTGCCACTCTCTTGTCTTACTGCTGTCACCCTGTCATAGAACTCCAGTAGGTTTGTGACAGGATTTCCCATCCCTGAAACCATGTTGGCTGCTGTTGATAAGCTCATTCCTTTCTAGGTGTTCCACCACTCTTCTCCTGACAATCTTCTCCATGACTCTGCATACTATACATGTCAGTGACACTGGTTTGTAGTTCAATGCTTCGTGTCTGTTTCCTTTTTTAAAAATTGGGACTACATATGCTGTCTTCCATACCTCAGGTAGTCGCCCTGTTTCGATAAATGTGTTGAAGATTGTTGTTGGGGGTACACATAGCGCTTCTGCTCCCTCTCTCAGGACCCATGGAGAGATGTTATCTGGCCCCATCGCCTTTGAGGTATCTAGCTCACTCACCAGCCTCTTCACTTCTTCCTCGGTTGTATGTATTGTGTCGAACACTTGATAGTGTGCCCCACCTCTCGGTCTTTCTGGAGTCCTCTCTGTCTCCTCTGTGAACACTTCTTTGAATGTCATGTTAAGCTCCTCACATACTTCACTGTCGTTTCTTGTGATCTCTCCTTCCTTCCTTAGCCTAATTACCTGGTCCTTGACTGTTGTTTTCCTCCTGATGTGGCTGTACAACAGCTTCGGGTCAGATTTGGCTTTCACCATTGTGTCATTTTCATATTGTCGTTGGGCCTCCCTTCATACCTGTGCATGTGCATTTTTGGCTCTACGACTGTTCTCCTTATTCTCCTGGGTCCTTTGCCTTCAATACTTCTTCTATTCTCTAGCACACTTGGTTTTTACCTCTCTACTCCTTTGGGCGAACCAAGGCTCATCCTGGCTTTCTCGTTATTACTGTTACCCTTTGGTACAAACCTCTCCTTAGTTTCCTTGCATATTGTTGTCACATATCCCATCATCTCGTTTACTTACTTCCCTACCAGTTCTCTGTCCCACTGAACCCTGTGTAGGAAATTCTTCATGCTTGTGTAGTCCCTTCTCTTGTAGTCTGGTTTCATTCGTCCTCCCCTTCATGCTTCCCTTTCTACTGTGTATTCGAAGCTCAGAACCACATGATCACTGGCCCTTAGGGGTGTTTCATGTGTGATGTCCTCAATGTCTGCACTACTCAAGGTGAATACTAGGTCCAGTCTTGCTGGTTCATCCTCTCCTCTCTCTCTCTCTGGTAGTGTCCCTTACGTATTGGTACATGAGGTTTTCCAGTATGTATGTCTGTGTGTTTGTGTGTGTGTGTGTGTGTGTGTGTGTGTGTGTGTGTGTGTGTATCTGTGCATTTATGTGCATCTGTGTGTTTATGTGAATCTGAGTGTATGTGTGT
Source organism: Cherax quadricarinatus (assembly GCF_038502225.1). NCBI lineage: Eukaryota > Metazoa > Arthropoda > Malacostraca > Decapoda > Parastacidae > Cherax > Cherax quadricarinatus. Next base: position 24,682,842 of record NC_091314.1, read on the forward strand.
GTGTGTGTGTGTGTGTGTGTGTGTGTGTGTGTGTGTGTGTGTGTGTGTGTGTGTGTGTGTGTGTGTGTGTGTGTGTGTGTGTGTGTGTGTGTGTGTGTGTGTGTGTACTCACCTCACCTAATTGTGGTTGCAGGGGTCGAGTCATAACTCCTGGCCCAGCCTCTTCACTGGTCACTACTGGGTCACTCACTCCCTGCTCTGTGAGCTTCCTCATACTCTTCTTAAAGCTATGTAGGGATCCTGCCTCCACCACCACCTCACTTTCAGACTATTCCACTACCTGACAACTCTCTGACTGAAGAAATACTTCCCAACATCTCTGTGACTCATCTGAATCTTCAACTTCCAATTGTGGTCCTTGTCGCTGTGTCCCATCTCTGGAACATCTTATCTCTGTCCACCTTGTAGATTTCTCTAAGTATTTTATATGTTGTTATCATGTCTCCCCCCTGTCTCCCTTGTTCTCAAGAGTCATAAGTTCAATTTTCCTTAACCTCTCCTCGTAGGACATGCCCCTTATCTCCAGGACTAGTCTCGTTGCAAACCTTTGCACTTTCTCTAATTTTCTGACATGCTTGCCCAGGTGTGGATTTCAAACTGGTGTTGCATATTCTAATATAGGCCTGATGTACACGGTGTACAGAGTCCTGAACGATGCCTTACTCAGATGTCGGTCTGCTATTCTTAGGTTTGCTAGTCGCCCATATGCTGCAGCAGTTATTTGGCTGATGTGCGCCTCAGGAGATATTGTCGGTATTATACTGAAGTTTGTAGTCTTTGGCCCCCTAGGCTGTATTCCGTTTGCGGTCTTCTTTGCCTTTCCTCGATCTTCATGATGTAAGTGCGCGCATGTGTACATATGTAATATGTATATGTATATTATTTCAGCTGGTGTGTATACTTCTGAAGTAAAGGAAGGTGAAGAGGCTGTGTTTGTTTTAAGTGTATATAGTTATGTAGAGTTAGATCAAGAATGTATATAGTTATGTAGAGTTAGATCAAGAATGTATATAGTTATGTAGAGTTAGATCAAGAATGTATATAGTTATGTAGAGTTAGATCAAGAATGTATATAGTTATGTAGAGTTACATCAAGAATGTATATAGTTATGTAGAGTTAGATCAAGAATGTATATAGTTATGTAGAGTTAGATCAAGAATGTATATAGTTATGGTAGAGGTAGATCATGGTGAAGGTATTGAACCATGGTTAAATTTAGAGGTAACTATGTGTCTCAGACGTGCACCAGGTTACACTGTAACTTAATACAGCTGTTGTTGCTACCTGACTGCTGGAACATAGTGAAGAAGACAGTAATGACTTTATAATTACAGCACCACTTTCCTATATTCTTGCACTCGTATTACCACAGTCTCTATTCCTGATATATATATACAATATATATATATATATATATATATATATATATATATATAGATATATATATATATATATATATATATATATATATATATATATATATATATCAGGACGACAGTAATACAGTAGACAAGACCTCCCGGCTGCTGACCTGATCGTCAAGGCTGTTGGCGCAATCCGCACGCTTCTGTGTCTTACCTAAATTTGTTTGCAGGCATTGAGTCACTGCTGTTATTGCTGTCGTTTTTAACTATCACTGACCAGCTACAGTGATTTGTGTCCCTTTCGTCCCTTTCATTCCTGTACAATGTCCTTGGTATTTACCTCTGTTTCTTATTTGTCAAGTTAGGTCCATTTTCTCCGTGTGGTTCACATGCGTCTTTACCTGGAACAACATACAGATAACCCGCACATAGGAGAGATGTTTATTACGACGTTTCGCTCCGACTTGGATTATTTACAAATCTTAAAAAGATTGATGGACTGATCACATGGACTCCAGACTGAGGGACTCATTACCTCAAACTCCTTCTGATCTTCACCATTCTTCTTTGTATAGGACTGATGAAGCTACTGTATGGTGAAACGTTTCTTCAATAAGAATACCCAAGTGATCCACAAGTATCTAATTGATCAAGGATCTGTTGCTCCATAGTGGTTCCTCGTACTCGGAGGTGGAGCTAGCGTATACCTGTCTATGATGGTTCAGGTACTTGTGATGCTCATAATGTTTAGAGATCGCTGGTTGTGTAATTATTATTCTTACTCTCCATCATCTCACCTGCTTCAACAAATCATTCCTAACCCTGCAGGAGCTATTCCCTCTTTTTATTCGATTTCTCTCCCTTTCCTTTCTCCCTTCGCCTTTAACATCCCCGTCTCTGCCACCCCACCTCCCGCTTCCATTAATCCCCCTCCCTCCCTTCCCACCCTTTCCACCCCTCCCTCCCCACCTCGCTCCCTTCCTTCACTCTCCCGGCTGACTTATGCATTCATAGATTCATGAAATTTTTTCAGTTGCAGTTTGTCCCAGGTCATATATTTTCCGATGCAAGTTTCGCTCTCGGCGTCGAAATATCAAATTGATTTTCTCTTTCTCAAAAAAAATGAACTCGTGGTGATGCAACTGTGTATTTCTGTTGAGTGGGAATTTTCTCTGCATCTTGTTATGTGCAGTGTTTGTGTGTGTCATTGTATGGCTTTGTGTGCTTGTCTGTTTCTGGTGCATATCCTGTCATTCTCTGTGTGCCTGTCTGTCTCTGGTGCATGTCCTGTCATTCTCTGTGTGCATATCCTTCTCTGTTGCATGTCCTGTCATTCTCTGTGTGCCTGTCTGTCTCTGGTGCATGTCCTGTCATTCTCTGTGTGCCTGTCTGTATCTGGTGCATGTCCTGTCATTCTCTGTGTGCCTGTCTGTCCTTGGTGCGTATCCTGTCATTCTTTGTGTGAGTGTCTGTCTCTCGTGCATGTCCTGTCATTCTCTGTGTGCCTGTCTGTCTCTGGTGCATATCCTGTCATTCGTTGTGTGCTTGTCTGTCTCTGGTGCATGTCCTGTCATTCTCTGTGTGAGTGTCTGTCTATGGTGCATGTCCTGTCATTCTCTGTGTGCCTGTCTGTCTCTGGTGCTTCTCCTGTCATTTTCTGTGTGCTTGTCTGTCTCTGGTGCATGTCCTGTCATTTTCTGTGTGCTTGTCTGTCTCTGGTGCATGTCCTGTCATTCTCTGTGTGCCTGTCTGTCTCTGGTGCTTCTCCTGTCATTCTCTGTGTGCCTGTCTGTCTCTGGTGCTTCTCCTGTCATTCTCTGTGTGCATGTCTGTCTCTGGTGCTTCTCCTGTCATTCTCTGTGTGCATGTCTGTCTCTGGTGCTTCTCCTG
>NC_091314.1:24693596-24718596 GCF_038502225.1 Cherax quadricarinatus
AGGATGAGCCCATGGTTCACCCAAAGATGCAAGGAGGCATAAACCAAGTGTGCTAGGGAATGGCAGAAATATAGAAGGCAAGGGACCCAGGAGAATAAGGAGAGCAGTCGTATAGCCAGAAACGAATATGCACAGATAAGAAGGGAGGCCCAACGTCAATATGAAAACGACATAGCAGCAAAAGCCAAATCTGACCCGAAGCTGTTATACAGCCACATCAGGAAGAAAACAACCGTCAAGGACCAGGTAATCAGGCTAAGGAAGGAAGGAGGAGAGACAACAAGAAATGACAGTGAAATATGTGAGGAACTCAACAAGAGATTCAAAGAAGTGTTCACAGAGGAGACAGAAGGGGCTCCAGAAAGACGGACAGGTGGGGTACACCACCATGTGCTGGACACAGTACACACAACCGAGGAAGAAGTGAAGAGGCTTCTGAGTGAGCTAGATACCTCAAAGGCAATGGGGCCAGATAACATCTCTCCATGGGTCCTGAGAGAGGGAGCAGAGGCGCTATGTGTACCCCTAACAACAATATTCAATACATCTATCGAAACAGGGAGATTGCCTGAGGCATGGAAGACAGCAAATGTGGTCCCAATCTTTAAAAAAGGAGACAGACATGAAGCACTAAACTACAGACCAGTGTCACTGACATGTATAGTATGCAAAATCATGGAAAAGATTGTCAGGAGAAGAATGGTGGAACATCTAGAAAGGAATGATCTCATCACCAGCAGCCAACATGGTTTCAGAGACGGGAAATCCTGTGTCACAAACCTACTGGAGTTCTATGACATGGTGACAGCAGTAAGACAAGAGAGAGAGGGGTGGGTGGATTGCATTTTCTTGGACTGCGAGAAGGCGTTTGACACAGTACCACACAAGAGATTAGTGCAAAAACTGGAGGACCAAGCAGGGATAACAGGGAAGGCACTGCAATAGATCAGGGAATACTTGTCAGGAAGACAGCAGCGAGTCATGGTACGTGGCGAGGTGTCAGAGTGGGCACCTGTGACCAGCGGGGTCCCACAGGGGTCAGTCCTAGGACCAGTGCTGTTTCTGGTATTTGTGAACGAAATGAGGGAAGGAATAAACTCCGAGGTGTCCCTGTTTGCAGATGACGTGAAGTTGATGAGAAGAGTTCATTCGATCGAAGACCAGGCAGAAATACAAAGGGATCTAGACAGGCTGCAGACCTGGTCCAGCAACTGGCTCCTGGAGTTCAATCCCACCAAGTGCAAAGTCATGAGGATTAGGGAAGGGCAAAGAAGACCGTAGACGGAGTACAGTCTAGGGGGCCAGAGACTACAAACATCACTCAAGGAAAAAGATCTTGGGGTGAGTATAACACCAGGCACATCTCCTGAAGCGCACATCAACCAAATAACTGCCGCAGCATATGGGCGCTTGGCAAACCTCAGAACAGCATTCCGACATCTTAATAAGGAATCGTTCAGGAACCTGTACACCGTGTACGTTAGGCCCATACTGGAGTATGCGGCACCAGTTTGGAACCCACACCTAGCCAAGCATGTAAAGAAACTAGAGAAAGTGCAAAGGTTTGCAACAAGACTAGGCCCAGAGTTAAGAGGTATGTCCTATGAGGAGAGGTTAAGGGAAATCAACCTGACGACACTGGAGGACAGGAGAGATAGGGGGGACATGATAATTACTTAAGAAATACTGAGAGGAATTGACAAGGTGGACAAAGACAGGATGTTCCAGAGACTGGACACAGCAACACGGGGACACAGTTGGAAGCTGAAGACACAGATGAATCAAAGGGATGTTAGGAAGTATTTCTTCAGCCACAGAGTAGTCAGGAAGTGGAATAGTTTGGGAAGCGATGTAGTGGAGGCAGGATCCATACATAGCTTTAAGCAGAGGTACGATAAAGCTCATGGTTCAGGGAGAGTGACCTAATAGCGACCAGTGAAGAGGCGGGGCCAGGAGCTTGGACTCGACCCCTGCAACCTCAACTAGGTGAGTACACACACACACACACACACACACACACACACACACACACACACACACACACACACACACACACACACACACACACACACACACACACACACACACACACACACACACACACACATACACACACACACACACACCCACACACACACACACACACACACACACACACACACACACACACACACACACACACACACACACACAGATCTGGGGGTGAGTATAACACCGAGCATATCTCCTGAGGCGCACATCAATCAGATAACTGCTGCAGCATACGAGCGCCTGGCAAACTTACGGATAGCGTTCCGATACCTCAGTAAGGATTCGTTCAAGACTCTGTATACCATGTACGTCAGGCCCATACTGGAGTATGCAGCACCAGTTTGGAATCCACACCTAGTCAAGCACGTCAAGAAATTAGAGAAAGTGCAAAGGTTTGCAACAAGACTAGTCCCAGTGCTACAGGGATTGTCCTACGAAGAAAGGTTGAGAGAAATCGGCCTGACTACACTGGAGGACAGGAGGGTCAGGGGAAACATGATAACGATATATAAAATACTGCGCGGAATACACAAGGTGCACAAAGACGGGATGTTCCAGAGAAGGGACACAGACACAAGAGGTCACAATTGGAAGTTGAAGACTCAGATGAATCAAAGGGATGCTAGGAAGTATTTCTTCAGCCATAGAGTAGTCAGGCCGTGGAATAGCCTAGAAAGTGACATAGTGGAGGTGAGAACCATACATAGTTTTAAGGCGAGGTATGATAGAGCTCATGGGGCAGGGAGAGAGAGGACCTAGTAGCAATCAGCGAAGAGGCTATGACTCGACCCCTGCAACCACAAATAGGTGAGTACAAATAGGTGAGCACACACACACACACACACACACACACACACACACACACACACACACACACACACACACACACACACACACACACACACACGCTCACACACACACACACACACACACACACACACACACACACACACACACACACACACACACACACACACACACACACACACACACACACACACACACACACACACACACACACACACACACACACTCACACACTCACACACACACACACACACACCTAGTCAAGCACGTCAAGAAGTTAGAGAAAGTACAAAGGTTTGCAACAAGGCTAGTCCCAGAGCTCAAGGGAATGTCGTACGAGGAAAGGTTAAGGGAAATCGGACTGACGACACTGGAGGACAGAAGGGTCAGGGGAGACATGATAACGACATACAAGATACTGCGGGGAATAGACAAGGTGGACAGAGATAGGATGTTCCAGAGAGGGGACACAGGGACAAGGGGTCACAACTGGAAGCTGAAGACTCAGACGAGTCACAGGGACGTTAGGAAGTATTTCTTCAGTCATAGAGTTGTCAGCAAGTGGAATAGCCTAGCAAGTGAAGTAGTGGAGGCAGGAACCATACATAGTTTTAAGAAGAGGTATGACAAAGCTCAGGAAGCAGAGAGAGAGAGGATCCAGTAGCGATCAGTGAAGAGGCGGGGCCAGGAGCTGAGTCTCGACCCCTGCAACCACAATTAGGTGAGTACAATTAGGTGAGTACACACACACACACACACACACACACACACACAGACACACACACGCTCACACACACACACACACACACACACACACACACACACACACACACACACAGGATGCGTGGGTCCGTGGGATGTAGACGTGGGTAACAAGGCTCCAAGAACCTTTGGGTCCGTGGGGTGTAGACGTGGGTAACAAGGCTCCAAGAACCTTAGCGTTGTAAGGCGTGCAATAACAGCTAGCAGTAATCAGTGGTAGTGGAATGTCAGTGAACAATACTACGAGTGATAATTAAAGTTATTAGCTAAAAAAAAGTGAGAGGAAAGCTGAAATCAAAGTATTTCAAAGCGCAAACCGTTGGGGGTCTTAGGCGCTGTTGCCACATTGGCAGCGGTAGTCCTGAAGAAGTGACGTCACGACAAGTTGTGTGCCATTATACATATAAAGTGAAGTGTATATAATGTGAAGTGTATACTGTCATCAGTGAAGAGTGAAATCGCGTGAGGAAGCCGGATGTATGAGAATATATGGTTATAAACATCACGGGTGAAGGATCTCCAAAATAGGAATTTAAGGCCTACGTATGACGACTTCATCATCAGCAGCTGCCAACTTGTCACCGCACCATTGAGCGCCTATTTGTGGTTTGCATGTTGAAGGCCCTGGCTGGCCTTGCATACTGTTTGATACTGGTCACTCACTCCTGCAAGCTATTACCAGAATTAGAATAGAAATAGCATAGACATAGTGAATATAGTGTTGACGAGTGTGAGAAGGTAGAGTCCAGTGAGGAGTAGAGTAGTATTAATTCCAGTAGTTATTAGCAGTAAGAATACTTAGGAAGCTAGGAAGTCCTCTCCCAATGTGAACATGGAACAGGATAATAACCAGCAATAATTGATACTTAAATCCAAACACACACACACACACACACACACACACAAGGCGAGTAACTTACTATAAGCTAGGTGGCGGGACAAGCTTTTAAGGGCAACATTGTAAGATGGTGCGAGGGTCAAGTCCCAGAAGGGTTGTGGTCAGGTCACAAGAAGTTGCGGCTAGTCATTCCACCGCACAAGACACCTCTCTCACACACACACACTCACACACACACACACGTGCACACAGGGGTAGGGCGGTGTTACTACCGGTAGTTATTAGCAGTAAGAATACTTAGGAAGCTAGGAAGTCCTCTCTCAATGTGAACAAGGAATATGATAATAACCAGCAACGATTAATACGTAAATCCAGAAAGGGCAATAAGTGGAGAGAGTAGCATAATTGGGAAAGATAAATGAGACTAAATTTGTGCCTAGACGAAGGATCTTTCAACCACACCACCTACCCCCCCTAACCATCCCTCCCTCACACACAAGCACACACACAAGGGTAGACACTCATAGAAGCTCTAGACCCTAGTAGCAAGTTCCGCTTTTTATAACCCAGAATTACTGGTATGTGTTAGCAGTATCTCCCCCTCACACCTCCCCCATACACACGAACACACACATATACACACATACACACACCTGCAATAGGACAATATGGGAACTAACTAGGCGAATACACACACACACACACACACACACACACACACACACACACACACACACACACACACACACACACACACACACACACTCACACACACACCACCACTTGACACAAACACTTGACACAAACATGTACCCCCCTCCCCTAACCACCTCTCCCCCTTCCCTAACCACCTCACCTTAGCCACCTACCCCTCCCCCAAACCACCTACCCCTCCCCCAAACCACCTAACCCCTCCCCAAACCATCTAACCCCCCTAACTACCTCCCTCCCTCCAATAACCATCCTCCCCCTTCCCCATAACCATCCATCCCCTCTCTCTCTCAAACATGTACTCCCCCCTCCCCTAACCACCTCTCCCCCTTCCCTAACCACCTAACCCTAACCACCTACCCCTCCCCCAAACCATCTAACCCCCTCCCCCAACTATCTATACCCCTCCAATAACCATCCTCCCCCTCCCCATAACCATCCATCCCCTCTCCTCCTAACCATCTATTCCCCTCCCCCTAACCACCCGTCCCCCCTTCTGTGGAGCAACGGGGGAACATAGAACCAGGATGAGGACAAGGGGCTCCAAGGACGAGTCTGGGAGGGAGGAATGGGAGGCAGAGCTCAAAAAAAGGGAGGAAGACTGGGGAAGGAGACAAGATGAGCTGGAAAGAAAGATGGAAGAGAGGTTAGCAGCAGAATGCAGAAGGTGGAAGCAACAGGCCACAGGAGCAGAAATCAAGATAGAGAGATTAGAAGAGGAGCTGAGACATCTGAAACAGCATAGAGACAAAGATATTACAGAAGTAGCATCGGCAATGGCTACATCAGACACAGACAACAGGTCTGAAGGGAGCATGGAAACTAAACTGTGTGCAGAGGTCCTGTCAAACCCACATGGGGCCAAAACAAAGACAGGGAGCACACTAGGACAGAATGAGAGGTTGGAAGACATTGAAGGAACTAGGACATGTGCAGGGACCATACCAGATACCTGTGGGGGCCAGGAACAGGTGAGCAGGAAGGACAAACCAAGAAGCATAGGGGCCATAACTAGGGAAGGGACTGAAGGAAGGAACACTCCATGGGAAGGAAATAAAACACATCAGAGGATGCAATGGGAGTCACAGTGGGAGGTGGAAAGAGAGAGATCCGTGTTTGTCTATGGGCTAGACGAAGCTAAAGGGGAAACTTATGATGAAAGAAAGCAGGAGGAGAAAAAAACAATTGAAGACATCATGAAGGTGATAGGCGAGGGGGACATGACCCAGGTGGCAAATTTTCGGAGAATCGGGTGGATCACAAAGAAAAGGAATCGGCCTCTCAAAACAATTTTCAAGGCAGAATCAACCCGAACCATGATCTTGCAGGAGAAAGCATGGCTGAGAGGCAAGCAGGAGTTCCGGAGTGTGTACCTCGATCGAGACAGAACACAGGACGAAAGGAAGGCGATGAAAGAGAGAGTTCAAAAACGAAAGGAGAAATGGGAGGAAATGAAAAAGGAGAACAGAATAACCCAGGATCAAATGGAAGGACAAGCACACACCCCAGAAACACCTGCAGAAGGACTCCAGCCATGACACATCCAAGGCAACTGAACAATCCAAACCAACCATCACACACCGATCCCTCTGTTCCCACCCCTCGCACCACAGTTACAGTATTAGAACAGAAGTTGAAGGTTTGGTATACAAATGCAGATGGATTAACGAATAAACACGAGGAATGGCAAGAAAGAATCAATGAGAAGTCCCCAGACATCATAGCACTTACAGAAACAAAACTCACAGAGACAATAACAGATGCAATCTTCCCACCAGGATACCAGATCATGAGGAAAGATAGAAGGGGCAGAGGGGGAGGTGGGGTTGCTCTGCTCGTAAAAAAACAGATGGAAATTCGAGAAAATGGAAGGCATAGATGAGACGGGAGAAAGAGACTACATAGTAGGTACACTTCAGTCTGGGGAACACAAAGTGGTCATTGCAGTGATGTATAATCCACCACAGAACTGCAGGAGGCCAAGAGAGGAATATGAAGAGAGCAACAGAGCAATGGTGGACACACTTGCTGAGGTGGCAAGAAGAGCTCACTCCAGCAGAGCAAAGTTGCTGGTTATGGGGGATTTCAACCACAGGGAGATTGACTGGGAAACCCTGGAGCCACATGGGGGTCCCGAAACATGGAGAGCCAGGATGTTGGACATGGTGCTGGAAAATCTCATGCACCAACATGTTAAGGACACTACCAGAGTGAGAGGGGAGGATGAACCAGCAAGATTGGACCTTGTGTTCACCATGGGCAGCTCAGACATTGAGGACATCAAGTATTTAGAGTCCCCTAGGAGCTAGCGACCACGTGGTTCTGTGCTTTGAATACATAGTAGAGCTGCAAGTGGAGAGAATAACAGGAGTAGAATGGGAAAAGCCTGACTATAAAAGAGGGGACTACATAGGGTTGGAGAACTTCCTGCGGGAGGTCCAGTGGGACAGAGAACTGGCAGGAAAACCAGTAAATGAAATGATGGAATATGTAACAACAAAATGCAAGGAGGCAGTGGAAAGGTTTATTCCCAAGGGCAACAGTAACAACGGGAAGACCAGAACGAGCAGAAGGTGGAGAACTCACAAGAAATGATCAGTAGGTATGTGAGGAGCTGAACAGGAGATTTAAGGAAGTTTTTACAGTAGAGACAGGAAGGGCTGTGGGAAGACAGCACAGAAGGGAACATCAAGAGGGAATATACCAACAAGTGTTGGATGACATACGAACAACCGAGGAGGAGGTGAAGAAGCTCCTAAGTGACCTTGACACCTCAAAGGCGATGGGACCGGACAACATCTCCCCATGGGTCATTAGAGAAGGAGCAGAGATGCTGTGCGTGCCTCTAACCACAATCTTCAACACATCCCTTGAAACTGGGCAACTACCTGAGAAATGGAAGGCAGCTAATGTAGTCCCCATATTTAAGAAAGGAAACAGAAACGAGGCGCTAAACTACAGACCTGTGTCTCTGACATGTATTGTGTGCAAAGTCATGGAGAAGATTATCAGGAGGAGAGTGGTCGAACACCTGGAAAGGAACAAGATTATAAATGAAAACCAGCATGGGTTCATGGAAGGCAAATCGTGTATCACAAACCTCCTGGAGTTTTATGACAAGGTAACAGAAGTAAGACACGAGAGAGAGGGGTGGGTAGATTGCCTTTTCCTAGACTGCAGGAAGGCCTTTGACACAGTTCCCCACAAGAGTTTAGTGCAGAAGCTGGAGGATCAGGCGCATGTAACAGGGAGGGCACTGCAATGGACCAGGGAATACCTGACAGGGAGGCAGCAACGAGTCATGGTACGTGAAGAGGTATCACAGTGGGCGTCTGTGACGAGCGGGGTCCCACAAGGGTCAGTTCTAGGACCAGTGCTATTTTTGATATATGTGAACGACATGATGGAAGGAATAGACTCTGAAGTGTCCCTGTTCGCAGATGATGTGAAGTTGATGAGAAGAATTAAATCGGATGAGGATGAGGCAGGACTGCAAAGAGACCTGGATAGGCTGGACATGTGGTCCAGTAACTGGCTTCTCGAATTCAATCCAGCCAAATGCAAAGTCATGAAGATTGGGGAGGGGCAAAGAAGACCGCAGACAGAGTATAGGCTAGGTGGACAAAGACTATAGACCTCACTCAGGGAGAAAGACCTTGGGGTGACCATAACACCGAGCACATCACCGGAGGCACACATCAACCAAATAACTGCTGCAGCATACCGGCGCCTGGCAAACCTGAGAATAGCGCTCCGATACCTTAATAAGGAATCGTTCAAGACACTATACACTGTGTATGTTAGGCCCATACTGGAGTATGCAGCACCAGTCTGGAACCTACACCTGGTCAAGCACGTGAAGAAGTTAGAGAAAGTACAAAGGTTTGCAACAAGGCTAGTCCTAGAGCTCAGGGGAATGTCGTACGAGGAAAGGTTGAGGGAAATCGGACTGACGACACTGGAGGACAGAAGGGTCAGGGGAGACATGATAACGACATACAAGATACTGCGAGGAATAGACAAGGTGGACAGAGATAGGATGTTCCAGAGAGGGGACAGAGGGACAAGGGGTCACAACTGGAAGCTGAAGACTCAGACGAGTCACAAGGACATTAGGAGGTATTTCTTCAGTCATAGAGTTGTCAGGAAGTGGAATAGCCTAGCAAGTGAAGTAGTGGAGGCAGGAACCATACATAGTTTTAAGAAGAGGTATGATACAGCTCAGGAAGCAGAGAGAGAGAGAGGACCTAGTAGCGATCAGTGAAGAGGCGGGGCCAGGAGCTGAGTCTCGACCCCTGCAACCACAATTAGGTGAGTACACACACACACACACACACACACACACACACACACACACACACACACACACACACACACACACACACACACACCCACACACACACACACACACACATAAACACATAAACCGTTGTGGATCTACTAGGCACTGTTGCCACACAGATACAAACATAAAAAGATCAAAGTGAGTGTGGAAACGGGTGATCAAGAATTACCAGCGTTTGGTTAACAAGTGAAATGTGGGGCACCGTAATGTGAGAGTGAAAAAGTTAATAAGCAAAAGGAGAAAGAAAAAATAAAATATACAACAAGGGAAGGTGGCAGTAGGCCTACTGAAGCAGTGATGTCACAACAGTTTGTATGCCATTATACATATAAAGTGTAACACCGAATGTGAAGTGTATTCTGTAATAAGTGAAAAGTGAAATCACTTGAGGAACGCGGGATGCATGAGCATATATGGTTATAAACATCACGGGTGAAGGAGTTACAAAATAGTGAGAGAAGGCCTATGTACGACGGCTACGTCATCAGCTTCTGGCAACTTGTCATCACACCGCTGTCAGCGCAAGTATTTCACCTGTTGAGGTTGCATTTTGCAAGGTTGAGTTCTGGTCCTGCATCACTGTTAGATACTGGTCACTCACTCCTGCAAGCCATTACCAGAATTAGAGTAGAAATAGCATAGAGGAGAGTGCAAGGAGTAAAGCGGTAGTGAGGGATAACGTCAGACACTTAAGCTGAGACAAGCTAAATTTTACAACCTAGCTACTTTCTGAATTTTAGAAGTAGAATCGATAAGTGGTACAAGTATTGGTAAGCTTAGAATTACTGGTATCTACCGGTATTTATTAGCAGTATGAATACTTAGAAGTGGGGGCACACACACACACACACACACACACACACACACACACACACACACACACACACACACACACACACACACACACACACACACACACACACACACACACACACACACACACACGCACACACACAAGCCAAAATAAGAAAACAAACAGGCGAAAAATTTTAGGGTATAATAAGGTGTAAACAGAAGACCCAGATCTGTTTCCTTCAGATCTGGGTCTTCTATTTCTCCCAACCCAACCCCCCAACCCCCAACCCCCCAACCCCCCAACCCCCCAACCCCCCAACCCCCCAACCCCCCAACCCCCAACCCCCAACCCCCCAACCCCCAACCCCCCAACCCCCCAACCCCCCAACCCCCACCCTCCCCAGGTTTTGGTCGGATACAGGATATAAATTATTTCTAGTGATTCTGTAAGGCTTTATCAACCATTTTTACATTTTGTAGCGTGTTTCCTTACCAAATTATCAGAAGGCTAGCTAATTTTTGTGTGTCGTTCATGACGTCTTGTCTTGAGTTGATAGACTGTTTGGTTTTAGGGCAGCGTGAGATATTGATGTGTAAATAAAACTAGTGGTTTGGGAGGGAAGAGTAGCATCACAGACGGTGGCGGCAGCTGGTTCTACTGTCATAGATGTGACGATGGTAAAACTCTCCCATTCAAATTATCGTGGCTGAATTGTACGCCTTAGTACCTACCCCACACAGCACTCACTTCCAGTCCCTCTTCGTTCTGTTGTTAATCTTTCATTTCGACTATATATATATATATATATATATATATATATATATATATATATATATATATATATATATATATATATATATATATATATATATATATATATATATATATATATTTAAGAAAGTTAGATGGGTCAGAGGTCAGCATCCACATTTGGCTTCATTCACAAAAGTGTGTAATATTTTTTATATTGACTGGCCAGAATATGTGTATGACATTGCATTATATATTTTCAATGACTGTAATACTTTGTATTTTGAGGTTGTAAATTTTCAGTGTGCGCAGTTAGTACATGCATACACTGCTGTGATGTTTACCAGTGTGATATACGAGTGTAATATATCTGTGCTATGTTGTGTGTATCCTCATAGGGTTGTAGTATATATGGTAATATTATATACACAAACGTGTGGTATTGCTATAGATTACTTTGTTATCTGTTATATTAAAGATTTAATTTTTTTTTATCCAGTAAAAAATAAACTCTAAACCCATATGTACGAATATATATATATATATATATATATATATATATATATATATATATATATATATATATATATATATATATATATATATATATATAAAGTGAAATTCCAAGCGCTTTCGTGACTTCTCACATTATCAAGGAACTATAATAACAAATATATATATATATATATATATATATATATATATATATATATATATATATATATATATATATATATATATATATATATATATGTATACTTTAGCTCAAGTACTTTCACACTTCCAAGTGCGTCATCAGGAGCTATCCAATGTTGCAAGAGAGCAACTAAAGCAAGGAGAGAGTTCTCAGAGTAGCGTTGAGAGGATGTCACCAGCCACGGTTACCCTTGGAATGGTGGGTGCCAACCCCACCCTACCGCCATCCCCTTCCCGTATGGGGTAGGTGGGTTTCTGAAATGTCAAGTCTGAAATTATAAGGTATAATAGCCAGCCCCAAGCTTTTTCTAGCCGTTTATAAGGTCATGTGGTTTGAGAAAATAGGTTTCTCATTGGATACTATAGATATCGTGTGCTATTATTCTGTGTAACCTTTTTAAATAATAAAAGAAAGGAATAGAATGTGCTCTTTGTCGTTTAAATGTCCTGGGATACTCGAATGTTCTATTGAGGTACTGGGAAGTATCTCTTCCTAAATATTGTCTACCATTCTTCTCATTGTCGGTTAATATGCCTGACTAATTTCTGCTAATACCCTTTAACCTCTCCTTATGTTATCTCGTAATCTTATGTGCTTGCCACTGTATGGTGCACTAACAGCTAAACGCGTTATATAACCATCACAACTGATTTGGTATGAAGTTTTGGCGCTTAGACATTGGTCGGACGTCTCCAATCCATCAACCCACGTGGCATAATGAGCAATCCTGTGATTTTTGTATTGTATTGTTGTTTAAGATTGTGTACGGTGGACTCTACTGAATAGCTGTGGAGCTTGTATAGCCCATAATTTGAGTTATATACTGTATTCCTTTCATATTTCAAGAGGGAAGATTCACTTATGTTTCTTTCCATGACAGAACTGTTTGGTACTATAATCTGGGCAGCATCCCACCCCGGTGGGTGATTACATGAACTTACTTGGTTAAGATAGCATTCGACTCCTGCCTTGTCCTGACTGAGTATTTATGCTGGGCAGTTCTGGTTCCCAGAAATTTACCTGTTTGACAGATATATGAGAGAGGACACTGAGTACATGGGACCTTGTAAACTCCATCAACTTTGTTGGAGGATGTGTTTTTAATCAGCCTTTGTTTCACTGTCTCCGTGTTTTTGAAAGCAACGTTTATGTTGATCTTTTGTAATGCCTCACACAGGTAAACCATGTTCTCATTGTATGGTAAAACTAGTACATTTTTCCTGGCTATCATTTCTTTAGGTTCAGTCCTGTAGAAAGTCTTTCAGGCTGACATTAGTGCCTTCTCGACAAAATCCTTAGGATATCTTAGTTTTGTGGCTATGTTGAATATCTTGCTGATTTCATCCTCTAGGTATTCTTTACTGCGGATGCGTAAGGCTCTCAAGAACATTGTGAGAAACACACTCCTTTTTACCCTAGTTTCGTGGTTGGAATAATAGTGAATGTATGACGACACATTGGTGGACTTCCTGTAAACTACGAATTTGAATTTTCTATCGACACGATGGATTAAAACATCTTGGAACGGCAAAGTGTTATTTATTTCATGTTCTTTGGTGAACTTAATGAAGGGTACTAAGCGATTGAGTCTGGGTAGGTACTCATAGGTAGGTATCATCTACGTATCTGAACCATCTCGCTTTATCTGGGAGAATGTCTTTAAGAAGTCTGGTCTCACAGAATTCCACATGCAGGTTGCTGAGTAAGGGGCTAAGGGGATTTTCCATTGCCATGCCTTGTTTTTGAGCATAGTATTTCCCTTCAAACACGAATTTGCAATCAGTAACACAAAGTTATATCAATTCAGTTATTGTTTTCTTGGGATAGGGCATGGGGAAGTTTTCTAGTTCCTCTTCGTGGTACGAAAGCAAGTCAGGGAGAGGGATTTTGGTGAACAGAGCTGGCACCGACCATTCTAAGGGAAACCGTGGACGGTGACACATCCGCACTACGCTACCCTGAGAACTCTCCCTGCTTTAGTTGCTCTCTTGCAACGTTGCACAGCTCCTGATGATGCAGTGAGAAGTGTGAAAGTACTTGAGCTTCAGATTTCCACCCCCCGTGGCTTGTCTTGCATAGTTAAAATCGCCCGTCTGCGGTTGTTTGCATATATATATATATATATATATATATATATATATATATATATATATATATATATATATATATATATATATATATATATATATATATATGGGAAGATTCATAATAACACTGTTAAGGAAGGTGGGGTTGAGGTAGGTAAATTAAGGTTGCCTTGGTTAAAACTAAACAAATTAAGAGTATTGCCAGGGTTCAGTTAAACTACAAAAGTTTTCTCGATTTAAAGTAAATTGATTTCATATGCCTTTGTAAATTTAACTCGTTTTATGCTAGTCTGTAAATTAGAGAAAACTCGTTTTATGCTAGTCTGTAAATTAGAGAAAACTCGTTTTATGCTAGTCTGTAAATTAAAGTAAACTCGCTCCATTCGGCTATATAATGTAAACTTTTTTCCCACGACTATATAAGTTTTTCTCACTGCGGAAAAACTTAAAAGAATTTACTTGAGGAAATGTACACACAGGACGTTATGTAGGTAAATACACACGCACACGGCTTCGTGCATATCAGCGAGGGGAAAATTTCCGTATAAATTTCGTAATGAAGGACATAAAAGTATACATACATGTATAAATATATACATATATACATACATTCTTGCATACATACATGCGTGATGTGAAGTGCCGAGCACCAGGCGAGAGTAATGTGTGTGTGTGTGTGTGTGTGTGTGTGTGTGTGTGTGTGTGTGTGTGTGTGTGTGTGTGTGTGTACTCACCTATTTGTGGTTGCTGGGGTCGAGTTATAGCTCCTGGCCCCGCCTCTTCACTGATTGCTACTAGGTCCTCTCTCTCCCTGCTCCATGAGCTTTATCATACCTCGCCTTAAAACTATGTATGGTTCCCGCCTCCACTACTTCACTTTCTAGGCTATTCCACGGCTTGACTACTCTATGACTGAAGAAATACTTCCTAACATCCCTTTGATTCATCTGAGTCTTCAACTTCCAATTGTGACCTCTTGTGTCTGTGTCCCATCTCTGGAACATCCTGTCTTTGTCCACCTTGTCTATTCCGCGCAGTATTTTGTATGTCGTTATCATGTCTCCCCTGACCCTCCTGTCCTCCAGTGTCGTCAGGCCAATTTCCCTCAACATTTCTTCGTAGGACAATCCCCGTAGCTCTGGGACTAGTCTTGTTGCAAACCTTTGCACTTTCTCTAATTTCTTGACGTGCTTGACTAGGTGTGGATTCCAAACTGGTGTGTGTGTGTGTGTGCGTGTGTGTGTGTGTGTGAGAGAGAGAGAGAGAGAGAGAGAGAGAGAGAGAGACTAGAGTTGTGTTATATGGTTTGTGTGTAATTCTGTGATGTACTTAGTGTTAGATTTACCCCAAGGGCCTTTTCACTCTATGATAATTGCAGCTTCTGTCCATCCATGGAATACTGTGTGTGTCCGGTGTGTGTAGTGAGAGAGAGCGAGAGAGAGAGAGAGAGAGAGAGAGAGAGAGTGAGATAGAGACATAGACAGAAAGAAACTAGGGTAGCGTTTGTACTTTATTACTGCACCAGTATAAGATTTGTAATAGCGTTAGTAATGATAATAACTCTGGTACTACTTCTACTACGAATAATAATAATAATAATAATAATAATAATAATAATAATAATAATAATAATAATAATAATAATAAATGTGACAGGTCGAGGTGTGTGTTCTCAGATATCTGACACACGTTTCTTGCCTTCCGGTACAGACGTTCCTACTTAGCACAGAGCTGTATGACCTATGCTGGTTTAGACCTATCTAGTCAGCATACTACTACTACTAATAATAATAATAATAATAATAATAATAATATAGTTGACACATTCAGTGTTTCATACATTTTTGTTGTTAGCTTACTATTCAATGACGAAAAAAAAATCGTATGTAAGATTGTGACGAGGAAGCAAGACCCGGATTATCTGTCGAGCAGTGGACACACACGCCCACTGCCTACCATGATGTTGTCAGCCTGGAAAGATACCTCAGGTGTGCCAGAAAGGAGAAAAGAGAGAGAGAGAGAGAGTGCTGAATCTACGAGGCTGGTCTGGCAGTTGTTGCCGACAATTCTGATGGAGAAACAGCTGGCATAGCAAGTCTCTATTGTGGTAGCTTTTCGCTCAGGACTTGACAAAACTCAACAATGAGCGAAAGGTTCTCGGAAATAAGGACTCGCTTTGCAGCCTGCCTGCCTGTCTCTCTCTCTCTCTCTCTCTCTCTCTCTCTCTCTCTCTCTCTCTCTCTCTCTCTCTCTCTCTCTCTCTCTCTCTCTCTCTCTCTCTCTCTCTCTCTCTCTCTCTGCTGTGATAACCTAATTTAATTAAATAATTTACTGTAATTGTGTTTGTATTGTATACAGTGTATAGGTCCCATTGTATACAATGTATAGGTATCATTGTATACAATGTATAGATACCATTGTATACAGTGTAATGGTACCATTGTATGCAATGTAATGGTACCATTGTATACAATGTAATGGTACCATTGTATACAATGTAATGGTAGCATTGTATACAATGTATAGGCCCCACTTTATACAATGTATAGGTCCCATTTTATACATTGTATAGGTTCCATTGTATGCAATGTGTACATTCTGTTGTATGCAATACATATTTCTCATTGTATACAATGTATACATTCCATTGTATACAATGAATAGGTCTCATTGTATACACTGCATAAGTCCCATTGTATACAATATACAATGTATGGATCCCATTGCCACCCAAAGAGATCTATTGGGATCCATTGGGAAGTATTGGGATGGGATTTTTACATTGTATGCGGTGCAGATGTGTATAGATTTATTTTAAACATATCGGCAATTATAAGTGGCTATGTTCTAGAGTTACATTTGAAAACACTACAGCAGGTGGATGATAGAACGACAACCTTTGGATGGTAGAACGACAGATTGTGAATGATAAAACACCATGTGGATGCACCAAAGGCCCATTCACACTATTACGTCAGTTTGTGGCGTCTTGCCCAACGTCAATTATAAATGCTTCCTATTTTAAGCGAAATGTTTTAAGTGGAAGGAAGGAGAGGCAGGGGTTGTCCCAGGGAGGGTCGGAGGGAGGTGGGTGAAGGAGGTTTTGAGGCTTGAACATCCAGCAGTCTTGTGTAAGCGTGTTAGATCAGAGTGGGCACAATAGGTTTGGTTAGGTTAGGTTAGGTTACATATGATTAAGTTAGGTTAGGTTAAGTTAGGTTAAGTTAAGCTAGATTAGATAAGGTTAAGTTAGGTTAGGTTAGATTAGGTTAAGTTAGGTTAGGTTAAATAACCCTATGAAAGCATACATTTACACACAAAAAAAATGGATTCGAAAAACACGTCCCGGTGTGTTTGGCGTCGCTGCGGAGGGAGAAAATACAAAGGAACGTTGAAAATTGAATGCTGTTCCACTCACTCTCGGTGCGAGTATAGGCTCTGAAAGTAGGCCTAGAAATGGTCAACAGGAAATCATTAATACTTTGTTCTGATACAAACAAATTTATTATTATTATTATTATTATTATTATTATTATTATTATTATGATTATCAGAGGAAGAGTTAAATTTATGTGGGATATGCAGTACCTGGGATGTGGTAGATAATCGTATTTGATCCAAGGAACGAAAGAGTAGCTCAAATTCCTTGGATCAAGAGCCCTTCTAAATCAAGAGGTTGTATCCCATAGTAATGTGATGTATTAGCACTGATCTTGTGTGTCTCTGCTTGCAGGTGAGGCGGGGTGATACATGGTGATACATGAGCTGTGTCTCGGGTTACAGGTAAGGCGGGGTGATACATGGTGATACATGAGCTGTGTCTCGGGTTACAGGTAAGGCGGGGTGATACATGGTGATACATGAGCTGTGTCTCGGGTTACAGGTAAGGCGGGGTGATACATGGTGATACATGAGCTGTGTCTCGGGTTACAGGTAAGGCGGGGTGATACATGGTGATACATGAGCTGTGTCTCGGGTTACAGGTAAGGCGGGGTGATACATGGTGATACATGAGCTGTGTCTCGGGTTACAGGTAAGGCGGGGTGATACATGGTGATACATGAGCTGTGTCTCGGGTTACAGGTAAGGCGGGGTGATACATGGTGATACATGAGCTGTGTCTCGGGTTACAGGTAAGGCGGGGTGATACATGGTGATACATGAGCTGTGTCTCGGGTTACAGGTAAGGCGGGGTGATACATGGTGATACATGAGCTGTGTCTCGGGTTACAGGTAAGGCGGGGTGATACATGGTGATACATGAGCTGTGTCTCGGGTTACAGGTAAGGCGGGGTGATACATGGTGATACATGAGCTGTGTCTCGGGTTACAGGTAAGGCGGGGTGATACATGGTGATACATGAGCTGTGTCACGGGTTACAGGTAAGGCGGGGTGATACATGGTGATACATGAGCTGTGTCTCGGGTTACAGGTAAGGCGGGGTGATACATGGTGATACATGAGCTGTGTCTCGGGTTACAGGTAAGGCGGGGTGATACATGGTGATACATGAGCTGTGTCTCGGGTTACAGGTAAGGCGGGGTGATACATGGTGATACATGAGCTGTGTCACGGGTTACAGGTAAGGCGGGGTGATACATGGTGATACATGAGCTGTGTCTCGGGTTACAGGTAAGGCGGGGTGATACATGGTGATACATGAGCTGTGTCTCGGGTTACAGGTAAGGCGGGGTGATACATGGTGATACATGAGCTGTGTCTCGGGTTACAGGTAAGGCGGGGTGATACATGGTGATACATGAGCTGTGTCTCGGGTTACAGGTAAGGCGGGGTGATACATGGTGATACATGAGCTGTGTCTCGGGTTACAGGTAAGGCGGGGTGATACATGAGCTGTGTCTTGCGTTACAAGTAAGGTAGAGGAGGGATACATGCTGATACAAAAGGTGTTTGCCTCTGTTGTTTACCTATGTTGTAAATTCACGTCTGTTGTTAACGTCAATTCTCATCGTGGTGAGGAACATATATATGTCGTGCCGAATAGGTAATACTTGCGATTTTGGCTTAAATAGCAACGCTTTTCTTGCCGAATAAGACAAGCGAAAATTTGTGTATGCGGTAATTTTGCAAAAATCATTCAGAACCTAACGAAAAAAATATATTTCATTGTATTTGTTTATTATTAAATTATTGTAAACTTATCTAAAATAAATTTATTTGGATTAGACTAAATTAAATTACGCTTGTTATAATAAGGTTAGGTATGTTTTCTAATGTTCTTTTGGTACAAAATTATTTATTTTTATTAACGTAAATGAAAAGAATGTATATTTAAGCATAAAAGAGAAAATTTTAGAAAGGACTTAATTATAAATGAGTTCTTGCTAATTGACCAGTTTTACCTATTCGGCACGACATTATATATGTATATATATATATATATATATATATATATATATATATATATATATATATATATATATATATATATATATATATATATATATATATATAATATATATATATATATATATATAAATATAATGACATTATATATATATATATATATATATATATATATATATATATATATATATATATATATATATATATATATATATATATATATATATATATATATATATATATATATATATACAGTATTTGTGGTAATCCCTATTTTAAGGGTTAAACTGATTGGTAACGTGTACTGGATACGACCTTACACCCAATACACGAACCTGACACATGGTGTGAGCTAGATCACCTGTTAGTGTCGCCACTTCTCTGACGCTTGCGGTGTGGCTCCATAACAGAAGTCACAATACCGTGGCTCGGACAATTCATAACCCACACAAGAAGAATAAATCACAACACCGTGGCTGAAACAATTCATAATTAACCCATACTATGGAGATGAAATTCTGTAAACATTTCGATTCGCCCTGAGTCATTATCAGGTTTTAAAAGATAATAGTCCAGTATGGACCGAAGTGTCGCCTAGAGTTCCTGTCCAGTGTGTTGGTTACTTTGTGAATATCGGGCAGGTGGCTGCCTCAAGCCTGACCTCACATTTTATGATAATAATAATTATAATAATAATAAATATTGATAATTATGAAAGGAAGAAGTGCGTTAATCCAGGAATAATTTAATGCTGCAGTTATACACTAACATTTTAGTAAAACATTACGTCTTGCAGAATTTATTTGTCTATCCTCGTTCAATTATAGTATTTTCCAGGTAATCTGGAACACTAGCTTACCTGGAATTGTTAGTTTATTACTCATAACTCTTTGGTAATTCTTGGACTCCTTTTATAGCGTTGATATATATAAATATATATATATATATATATATATATATTTATATATATATAATTATATATATATATGTATATATATATATATATATATATATATATATATATATGTCGTGCCGAATAGGCAGAACTTGCGATCTTGGCTTAAATAGCAACGCTTATCTTGCCATATAGGACAAGTGAAAATTTGTGTATGCAATAATTTCGCCAAAATCATTCTGAACCTAACGAAAAAAATATATTTCACTGTGTTTGTTTAGTATTAAATTACTGTAAACAAATCTAAAATATATTTAGTTGGGTTACGCTAAAATAAATTGCGATTGTTATAATAAGGTTAGGTAAGTTTTCTAAGTTCCTTTTGGTGCAAAATTATAAATTTTTACATCACCATTAATGAAAAAAAATATATCTTTAAACGTATAAGAGAAAATTTTAGAAAAGACTTAATTTTAAATGAGTTCTTGCTAATTGACCAGTTTTACATATTCGGCACGACATATATATATATATATATATATATATATATATATATATATATATATATATATATATATATATATATATATATATATATATATATATATATATATATATATATATATATATATATATATATATATATATATATATATATATATATATATGTGTGTGTGTGTGTGTGTGTGTGTGTGTGTGTGTGTGTATGTGTGTGTGTGTGTGTGTGTGTGTGTGTGTGTGTGTGTGTGTGTGTGTGTGTGTGTGTGTGTGTGTGTGTGTGTGTGTGTGTGTGTGTGTGTGTGTGTGTGTGTGTGTATGTGCGTGTGTGTGTGTGTGTGTGTGTGTGTATGTGTGTGTGTGTGTGTTTATGTGTATACACATAATATTTTTGTTATTTGCTTTATATTCCGTTGTATTCCAGAGTATTGCGTCCATCATACGTTGCAGTGTTCTTGGGGTTCTGCCTGGAATATGTTTGAGCACACTCCTGGAATGTTCTTGCCATATTCCCTGCAACGTTTTTGGAATGCTATCTGGAATTTCATTGAAGTGAACTCTAGAATGGTAGTGTAGGAGCAGCGAGGGGATTTTCCGTTAGTACTTTGGAAGTTACTCTCGGAATAGTCCTGGAATATTTTAAACAATAGAACTACCCCTGAAACGCCTTTGGAATATTCGTGGCAATGCCACTGGAATATATATTTGGAATATTTTAGAATATCTCATCCTTTAAAACACACATAAAACCGTTGACAAATTCAGATGTAACTTAGAATTCTATGGTGTCTGTTTAGACAATTATCAGGAATATACCTGGAATATCCCAGTGATCATCCTTAGAATATATATTATTCAGTATCCTTGAAGCACCACCTGCATTTTTCTCAGAATTATAGAATATTCCTGTGAGTTACCTGTGACTTGTTTCGACACTTTTCCTACTTTAGTAGCCCACCCTGGGGCGAGGTCTTCCTCTTGATTGCTTAGTCAATCAGGCTGTTGGTATCCCGCCGGCCTACATATCCTTCCACCGTAGGTTATCTTGAACTTAATATACTGGAAGAATGAAATTCGACAGGCTTGGTATACCAGTGAATTCATTCTTGGAATATATCCTGAAATATTCTTGGTTTTCAATCTAAAACATTCGTTCAGTGCTGTCTGGAATGTCCCCTGGAATACCTCCTCAAATACCTTCTAGGATACCTTCTAGAATATACCCTGAATGGTTTTCTATATGGAACGCTCCTGTAATACTCTCTGAAATGCTTCCTGGAATACTTGGAACTCCCTCTAGCACAGTGTTTCCCAAGCTTTTCACCACCAAGGACTTCTTTTATTAAAATTAATTTTCCAAGGGACCCCAAGTTTTTGAAAGATCTGTCTACTTAACAAACCAATTTTATTAACTAACAACAAACTCGTTTTCCCAGTTTCATCTCTCAGTCGAAAGACATACGAACCTGAGTATGCAGTTAAATGAATGGCAGTATTAAAAGAAAACGTACTTGTTTAATGACATGGTTGATGCTGTTTTGCTGACACTGTGTTCCTAATTTGGAAGTACTACCAGCATTTTCCGTTGTTAGATGGAGGTTCGGTATGTTCGATTCGGCAGCCCATAAAATAAGACCAACGGTTTAAAAAAGCGTCTTAAAAAATAGAGTATTCCTGCTGATTTGGAAACGGCTTTGGAAGTTTGAAAGTTTGTCTTTATCAGCGTTATCGTGAGTAATTTTACATTTTACACTGCAGCCTCTTAAAATTTTGAACTTTGCTCACGGACCCCCAGGTGTCCGCGGACCACAGGTTGAGAACCGCTGCTCTAGCATATACTCTGAAATATTCATGATTTTTTTTTATTTGGATACTTATGGAATACCTTTGGAATATCTGGGAACCGCTGCTCTAGCATATATCCTGAATTATTCATATTTTGTATTTGGATACTCATGGAATACCTCTGGAATATCTGGAATACCCTCCAGAATACCCTCTACTTCCTTGAAGCTCCTCTGGATTACACAAGCCCCGAGGTCATCTTGGGTACGTGTCTTGTAGTCTCCAGCGACTAAGTTAAGTATATATGAAAGTGGATGCCGGAAGGTCTCAAGTCTGTAAGTTGAGAAACACAGTGTTCTGGAAGGTCTCGAGTCTGTAAGTTGAGAAACACAGTATTCTGGAAGGTCTCGAGTCTGTAAGTTGAGAAACACAGTGTTCTGGAAGGTCTCAAGTCTGTAAGTTGAGAAACACAGTGTTCTGGAAGGTTTCGAGTCTCTAAGTTGAGAAACACAGTATTCTGGAAGGTCTCGAGTCTGTAAATTGGGAAACACAGTGTTCTGGAAGGTCTCGAGTCTGTAAGTTGAGAAACACAGTGTTCCGGAAGGTTTCGAGTCTGTTAGTTGAGAAACACAGTGTTCTGGAAGGTCTCGAGTCCGTAAGTTGAGCAACACAGTGTTCTGGAAGGTCTGGAGTCTGTAAGTTGAGCAACACTGCCTGCAGAGTGAGAGGGGAGTCAGACACATGTTTTGAGAGTGGCTTATCACTCAGACAGTGGGACGCGCTCACAAGAGCATACATGCATACGCACGGATACGGATGAGGAATGGAAACACCAAAGCCGTGGTGAACATCTTTGTTTAATATCCAAATATCTTCAGACAGCATCCAAACTTTTCAGAATATCACACTTCATCATCAGTACTAAAACAGTGAGAACAGTTACCAAGCAGAATATTTGATCTATACCTGGTCTGTAAAAAATGTTCCTTTGAAATCAAGTTATTGAGTTCAAAACATCTCCAGGGTACACAAATAAACCTAAAAATTTAACATTATCTAACATAAATAAGACACACGTGCAACAGTTAGGTATCTTTATTCCAAAACGTTTCGCCTACACAGTAGGGTTCTTCAGTTGAGTACAGAGGAGGCAGCAGAAGCAGTAGAGACGTACAGACGATGTAATCAGTCGATCACCCTTGAAGACGTAGTTTTGAAGCAGACGACTGACGTCGTCTCTACATCTCAACTGCTACTGTTCCCTCATCTGTATTCGACTGAAGAAGCCTACCGTGTAGGCGAAAGGTTTCGGAATAAAGATACCTAACTGTTGTACGTGTGTCTTATCAATTTGTCGGTATTGTGTACCATTATCATGTTCACTAACATTTATACTAACATAAATTTTTATGCTAACGAATATAAGTCAATATTATGAGTACTACTGAACAGAAGTAACTGAACTGTTCATTAAGTTCAGGTCTCATCCTAACAGTGTTCAGGGACTCAGAGATGACAAGGTCCAATCTATTCTATGTTTCTGTCAAAACTGTGATAAGTACATGTGTAAATATACACCATACAGATATTTCCATGACGCTAGGGATGATAGGTGTGTCGCTCACTCTGGTGGGTTAAATATGAACTTGGCCAGTAACTGGTGGACGAGCATGTAGACCGAGCATCGTCTTTGGCAAGGGAGATGCCACGAGCTTCTTGCCCCACCACAGTGCACCATGTGTCTAAATTAAAATATTCCCCGTAAAAATAAACTGCAAAAATATCTAAAGGTTTGTAAATCACCTCAGAATTATGACAGGAGAGCGACCGAAGGAATGACTGTGATTGTCTTTTTTTCTTTTTTTTTTTTTGGTTTGTTTTTTGGGTCACTCTACCTCGATGTGTAACGCCACAAATATTTACTGAAGAAAAAGTTTATGCCGGAAAAAAAGCAGTAGATAATATTTCCTCAGGAAGGAAAGAATTGACGTTTACTGACATAAGAGGTGTTAGCAGGTGCAACAATTGTTAAACCAATCAGTGAGGACGAGACACTACCACCATAATTATGTTCTTGTATCTACACACACACACACACACACACACCCACACACACACACACACACACACACACACACACCCACACCCACACACACACACACACCCACACACACACACACACACACACACACACACACACACACACACACACACACACACACACACACACACACACACACACACACACACCCACACACACACACACACACACACCCACACCCACACACACACACACACACACACACACACACACACACACACACACACACACACACACACACACACACACACACACACACACACACACACACACACACACACACACACACACACACACACACACACACACACACCCACACACACACACACACACACACACACACACACACACACACACACACACACACACACACACACACACACACACACACACACACACACACACACACACACACACACACACACACACACACACACACACACACACACACACACACACACACACACACACACACACACACACACACACACACACACACACACACACACACACACACACACACACACAC
>NC_091314.1:24723596-24741096 GCF_038502225.1 Cherax quadricarinatus
TGCTGATGTCTTCCTGAAGACAGTGTCTGCCTGATGCTGATGTCTTCCTGAAGACAGTGTCTGCCTGATGCTGGTGTCTTCCTGAAGACAGTATCTGCCTGATGCTGGTGTCTTCCTGAAGACAGTGTCTGCCTGATGCTGATGTCTTCCTGAAGACAGTGTCTGCCTGATGCTGATGTCTTCCTGAAGACAGTGTCTGCCTGATGCTGGTGTCTTCCTGAAGACAGTGTCTGCCTGATGCTGGTGTCTTCCTGAAGACAGTGTCTGCCAGACGCTGATGTCTTCCTGAAGGCAGTGTCTGCCTGATGCTGATGTCTTCCTGAAGGCAGTGTCTGCCTGATGCTGATGTCTTCCTGAAGACAGTGTCTGCCTGATGCTGGTGTCTTCCTGAAGACAGTGTCTGCCTGATGCTGGTGTCTTCCTGAAGACAGTGTCTGCCTGATGCTGGTGTCTTCCTGAAGACAGTGTCTGCCTGATGCTGATGTCTTCCTGAAGACAGTGTCTGCCTGATGCTGATGTCTTCCTGAAGACAGTGTCTGCCTGATGCTGATGTCTTCCTGAAGACAGTGTCTGCCTGATGCTGATGTCTTCCTGAAGACAGTGTCTGCCTGATGCTGATGTCTTCCTGAAGACAGTGTCTGCCTGATGCTGGTGTCTTCCTGAAGACAGTGTCTGCCTGATGCTGGTGTCTTCCTGAAGACAGTGTCTGCCTGATGCTGATGTCTTCCTGAAGACAGTGTCTGCCTGATGCTGGTGTCTTCCTGAAGACAGTGTCTGCCTGATGCTGGTGTCTTCCTGAAGACAGTGTCTGCCTGATGCTGGTGTCTTCCTGAAGACAGTGTCTGCCTGATGCTGATGTCTTCCTGAAGACAGTGTCTGCCTGATGCTGATGTCTTCCTGAAGACAGTGTCTGCCTGATGCTGGTGTCTTCCTGAAGACAGTATCTGCCTGATGCTGGTGTCTTCCTGAAGACAGTATCTGCCTGATGCTGGTGTCTTCCTGAAGACAGTATCTGCCTGATGCTGGTGTCTTCCTGAAGACAGTGGCTGCCTGATGCTGGTGTCTTCCTGAAGACAGTGTCTGCCTGATGCTGGTGTCTTCCTGAAGACAGTGGCTGCCTGATGCTGGTGTCTTCCTGAAGGCAGTATCTGCCTGATGCTGGTGTCTTCCTGAAGGCAGTATCTGCCTGATGCTGATGTCTTCCTGAAGACAGTGTCTGCCTGATGCTGGTGTCTTCCTGAAGACAGTGTCTGCCTGATGCTGATGTCTTCCTGAAGACAGTGTCTGCCTGATGCTGGTGTCTTCCTGAAGACAGTGTCTGCCTGATGCTGGTGTCTTCCTGAAGGCAGTATCTGCCTGATGCTGGTGTCTTCCTGAAGACAGTGTCTGCTTGATGCTGGTGTCTTCCTGAAGACAGTGTCTGCCTGATGCTGGTGTCTTCCTGAAGACAGTGTCTGCCTGATGCTGGTGTCTTCCTGAAGACAGTGTCTGCCTGATGCTGGTGTCTTCCTGAAGACAGTGTCTGCCTGATGCTGGTGTCTTCCTGAAGACAGTGTCTGCTTGATGCTGGTGTCTTCCTGAAGACAGTGTCTGCATGATGCTGGTGTCTTCCTGAAGACAGTGTCTGCCTGATGCTGGTGTCTTCCTGAAGACAGTGTCTGCCAGACGCTGATGTCTTCCTGAAGACAGTGTCTGCCTGATGCTGGTGTCTTCCTGAAGACAGTGTCTGCCAGACGCTGATGTCTTCCTGAAGACAGTGTCTGCCTGATGCTGGTGTCTTCCTGAAGACAGTGTCTGCCTGATGCTGGTGTCTTCCTGAAGACAGTGTCTGCCTGATGCTGGTGTCTTCCTGAAGACAGTGTCTGCCTGATGCTGGTGTCTTCCTGAAGACAGTGTCTGCCAGACGCTGATGTCTTCCTGAAGACAGTGTCTGCCTGATGCTGGTGTCTTCCTGAAGGCAGTGTCTGCCTGATGCTGGTGTCTTCCTGAAGACAGTATCTGCCAGACGCTGATGTCTTCCTGAAGACAGTGTCTGCCAGACGCTGATGTCTTCCTGAAGACAGTGTCTGCCTGATGCTGGTGACTTCCTGAAGACAGTGTCTGCCTGATGCTGGTGTCTTCCTGAAGACAGTATCTGCCTGATGCTGATGTCTTCCTGAAGGCAGTGTCTGCCAGACGCTGATGTCTTCCTGAAGACAGTGTCTGCCTGATGCTGGTGTCTTCCTGAAGACAGTGTCTGCCTGATGCTGGTGTCTTCCTGAAGGCAGTGTCTGCCAGACGCTGATGTCTTCCTGAAGACAGTGTCTGCCTGATGCTGGTGTCTTCCTGAAGACAGTGTCTGCCTGATGCTGGTGTCTTCCTGAAGACACTGTCTGCCTGATGCTGATGTCTTCCTGAAGACAGTGTCTGCCTGATGCTGGTGTCTTCCTGAAGACAGTGTCTGCCTGATGCTGGTGTCTTCCTGAAGACAGTGTCTGCCTGATGCTGGTGTCTTCCTGAAGACAGTGTCTGCCTGATGCTGATGTCTTCCTGAAGACAGTGTCTGCCTGATGCTGGTGTCTTCCTGAAGACAGTGTCTGCCTGATGCTGGTGTCTTCCTGAAGACAGTGTCTGCCTGATGCTGGTGTCTTCCTAAAGACAGTGTCTGCCTGATGCTGGTGTCTTCCTGAAGACAGTGTCTGCCTGATGCTGGTGTCTTCTTGAAGACAGTGTCTGCCTGATGCTGGTGTCTTCCTGAAGACAGTGTCTGCCTGATGCTGGTGTCTTCCTAAAGAGTAGTGTCTGCCAGACCCTGATGTCTTCCTGAAGACAGTGTCTGCCTGATGCTGATGTCTTCCTGAAGACAGTGTCTGCCTGATGCTGGTGTCTTCCTGAAGACAGTGTCTGCCTGATGCTGGTGTCTTCCTGAAGACAGTGTCTGCTTGATGCTGGTGTCTTCCTGAAGACAGTGTCTGCCTGATGCTGGTGTCTTCCTGAAGACAGTGTCTGCCTGATGCTGGTGTCTTCCTGAAGACAATGTCTGCCTGATGCTGGCGTCTTCCTGAAGACAGTGTCTGCCTGATGCTGGTGTCTCCCTGAAGACAGTGTCTGCCTGATGCTGGTGTCTTCTTGAAGACAGTGTCTGCCTGATGCTGGTGTCTTCCTGAAGACAGTGTCTGCCTGATGCTGGTGTCTTCCTGAAGACAGTGTCTGCCTGATGCTGGTGTCTTCCTGAAGACAGTGTCTGCCTGATGCTGGTGTCTTCCTGAAGACAGTGTCTGCCAGACGCTGATGTCTTCCTGAAGACAGTGTCTGCCTGATGCTGGTGTCTTCCTGAAGGCAGTGTCTGCCTGATGCTGGTGTCTTCCTGAAGACAGTATCTGCCAGACGCTGATGTCTTCCTGAAGACAGTGTCTGCCAGACGCTGATGTCTTCCTGAAGACAGTGTCTGCCTGATGCTGGTGACTTCCTGAAGACAGTGTCTGCCTGATGCTGGTGTCTTCCTGAAGACAGTATCTGCCTGATGCTGATGTCTTCCTGAAGGCAGTGTCTGCCAGACGCTGATGTCTTCCTGAAGACAGTGTCTGCCTGATGCTGGTGTCTTCCTGAAGACAGTGTCTGCCTGATGCTGGTGTCTTCCTGAAGGCAGTGTCTGCCAGACGCTGATGTCTTCCTGAAGACAGTGTCTGCCTGATGCTGGTGTCTTCCTGAAGACAGTGTCTGCCTGATGCTGGTGTCTTCCTGAAGACACTGTCTGCCTGATGCTGATGTCTTCCTGAAGACAGTGTCTGCCTGATGCTGGTGTCTTCCTGAAGACAGTGTCTGCCTGATGCTGGTGTCTTCCTGAAGACAGTGTCTGCCTGATGCTGGTGTCTTCCTGAAGACAGTGTCTGCCTGATGCTGATGTCTTCCTGAAGACAGTGTCTGCCTGATGCTGGTGTCTTCCTGAAGACAGTGTCTGCCTGATGCTGGTGTCTTCCTGAAGACAGTGTCTGCCTGATGCTGGTGTCTTCCTAAAGACAGTGTCTGCCTGATGCTGGTGTCTTCCTGAAGACAGTGTCTGCCTGATGCTGGTGTCTTCTTGAAGACAGTGTCTGCCTGATGCTGGTGTCTTCCTGAAGACAGTGTCTGCCTGATGCTGGTGTCTTCCTAAAGAGTAGTGTCTGCCAGACCCTGATGTCTTCCTGAAGACAGTGTCTGCCTGATGCTGATGTCTTCCTGAAGACAGTGTCTGCCTGATGCTGGTGTCTTCCTGAAGACAGTGTCTGCCTGATGCTGGTGTCTTCCTGAAGACAGTGTCTGCTTGATGCTGGTGTCTTCCTGAAGACAGTGTCTGCCTGATGCTGGTGTCTTCCTGAAGACAGTGTCTGCCTGATGCTGGTGTCTTCCTGAAGACAATGTCTGCCTGATGCTGGCGTCTTCCTGAAGACAGTGTCTGCCTGATGCTGGTGTCTCCCTGAAGACAGTGTCTGCCTGATGCTGGTGTCTTCTTGAAGACAGTGTCTGCCTGATGCTGGTGTCTTCCTGAAGACAGTGTCTGCCTGATGCTGGTGTCTTCCTGAAGACAGTGTCTGCCTGATGCTGGTGTCTCCCTGAAGACAGTGTCTGCCTGATGCTGGTGCCTTCCTGAAGACAGTGTCTGCCTGATGCTGGTGTCTCCCTGAAGACAGTGTCTGCCTGATGCTGGTGTCTTCTTGAAGACAGTGTCTGCCTGATGCTGGTGTCTTCCTGAAGACAGTGTCTGCCTGATGCTGGTGTCTTCTTAAAGACAGTGTCTGCCAGACGCTGATGTCTTCCTGAAGACAGTGTCTGCCTGATGCTGGTGTCTTCCTGAAAACAGTGTCTACCTGATGCTGGTGTCTTCCTGAAGACAGTGTCTGCCTGATGCTGGTGTCTTCCCGAAGGCAGTATCTGCCTGATGCTGGTGTCTTCCTGAAGACAGTGTCTTCCTGATGCTGGTGTCTTCCTGAAGACAGTGTCTGCCTGATGCTGGTGTCTTCCTGAAGGCAGTGTCTGCCTGATGCTGGTGTCTTCCTGAAGACAGTGTCTGCCTGATGCTGATGTCTTCCTGAAGACAGTGTCTGCCTGATGCTGGTGTCTTCCTGAAGGCAGTGTCTGCCTGATGCTGGTGTCTTCCTGAAGACAGTGTCTGCCTGATGCTGGTGTCTTCCTGAAGACAGTGTCTGCCTGATGCTGGTGTCTTCCTGAAGGCAGTGTCTGCCTGATGCTGGTGTCTTCCTGAAGACAGTGTCTGCCTGATGCTGGTGTCTTCCTGAAGACAGTGTCTGCCTGATGCTGGTGTCTTCCTGAAGACAGTGTCTGCCTGATGCTGGTGTCTTCCTGAAGGCAGTGTCTGCCTGATGCTGGTGTCTTCCTGAAGACAGTGTCTGCCTGATGCTGGTTTCTTCCTGAAGACAGTGTCTGCCTGATGCTGGTGTCTTCCTGAAGACAGTGTCTGCCTGATGCTGGTGTCTTCCTGAAGACAGTGTCTGCCAGACGCTGATGTCTTCCTGAAGACAGTGTCTGCCTGATGCTGATGTCTTCCTGAAGGCAGTGTCTGCCTGATGCTGGTGTCTTCCTGAAGACAGTGTCTGCCTGATGCTGGTGTCTTCCTGAAGACAGTGTCTGCCTGATGCTGGTGTCTTCCTGAAGACAGTGTCTGCCTGATGCTGGTGTCTTCCTGAAGACAGTGTCTGCCTGATGCTGGTGTCTTCCTGAAGGCAGTGTCTGCCTGATGCTGGTGTCTTCCTGAAGACAGTGTCTGCCTGATGCTGGTGTCTTCCTGAAGACAGTGTCTGCCTGATGCTGGTGTCTTCCTGAAGACAGTATCTGCCAGACGCTGATGTCTTCCTGAAGACAGTGTCTGCCTGATGCTGGTGTCTTCCTGAAGACAGTGTCTGCCTGATGCTGGTGTCTTCCTGAAGACAGTGTCTCCCTGATGCTGGTGTCTTCCTGAAGACAGTGTCTGCCTGATGCTGATGTCTTCCTGAAGACAGTGTCTGCCTGATGCGGGTGTCTTCCTGAAGACAGTGTCTGCCTGATGCTGGTGTCTTCCTGAAGATAGTGTCTGCCTGATGCTGGTGTCTTCCTGAAGACAGTGTCTGCCTGATGCTGGTGTCTTCCTGAAGACAGTGTCTGCCTGATGCTGATGTCTTCCTGAAGACAGTGTCTGCCTGATGCTGGTGTCTTCCTGAAGATAGTGTCTGCCTGATGCTGGTGTCTTCCTAAAGACAGTGTCTGCCAGATGCTGATGTCTTCCTGAAGACAGTGTCTGCCTGATGCTGATGTCTTCCTGAAGACAGTGTCTGCCTGATGCTGGTGTCTTCCTGAAGACAGTGTCTGCCAGACGCTGATGTCTTCCTGAAGACAGTGTCTGCCTGATGCTGGTGTCTTCCTGAAGACAGTGGCTGCCTGATGCTGGTGTCTTCCTGAAGACAGTGTCTGCCTGATGCTGGTGTCTTCCTGAAGACAGTGTCTGCCTGATGCTGGTGTCTTCCTGAAGACAGTGTCTGCCTGATGCTGGTGTCTTCCTGAAGACAGTATCTGCCTGATGCTGGTGTCTTCCTGAAGACAGTATCTGCCTGATGCTGGTGTCTTCCTGAAGACAGTGTCTGCCTGATGCTGGTGTCTTCCTGAAGACAGTGTCTGCCTGATGCTGGTGTCTTCCTGAAGACAGTGTCTGCCTGATGCTGGTGTCTTCCTGAAGACAGTATCTGCCTGATGCTGGTGTCTTCCTGAAGACAGTATCTGCCTGATGCTGGTGTCTTCCTGAAGGCAGTATCTGCCTGATGCTGGTGTCTTCCTGAAGACAGTATCTGCCTGATGCTGATGTCTTCCTGAAGGCAGTATCTGCCTGATGCTGGTGTCTTCCTGAAGACAGTATCTGCCTGATGCTGGTGTCTTCCTGAAGACAGTGTCTGCCTGATGCTGGTGTCTTCCTGAAGACAGTATCTGCCTGATGCTGGTGTCTTCCTGAAGACAGTATCTGCCTGACGCTGATGTCTTCCTGAAGACAGTATCTGCCTGATGCTGGTGTCTTCCTGAAGACAGTATCTGCCTGATGCTGGTGTCTTCCTGAAGACAGTGTCTGCCTGATGCTGGTGTCTTCCTGAAGACAGTGTCTGCCTGATGCTGGTGTCTTCCTGAAGACAGTGTCTGCCTGATGCTGGTGTCTTCCTGAAGGCAGTATCTGCCTGATGCTGGTGTCTTCCTGAAGACAGTGTCTGCCTGATGCTGGTGTCTTCCTGAAGACAGTATCTGCCTGCTGCTGGTGTCTTCCTGAAGACAGTGTCTGCCTGATGCTGGTGTCTTCCTGAAGGCAGTATCTGCCTGATGCTGGTGTCTTCCTGAAGACAGTATCTGCCTGATGCTGGTGTCTTCCTGAAGACAGTATCTGCCTTCGACTACTGTAAGCTAAGCGACGCTAGACTAGCTTGCATTCCATTGTACTTGTATAATATATAACTATTAAGACACATGTGTAACCCAACTGTTGCACATGCGTCCTAATCATCAACTTCTCGGTATTGTATATTATTTTCAATATGTATGATGTTTATCGAGTATGGAATAAAAATAGCTCAGTAGCCATTTTTCCCCAGTTTGCCGGAAGATATTCAGGGGCACCTTAAAAAATCTGTTATATGCTGATTTATTTTCCAATTTACAAGGCAAAATTGGGGTGGGAGGAAATTGGGAAAGGAAATTCTGGGTGCGTGGTGAGAGGGTTTTCCGTAAGGTGATCGATGGAGCGGCATTGATGGTTGTGGTAGTGAGCGTCGCTAGGGATGAGTGGTCCCTCTCAGGCATGGCTGAGAGGGGTGGTTCTTGCTGAAAGACAGAGGGGGGAGAGAGAGGGAGATGGAGAAGGAGAGAGAGAGGGGGGGGAGAGAGAGGGGGGAGAGAGAGAGAGAGAGAGAGAGAGAGAGAGAGAGAGAGAGAGAGAGAGAGAGAGAGAGAGAGAGAGAGAGAGAGAGAGAGAGAGAGAGAGAGAGAGAGAGAGAGAGAGAGAGAGAGAGAGAGAGAGAGAGAGGGGGACAGAATGAGAATATAGTGGAACTGTTCGATCCACTTTTAAAAGTAATTACATAGAAAAATATATTTGTTTTATTGGTAGCGTGTGCGCGCCTGCACGCAATTTCGAATATGGAAAATAGAGGAAGGAAAGTAACCGAGAAGAGAGAGTTTATATTTGGCAGGATCATATGAGATTATGACACGTCTGTCAGTGTGTGGTGGTCAACAACCACCTGGTGGGGGTGACCTGACATGTTGGTCAGCAACCACCTGGTGGGGGTGACCTGACATGGTGGTCAACAACCTCCTGGTGGGGGTGACCTAACATGGCGGTCAACAACCACCTGGTGGGGGTGACCAAACATGGTGGTCAACAACCACCTGGTGGGGGTGACGAAACATGGCGGTCAACAACCACCTGGTGGGGGTGACCTAACATGGTGGTCAACAACCACCTGGTGGGGGTGACCAAACATGGTGGTCAACAACCACCTGGTGGGGGTGACGAAACATGGCGGTCAACAACCACCTGGTGGGGGTGACCAAACATGGTGGTCAACAACCACCTGGTGGGGGTGACCTAACATGGTGGTCAACAACCACCTGGTGGGGGTGACCTAACATGGTGGTCAACAACCACCTGGTGGGGGTGACCTAACATGGTGGTCAACAACCTCCTGGTAGAGGTGACCTAACATGGTGGTCAACAACCTCCTGGTAGAGGTGACCTAACATGGCGGTCAACAACCTCCTGGTGGGGGTGACCTAACATGGCGGTCAACAACCTTCTGGTGGGGGTGACCTAACATGGTGGTCAACAACCTCCTGGTAGAGGTGACCTAACATGGCGGTCAACATCCTCCTGGTGGGGGTGACCTAACATGGTGGTCAACAACCTCCTGGTAGAGGTGACCTAACATGGCGGTCGACAACCTCCTGGTAGAGGTGACCTAACATGGTGGTCAACAACCTCCTGGTAGAGGTGACCTAACATGGCGGTCAACAACCTCCTGGTGGGGGTGACCTAACATGGTGGTCAACAACCTCCTGGTAGAGGTGACCTAACATGGTGGTCAACAACCTCCTGGTAGAGGTGACCTAACATGGCGGTCAACAACCTCCTGGTAGAGGTGACCTAACATGGCGGTCAACAACCTCCTGGTGGGGGTGACCTAACATTGTGGTCAACAACCTCCTGGTAGAGGTGACCTAACATGGCGGTCAACAACCTCCTGGTGGGGGTGACCTAACATGGCGGTCAACAACCTTCTGGTGGGGGTGACCTAACATGGTGGTCAACAACCTCCTGGTAGAGGTGACCTAACATGGCGGTCAACAACCTCCTGGTGGGGGTGACCTAACATGGTGGTCAACAACCTCCTGGTAGAGGTGACCTAACATGGCGGTCAACAACCTCCTGGTAGAGGTGACCTAACATGGTCAACAACCTCCTGGTAGAGGTGACCTAACATGGCGGTCAACAACCTCCTGGTGGGGGTGACCTAACATGGTGGTCAACAACCTCCTGGTAGAGGTGACCTAACATGGTGGTCAACAACCTCCTGGTAGAGGTGACCTAACATGGCGGTCAACAACCTCCTGGTAGAGGTGACCTAACATGGCGGTCAACAACCTCCTGGTGGGGGTGACCTAACATTGTGGTCAACAACCTCCTGGTAGAGGTGACCTAACATGGCGGTCAACAACCTCCTGGTGGGGGTGACCTAACATGGCGGTCAACAACCTTCTGGTGGGGGTGACCTAACATGGTGGTCAACAACCTCCTGGTAGAGGTGACCTAACATGGCGGTCAACAACCTCCTGGTGGGGGTGACCTAACATGGTGGTCAACAACCTCCTGGTAGAGGTGACCTAACATGGCGGTCAACAACCTCCTGGTAGAGGTGACCTAACATGGCGGTCAACAACCTCCTGGTAGAGGTGACCTAACATGGCGGTCAACAACATCCTGGTGGGGGTGACCTAACATGGCGGTCAACAACCTCCTGGTAGAGGTGACCTAACATGGTGGTCAACAACCTCCTGGTGGGGGTGACCTAACATGTTGGTCAACCACCTCCTGGTAGAGGTGACCTAACATGGTGGTCAACAACCTCCTGGTGGGGGTGACCTAACATGGTGGTCAACCACCTCCTGGTAGAGGTGACCTAACATGGTGGTCAACAACCTCCTGGTAGAGGTGACCTAACATGGTGGTCAACAACCTCCTGGTAGAGGTGACCTAACATGGTGGTCAACAACCTCCTGGTAGAGGTGACCTAACATGGTGGTCAACAACCTCCTGGTAGAGGTGACCTAACATGGCGGTCAACAACCTCCTGGTAGAGGTGACCTAA
The DNA here is from genome assembly GCF_038502225.1 of Cherax quadricarinatus. Taxonomy (NCBI): domain Eukaryota; kingdom Metazoa; phylum Arthropoda; class Malacostraca; order Decapoda; family Parastacidae; genus Cherax; species Cherax quadricarinatus. The sequence continues at coordinate 24,733,949 of NC_091314.1, forward strand.
CATGGTGGTCAACAACCTCCTGGTAGAGGTGACCTAACATGGTGGTCAACAACCTCCTGGTAGAGGTGACCTAACATGGTGGTCAACAACCTCCTGGTAGAGGTGACCTAACATGGCGGTCAACAACCTCCTGGTAGAGGTGACCTAACATGGTGGTCAACAACCTCCTGGTAGAGGTGACCTAACATGGTGGTCAACAACCTCCTGGTAGAGGTGACCTAACATGGGACCATGATCTAAGTGGCCTCCCTTGATGGAATTATCACAGTCAGGGAGGAATTAAAAAAGAAACTTCCTATATATCCTAATCCTTCTCAGACAAAAAATGGATAACATTTGTATAAGCCAGGATTCTCCTTAACACCTAGTCTCATTTATACTAGATTATTCTGGGCTAGGTTCTAGTACTGTGAATGACTTAGAAACAGCAGTTATTTAAGTTATAGCCGAGTTCAACGTGAAAAAAAAATTGAGAACGTTTAGACGTTTTCTCTACGACTGACTTTTCCTGACGCACTATTGATTCTCATTAATTCTTGTACAAAATTATTTTTATCTTTAACATAGCCAATAAATAATAGAAATAATGCCGTGGCTGGAACAAAATATCAAATACCCACTAAACATTAAAACATAACAATGATGTCACTTGTAACTTGACGACGACGGTCCATGTGGGACCGAAACGTCGCCATAAAGGCTTCTCTTCTGAGTGCGAGGTGTTTGTGGACCATTGTAAACAGTCTCGGTATGACAAACACATCCTGCCACCGAAACAGGAGACTGTTATTATCGTAGGAATTTTTAACAATGCGCCAGGGCTTGAAAGACAACAAATATCGTAAGTCATCATAACAAATATCGTAAGTCACCATAACAGATATCGTAAGTCATAATAGATATCGTAAGTCTTCTTAGTGTTTTTAAGTTATTATACATTATAAGCACTAAGTCTGTAAAAAAATTACGGTATTAATAATTACATGCAAACTTCATGCAATTTTTCTTAATTTCCTTATCAATATATTTAGGACTGCAGACACAGTGTGCTCTGAGAAGGACTGCAGACACAGTGTGCTCTGAGAAGGACTACAGACACAGTGTGCTCTGAGAAGGTCTGCAGACACAGTGTGCTCTGAGAAGGTCTGCAGACACAGTGTGCTCTGAGAAGGACTACAGACACAGTGTGCTCTGAGAAGGACTACAGACACAGTGTGCTCTGAGAAGGTCTGCAGACACAGTGTGCTCTGAGAAGGTCTGCAGACACAGTGTGCTCTGAGAAGGACTACAGACACAGTGTGCTCTGAGAAGGACTGCAGACACAGTGTGCTCTGAGAAGGACTGCAGACACAGTGTGCTCTGAGAAGGACTACAGACACAGTGTGCTCTGAGAAGGTCTGCAGACACAGTGTGCTCTGAGAAGGTCTGCAGACACAGTGTGCTCTGAGAAGGTCTGCAGACACAGTGTGCTCTGAGAAGGTCTGCAGACACAGTGTGCTCTGAGAAGGACTGCAGACACAGTGTGCTCTGAGAAGGACTGCAGACACAGTGTGCTCTGAGAAGGACTGCAGACACAGTGTGCTCTGAGAAGGACTGCAGACACAGTGTGCTCTGAGAAGGACTGCAGACACAGTGTGCTCTGAGAAGGACTGCAGACACAGTGTGCTCTGAGAAGGACTGCAGACACAGTGTGCTCTGAGAAGGTCTGCAGACACAGTGTGCTCTGAGAAGGACTGCAGACACAGTGTGCTCTGAGAAGGACTGCAGACACAGTGTGCTCTGAGAAGGACTGCAGACACAGTGTGCTCTGAGAAGGACTACAGACACAGTGTGCTCTGAGAAGGTCTAGAGACACAGTGTGCTCTGAGAAGGACTGCAGACACAGTGTACTCTGAGAAGGACTGCAGACACAGTGTGCTCTGAGAAGGACTGCAGACACAGTGTGCTCTGAGAAGGACTGCAGACACAGTGTGCTCTGAGAAGGACTGCAGACACAGTGTGCTCTGAGAAGGCCTGGAGACACAGTGTGCTCTGAGAAGGACTGCAGACACAGTGTGCTCTGAGAAGGACTACAGACACAGTGTGCTCTGAGAAGGACTGCAGACACAGTGTGCTCTGAGAAGGACTGCAGACACAGTGTCCTCTGAGAAGGACTGCAGACACAGTGTGCTCTGAGAAGGACTGCAGACACAGTGTGCTCTGAGAAGGACTACAGACACAGTGTGCTCTGAGAAGGACTGCAGACACAGTGTGCTCTGAGAAGGACTGCAGACACAGTGTGCTCTGAGAAGGACTGCAGACACAGTGTGCTCTGAGAAGGACTGCAGACACAGTGTGCTCTGTGAAATACTGCAGACACAGTGTGCTCTGAGAAGGACTGCAGACACAGTGTACTCTGAGAAGGACTGCAGACACAATGTGCTCTGAGAAGGACTGCAGACACAGTGTGCTCTGAGAAGGACTGCAGACACAGTGTGCTCTGAGAAGGACTGCAGACACAGTGTGCTCTGAGAAGGACTGCAGACACAGTGTGCTCTGAGAAGGACTGCAGACACAGTGTACTCTGAGAAGGACTGTAGACACAATGTGCTCTGAGAAGGACTGCAGACACAATGTGCTCTGAGAAGGACTGCATACACAGTGTGCTCTGAAAAGGACTGCAGACACAGTGTGCTCTGTGAAGGACTGCAGACACAGTGTGCTCTGAGAAGGACTGCAGACACAGTGTGCTCTGTGAAATACTGCAGACACAGTGTGCTCTGAGAAGGACTGCAGACACAGTGTGCTCTGAGAAGGACTGCAGACACAGTGTGCTCTGAGAAGGACTGCAGACACAGTGTGCTCTGAGAAGGACTGCAGACACAGTGTGCTCTGAGAAGGACTGCAGACACAGTGTGCTCTGAGAAGGACTGCAGACACAGTGTGCTCTGAGAAGGACTGCAGACACAGTGTACTCTGAGAAGGACTGCAGACACAGTGTGCTCTGAGAAGGACTGCAGACACAGTGTGCTCTGTGAAGGACTGCAGACACAGTGTGCTCTGAGAAGGACTGCAGACACAGTGTGCTCTGAGAAGGACTGCAGACACAGTGTACTCTGAGAAGGACTGCAGACACAGTGTGCTCTGAGAAGGACTGCAGACACAGTGTGCTCTGAGAAGGACTGCAGACACAGTGTGCTCTGTGAAGGACTGCAGACACAGTGTGCTCTGAGAAGGACTGCAGACACAGTGTGCTCTGAGAAGGACTGCAGACACAGTGTGCTCTGAGAAGGACTGCAGACACAGTGTGCTCTGAGAAGGACTGCAGACACAGTGTGCTCTGAGAAGGACTGCAGACACAGTGTGCTCTGAGAAGGACTGCAGACACAGTGTGCTCTGAGAAGGACTGCAGACACAGTGTGCTCTGAGAAGGACTGCAGACACAGTGTGCTCTGAGAAGGACTTCAGACACAGTGTGCTCTGAGAAGGACTGCAGACACAGTGTGCTCTGAGAAGGACTGCAGACACAGTGTGCTCTGAGAAGGACTGCAGACACAGTGTGCTCTGAGAAGGACTGCAGACACAGTGTGCTCTGAGAAGGACTGCAGACACAGTGTGCTCTGAGAAGGACTGCAGACACAGTGTGCTCTGAGAAGGACTGCAGACACAGTGTGCTCTGAGAAGGACTGCAGACACAGTGTGCTCTGTGAAATACTGCAGACACAGTGTGCTCTGAGAAGGACTGCAGACACAGTGTACTCTGAGAAGGACTGCAGACACAATGTGCTCTGAGAAGGACTGCAGACACAGTGTGCTCTGAGAAGGACTGCAGACACAGTGTGCTCTGAGAAGGACTGCAGACACAGTGTGCTCTGAGAAGGACTGCAGACACAGTGTGCTCTGAGAAGGACTGCATACACAGTGTGCTCTGAAAAGGACTGCAGACACAGTGTGCTCTGAGAAGGACTGCAGACACAGTGTGCTCTGAGAAGGACTGCAGACACAGTGTGCTCTGAGAAGGACTGCAGACACAGTGTGCTCTGAGAAGGACTGCAGACACAGTGTGCTCTGAGAAGGACTGCAGACACAGTGTGCTCTGAGAAGGACTGCAGACACAGTGTGCTCTGAGAAGGACTGCAGACACAGTGTGCTCTGAGAAGGACTGCAGACACAGTGTGCTCTGAGAAGGACTGCAGACACAGTGTGCTCTGAGAAGGACTGCAGACACAGTGTGCTCTGAGAAGGACTGCAGACACAGTGTGCTCTGAGAAGGACTGCAGACACAGTGTGCTCTGTGAAGGACTACAGACACAGTGTGCTCTGAGAAGGACTGCAGACACAGTGTGCTCTGTGAAGGACTGCAGACACAGTGTGCTCTGAGAAGGACTGCAGACACAGTGTGCTCTGTGAAGGACTGCAGACACAGTGTGCTCTGAGAAGGACTGCAGACACAGTGTGCTCTGAGAAGGACTGCAGACACAGTGTGCTCTGAGAAGGACTGCAGACACAGTGTGCTCTGAGAAGGACTGCAGACACAGTGTGCTCTGAGAAGGACTGCAGACACAGTGTGCTCTGAGAAGGACTGCAGACACAGTGTGCTCTGAGAAGGACTGCAGACACAGTGTGCTCTGAGAAGGACTGCAGACACAGTGTGCTCTGAGAAGGACTGCAGACACAGTGTGCTCTGTGAAGGACTGCAGACACAGTGTGCTCTGAGAAGGACTGCAGACACAGTGTGCTCTGAGAAGGACTGCAGACACAGTGTGCTCTGAGAAGGACTGCAGACACAGTGTGCTCTGAGAAGGACTGCAGACACAGTGTGCTCTGAGAAGGACTGCAGACACAGTGTGCTCTGAGAAGGACTGCAGACACAGTGTGCTCTGTGAAGGACTTCAGACACAGTGTGCTCTGAGAAGGACTGCAGACACAGTGTACTCTGAGAAGGACTGCAGACACAGTGTGCTCTGAGAAGGACTGCAGACACAGTGTGCTCTGAGAAGGACTGCTGACACAGTAATAGTGTTTTATCTTGAGGTGATTAAATAACTGTTAATTTATGAAACCACATTTCAAGGCTTCTGATATATTATGTTGTTAATGAGGAACTTGTTGAAGGTGTGGACATAATTGTGCAGATATACCAGCGCTCCCTAACTCTCTTTTATTTTAGTAGTGAAGGCAACGGAGGTGGGGTTATTTAGGGAAGAAATGCTGAGGCATCTGAAGCGTAGTTGTATGCACAGCATCACTACAGTCACAGCGTGACTACAGTAACAGCGTGACTACAGTCACAGCGTGACTACAGTCACAGCGTGACTACAGTCACAGCGTGACTACAGTCACAGCGTGACTATAGTCACAGCGTGACTACAGTCACAGCGTGACTATAGTCACAACATGGCTGGAGACACTGATCCATTTGACATTAGCTGGCAATATTTCATTATCTTTTTTTAACACCGGTCGTCTCCCACCGAGGTAAAGCCATCCGAAAAAGAAGAAATATTTTCACCATCATTCATTCAATCATTATCTTGTCAGAAGCGTGCTGACATCACAATTCAGATGGCCTTCTAAACTACGACATCCTCAACCCTCCTTCAGAGTGAAAGCACTGTATTTCTCACCTCCAGCACTCAATTCCTAACCAGTTTGCCTGAGTCCTTTCATAAATGTTACCTTGTCAGTCTTCAACAGCACGTCAAATCATAAAAAAAAACCACTTCCCTCTACTCCTGTCTAAAACGCTCACACAAGCGTGTGCGATGCCCAGGCTTTTCGTAAACAAAACATTTACTCCCCCCCCCCTCCCTTTCCAGGGACGACCTCTACCCGTCCTTCCCATTGCCCCAGATTTATACACCCTGCTATTCTCTGTTTTGCTCTATCCTCTCTAAATATCTAAACCATCTTAACAACCCATTCCCAGCTCTCTGAATAATACTTTTGGTAACCCCGCACCTAATCTCTAAATTATGAATTCTCTGCATAATGTTCACGCCACACATTTCCCTCATACACGACATCTTCACTGCCTTCAGCCTCCTCCTAGCTGCAACTTTGAAAACCCATGCTTCATGCCCATATACAAGTAATGGTACCACTATACTCTGGTGTACTGCTCTTTTCGTTTCCATGGATAAGGTTCTTCCTCTCCATAGATGTCTCAGTGCACCACCTACCTCTTACTCCCCCCTCCCCCACCCTTTGTCAGTTCTATGGTTCACCTCATTTTTCATAGGTCCATCCGCCGACAAGTCCACTTCCAAATATCTGAACACATTTATTTCCTCCATACTGCCTCCTAATCTGACATCTAATCTTTCATTAGCTATATTTTTGTTTCCCTCATCAAACTACTCTTTCGTATGTTTACTTTATATTTCCTTCTTTTACATACCCTCCCAAATTTGTCCACCAATCTTTGCAATTTCTCTTCAGAATCTCCCTAAAGCACTGTGTCCTCCGCAAAAAGCAACTGTGACAATTCCCACTTTGTATTAGTTTCAAAATCTTTTAATCCCGCGCTTCTGTCCAACACCCCAGCATACATTTCTTTCACAACCCCATCTATAATTATGTTAAACGACCATGATGACATCAAACATTCCTGTTTACAGTCTGCTGCTCCCGGAAAATCGGAAAATAATCTCTCTCTCTCCTGCATACCCTAACCTGAGCCTCAGTATCCTAATAAACACTGCTTTCAGTAACCTACCACCTATTCCATACATTTGCAACATCTGCTACAGTGCTCTCCTATCTGCTCAATTACACGCATCTTCTAAATCCTAAATATAACGAAAATTCCCATAAGTATATTTTACTTATATGTTTCAATGTAAATACTTGTCCTACACCTCCCCTCTTTCCTAAAACCCTGTTCCTCTGTAGTCCTGCTCTCTCTTACCCATAATTCTTTCAGTAATGACTTTACTATACACTTGGTATTCTCAACAGGCTTATACCTCTATAATTCTTACAGTCTCTTTTATCCCCTTTTCCATTATACAAAGACATTAAACGCGCCCTCCTTCAATCCCTCGGTACCTTCCCTTCTTCCATGCATATATTGAACAAATGCACCAACCACTCCAAAACTGTTGCTCCCACGCTTTTAACATTTCTATGTTGATTCTATCAACCTCAGTTGTTTTACCCTTTCATTC
>NC_091314.1:24748596-24788596 GCF_038502225.1 Cherax quadricarinatus
GAGTACTGGGATAGTGAGGTACTGGGGTAGGGAGGTCCTGGGGTAGAGTGGTACTGGGGTAGTGAGGTACTGGGGTAGTGAGGTACTGGGGTAGTAAGGTACTGGGGTAGAGGGGTACTGGCGTAGAGGGATACTGGGGTAGAGGGTTACTGGGGCAGAGGGGTACTGGGGTAGAGGGGTACTGAGGTAGTGAGGAAACGGGGTGGTGAGATACTGGGGTAGTGAGGTACTGGGGTAGAGGAGTACTGGGGTAGAGGGGTACTGGGGTAGAGGGGTACTGGGGTAGAGGGGTACGAGGGTAGTGAGGTACTGGGGAAGATGGTAGTGGGGTACTTGGGTAGAGGGTACTTGGGTAGTGAGGTACTGGGGTAGATTGGTACTGAGGTAGAGGGGCCCTGGGGTACTGGGGTCCTAGGGAAGAAGGGTTCTGGAGCACTGGGGTAGAGGGGTACTGGGGTAGAGGAGTACTGGGATAGTGAGGTACTGGGGTAGGGAGGTACTGGGGTAGTGAGGTACTGGGTAGAGGGGTACTGGCGTAGAGGGATACTGGGGTAGAGGGGTACTGGGGTAGAGGGGTGCTGGGGTAGAGGGGTACTGAGGTAGTGAGGAAATGGGGTGGTGAGGTACTGGGGTAGTGAGGTACTGGGGTAGAGGGGTACTGGGGTAGAGGGGTACTGGGGTAGAAGGGTACTGGGGTAGTGAGGTACTGGGGAAGATGGTAGTGGGGTACCTGAGGGGAAGGAGGAAATCCTGGAAATCTTTGTCAGGCTTCTGCTGGATGTGTCAGGGAAAGCTGGACGCTCTCACCCCAGGGAGAGGGAGGAGACAGAGGTCACCAGGGAGAGGGAGGAGACAGAGGTCACCAGGGAGAGGGAGGAGATAGAGGTCACCAGGGAGAGGGAGGAAACAGAGGTCACCAGGGAGAGGGAGTAGATAGAGGTCGCCAGGGAGAGGGAGGAGACAGAGGTCACCAGGGAGAGGGAGGAGACAGAGGTCACCAGGGAGAGGGAGGAGACAGAGGTCACCAGGGGGAGGGAGGAGATAGAGGTCACCAGGGAGAGGGAGGAGACAGAGGTCACCAGGAAGAGGGAGGAGATAGAGGTCACCAGGGAGAGGAAGGAGACAGAGGTCACCAGAGAGAGGGAGGAGATAGAGGTCACCAGGGAAAGGGAGGAGACAGAGGTCACCAGGGAGAGGGAGAATGGATGGGACAGATCACCAGTGAGAGTGAGTGACGGAGGGTCAGTCCCTCCGACACTCCCGTGTGATGATACAGGCAGAAGAATGTGTGTGTGTATGTGTGTGTGTGTGTGTGTGTGTGTGTGTGTGTGTGTGTGTGTGTGTGTGTGTGTGTGTGTGTGTGTGTGTGTACTCACAGTTGCACACACATACAAGATACTGCGTGGAATAGATAAGGTGGATAGAGACAGGATGTTCCAGAGAGGGAACACAGAAACAAGGGGTCACAAATGGAAGCTGAAGACTCAGACGAGTCACAGGGACGTTAGCAAGTATTTGTTCAGTCATAGAGTCGTCAGGAAGTGGAATAGCCTAGCAAGTGATGTAGTGGAGGCAGGAACCATACATAGCTTTAAGACGATGTATGACAAAGCTCAGGAAGCAGAGAGATAGAGGACCTAGTAGCGATCAGTGAAGAGGCGGGGCCAGGAGCTGATTCTCGACCCCTGCAACCACAATTAGGTGAGTACACACACACACACACACACACACACACACACACACACACACACACACACACACACACACACACACACACACAAACACACACACACACACACACACACACACACACACACACACACACACACACACACAACACACACACACACACACACACACACACACTATGGTTGCAGAGGCTTGAGTCTCACCTCTGTGTTAACTTGCACATTTTATTAACTGTTACGTGCGTCAAGTATGTTACATTGTATTCGACGTGCGTCACACAGTCATTGTGGCGTGTCCTCTCTACCAGTGAACTAGTAATTCAGAGTGTGACAGTTCTGGGTTCCCCACTACTATGCTTATTACTGATTCGAAAACAGCCAATCACATGTTAGTCCTCGAATTCTGCAGCCAAGTGACGTCTTCACGTCACCGAGCAGGGCTGGTAGACTTGCAGCGTCTCTGGCAATGTCCACTGTGCTTACAGTGACTCTCACTTGCACAGTTACAAACTTGTTATTCTCTCTCTGTACACAGTATGACTATCTATACATATTGTGGTGAAGGAATACACGCTTGAAGAATCTGCTCTTTCTTGTTTGTATTTGTCCTCGCTTGTCCTGTTGTGTTTGCTTGCTGACTTGTTTACGAGCAGGTGTTGCACGCCATTAGACTGTCACCTGTGTCCGCAATATTAACATGTGTCACTTATCACACATGTGTCGTACAAACTTGTCAGTTCTTCGCCTTGTTTCCATCTTATCCTTCAAGTGGTCAGCACTACCGGGTTTATGGTCTTTTATACCCACTCCTGAAACTAAGTATGGAGTTTGCCTCCACTACTTCCTCATTCAGCTCCTTATCAAATGAAACTTAAAAATTATTTCCTAGCATTCCTATGATGTCTATATTGTCAGTTTCCAGCCATACTCTCATCTGTTATAATTTCTGAGTATCTTGTACGTCGGTATCATGTCTCCTCAGTCCTTTTCACTTCTAAGGTTGTCAGATTTAGTTCCTTTATCCCCTCCTCAGAGTAGTCTAACCTCTCAGTTTGAGTCAAGTCTAGGGTCAACCTCTGCAACCCTCCCTCCCTTCATTTCCTCTATTTTTCCCTCTCTCTCTCCCCCTGACTCCTCTCCTTCAGTCCCTCCTTCGGAGTTTCCTCCCCAGGATCATTTCATCTCTCTCTCTCTCTCTCTCTCTCTCTCTCTCTCTCTCTCTCTCTCTCTCTCTCTCTCTCTCTCTCTCTCTCTCTCTGTGTCCTCAGGTTAAAGCAGGTAAAGAAAGAAGCTTGTTGCATTAAGCTTAAAAGCTGCCATAGATATACCCTCAGCTCCCTAGACGTCTCCCACCCACAGACCACCCTCCCCACCCACCGACCATCCTTCCCACCCACCGACCACCCTCCTCACTCACCGACCATCCTCCCCACTCACCGACCACCCTCCCCACCCACCGACCACCCTCCCCACCCATCTCTCCCTTCCTGGCCCCATGAAAGTAGAAATGCAGATTGAGAAAGTAAATCTAGGAAGTGTGTGTGTGTGTGTGTGTGTGTGTGTGTGTGTGTGTGTGTGTGTGTGTGTGTGTGTGCAGGGGAAGTGGGAGAACCTGTGTGTACAGTTTGGCTGCGCATTGTGGGGTGCTTCTGGGTTCCAACACTGTCTAGGTTCCAACACTGCCTGAAGTTCTAACACTGCCTGAGGTTTCAACACTGTCTGGGTTCCAGCACTGCCTGAGGTCCCAGCACTGTCTGGGTTCCAACACTGTCTGAGGTTCCACCACTGCCAGGGTTCCAACACTACCTGGGATTCCAGCACTGCCTGGGTTCCAACACTGTCTGAGGTTCCACCACTGCCAGGGTTGCAACACTGCCTGAGATTCCAGCACTGTCTGGGTTCCAACACTGTCTGAGGTTCCACCACTGCCAGGGTTCCAACACTGCCTGGGATTCCATCACTGCCTGGGTTCCAACAGTGTCTGAGGTCCCAGCACTGCCTGGGTTCCAACAGTGTCTGAGGTCCCAGCACTGTTTGAGTTCCAACACTGTCTGAGGTTCCAACACTGCCTGGGTTCCAACACTGTCTGAGGTTCCAGCACCTCAATTACTGGGAGCGCTTGAAGCTCATGAACCTGTACTCCCTGGAACGCAGGCGGGAGAGATACATGATTATATACACCTGGAAAATCCTAGAGGGACTAGTACCTAACTTGCACACGAAAATCACTCACTACGAAAGCAAAAGACTCGGCAGACGATGCAACATCCCCCCAATGAAAAGCAGGGGTGTCACTAGCACGTTAAGAGACAACACAATAAGTGTCAGGGGCCCAAGACTGTTCAAACTGCCTCTCAGCCTACATAAGGGGGATTACCAATGGACCCCTGGCTGTCTTCAAGCAGGCACTGGACAAGCACCTAAAGTCGGTATCTGACCAGCCGGGCTGTGGCTCGTACGTTGGATTGCGTGCAGCCAGCAGTAACAGCCTGGTTGATCAGGCCCTGATCCACCATGAGGCCTGGTCACAGACCGTGCCGCTGGGACGTTGACCCCCGGAACTCTCTCCACGTAAACTCCAGGTCCAGTTAAACTGCCAGGGTTCCAACACTACCTGAGATTCCAGCACTGCCTTGGTTAAAACACTGTCTGAGGTTAAGGCTTCAGTCAATATTATGAATTCATAAAATATCTTCCAGACAGTCCTGGCTTTCTAACTTGCTCTCTCACCCCACTCCCTCCCACCCCACTCCCGAAAACCCACCCACTCATTCTCTCTCTCCTGCCCACTCTACTGCCCTCCCATAACGTCCACCCAACAACCTGCCCACCATCGCACTAACCTACCCACTATCCCGACTTCCGTAAACAACCACCCACCTCCCTGCCTACTCACCTATCCACCCATCCTCTCTAAACACCCACCTACCCTGGATTACCCCATCCCGGGATTAACTCCCATCCCTTCATCCTGCTGCGAGATTCTCACTTCATAAATGAATTTGAATCAGTTTTGCTATACCACACCCACTTAATTGACCCTGGTAGATGTGGCCTGAAAATCTTCAGCTCTGAAGCGGCAGGTCTGGTAGGTCAGGCAGGTCCAGAGTGTCACCCTGCCTTGTTGGTTTGGTTGAAACTTGTTTTTCTCGATGTTGGTAATGCTGTTTGGGTGTATTTCCTCGTGGGATACAATCTGGGAATTGGATATTGTTGTGTGGTGGTGGTGGTGGGCAAATTGAGTGGTGATGTAGGGCGCTCTGTTCGAGGTGGTAATGGAAGTTATTCTAGTTGGCGTTGATGGTGGATAATGTTAGTGGCGTTGGTGGTGGATGCTCTTGTTAGTGGAGAATGTTAGTGGCGTTGGTGGTGGATGCTGTTGTTAGAGTTGGAGAATGTTAGTGGCGTTGGTGGTGGATGCTCTTGTTAGTGGAGAATGTTAGTGGCGTTGGTGGTGGATGCTGTTGTTAGTGGTGGAGGATGTTACTGGCGTTGGTGGTGGATGCTGTTGTTAGAGTTGGAGGATGTTACTGGCGTTGGTGGTGGATGCTGTTGATAGTGTTGGAGGATGTTAGTGGCCTTGGTGGTGGATGCTGTTGTTAGAGTTGGAGAATGTTAGTGGCGTTGGTGGTGGATGCTCTTGTTAGTGGAGGATGTTAGTGGCGTTGGTGGTGGATGCTGTTGTTAGAGGTGGAGGATGTTACTGGCGTTGGTGGTGGATGCTGTTGTTAGAGATGGAAGATGTTGGCGTAGATAGTGGAGACATGTTAGAGGTGGACGATGTTGGCGTAGATAGTGGAGACGTGTTAGAGGTGGACGATGTTGGCGTATACAGTGGAGACGTGTTAGAGGTGGACGATGTTGGCGTAGATAGTGGAGACGTGTTAGAGGTGGACGATGTTGGCGTAGATAGTGGAAACGTGTTAGAGGTGGACGATGTTGGCGTAGATAGTGGAGACGTGTTAGAGGTGGACGATGTTGGCGTAGATAGTGGAAACGTGTTAGAGGTGGACGATGTTGGCGTAGATAGTGGAGACGTGTTAGAGGTGGACGATGTTGGCGTAGATAGTGGAGACGTGTTAGAGGTGGACGATGTTGGCGTAGATAGTGGAGACGTGTTAGAGGTGGACGATGTTGGCGTAGATAGTGGAGACGTGTTAGAGGTGGTCGATGTTGGCGTAGATAGTGGAGACGTGTTAGAGGTGGACGATGTTGGCGTAGATAGTGGAGACGTGTTAGAGGTGGACGATGTTGGCGTAGATAGTGGAGACGTGTTAGAGGTGGACGATGTTGGCGTAGATAGTGGAAACGTGTTAGAGGTGGACGATGTTGGCGTAGATAGTGGAGACGTGTTAGAGGTGGACGATGTTGGCGTAGATAGTGGAAACGTGTTAGAGGTGGACGATGTTGGCGTAGATAGTGGAGACGTGTTAGAGGTGGACGATGTTGGCGTAGATAGTGGAAACGTGTTAGAGGTGGACGATGTTGGCGTAGATAGTGGAGACGTGTTAGAGGTGGACGATGTTGGCGTAGATAGTGGAGACGTGTTAGAGGTGGTCGATGTTGGCGTAGATAGTGGAGACGTGTTAGAGGTGGACGATGTTGGCGTAGATAGTGGAGACGTGTTAGAGGTGGACGATGTTGGCGTAGATAGTGGAAACGTGTTAGAGGTGGACGATGTTGGCGTAGATAGTGGAGACGTGTTAGAGGTGGACGATGTTGGCGTAGATAGTGGAGACGTGTTAGAGGTGGTCGATGTTGGCGGTGGAGGTGCAGGCTGCTCTTAGAGGTGGAGGCCGTTCTTGGGGTAATTGCTGAAGCTGTTGGTGTTGGTTATGGTGGAGGATGTTGTTGGTGGTAGTGGTGGAATGTATACTTGGTTATTATAGAGGCTGGTGGTGGTAATGGTATCTCCTGTTGTTGCTGTTGGACTGTTGGTGGTAGTGATGGTAAAAGCTATTGATGGGGACACCTATTTCTTGTTTGGGTTAAAGGCTGTTGTTGACTTTGGTGGTGGCTATTGTTGGTGGTAGTATAGGCGACTTATTGTTGTTATTGTTGATGGTGGAGGCCGCCATACACACGTAAACAAAATGCAGCAAATTAAAATAAAATAATAAGCCAGGACTAGCCTGACGCGACTGCCAGAAACCTGCACTAACCTGTACACAAAATAAACTCCAGCAAGATCGTGGAACTTGTAATTTTGAGGATCCTGAGCACAATTTGTTTTACATAAAGATGTCGTATGGAGGGCAGGTAGGCCTCCCTGCAGTGCTTAGTGGAGGTGCTGTTGCAAGGTAACCAAGATAACTTTTATGAAGGGATTCAAGAAAACCAGTTTGTCGTACAGCCGGAGAGTGTTAGCAGTCTCCGGTTGTACGATAACAGAAGAATGCGCCTTTTGGTCGGCTTCAAACTTTTAGCGCTGGTGTGTTTATCTCAAAGGAAGCATCTCAATGATTTTGGGTTGTGTAAATTTTAATTTGTAAATTTTATTAAACAAATTGATTTTGACGCAGTTAACGGAGAATGTGTGTTAGAGAATGTTACAAAAAACGCGATTCTAAAAGCTTAGAGATCTCCAGTGAATACTAGAAAGGACTGCCCTTCTAGCATCCAGCCTGTTACTGGGTTTTCGTAACAAGTAGTCAGTATCCTTGTCCAATTATCCATTAGAATTCAGTATTATTCAATAGTGCTTCAGGATTACAACTGGTAGGCTACTAACTAGAGAAATTAAAATTTAATAAATTTATTAAGTCTAGAGGTATATTATCAAATTAAATTAAATTAAATTAATCACAGTAATCAAAATAAAATCAATCTCTCGAGTTCAATATTATTGTGCTGAAAGCACATATCACATTTATAATTCTTAAGTGCCGTCTGGTACATTAACATTTAATAAGATATTACAAATATGTACAAGTAAGTTTGTGTATGCGTGTAAGTGCTCTAAGTAGTTCACTATGTCTCACGACTCGACTAGACTTAAATAAGTGACTGACAAAGTCCTCACATAAACTGACTTCTTGACCGACTGGCAACCAGAACAGTCTGCTTGAACAATGAAAAGAATGCTAAGCCAATAGCCATATAACAAGCGACTGCGACACAATCAGAATCAAGGAGATAATATAACGACACTAAGTAGGGACCATCAGCAGATCCTCCACAAAAGTTACAAAACTCCCATACTACTGAATCTAAGTTCAGCATAGGAAAAACCCTGACTGTGAGAATACACAGAAACCAGTACAAAATTAGGTCAGAAGCTATAGCTCGGGACCTGAGATGCTCAGAGTGTCTATGTGACACACAACCTCAGTACAACGTCGAAATTCACTAAGTCTATACAATGTTCTGTGAACAGAGTTCTACAGAACTAACAAGAATAATGAGACAGACAATCTGTCCAACCACCAAGCGAGTCTAGAGCAGACTGAATACTTCACGAGAGGTGAGGACACCCCCCCTCGATCACGTGATAGCTCCGTGGGCAGCAGTCACCCAGCGAGAAGCCGGCAATATAACGAGCGACAAGCGATAATTACAGAAGTTTGACAATCAAGACTTGAACTGAGCACATATTATGTACATCCTAACAACATAAGCTACGTCAAATAACAATATAAGGCAATACATTTGCGATTTAGCTATTATCGCAAATATAAGCAATATAAAATTATATGAAAAGGTAATATACATTATATATATATACATAATAATCATTGTAACCGATTCAGGGGTTGCAACACCCCCAACACGACAGACGGTCGCACTAGGAGTTGCATTAATGTCTTTCACATTATTACTGATTACTCATATCAATACAATTTAATATAAATATTAATCAAAGTCTCTCTTGTGCCAAGCACCTCTACAATTTCACAGCGTCCGTCACTAGGATATGCCCCTAGTACTAGGGCAGTACACAGTATCATATCTCTGCATACTCGTGGTTATGTACATCAGTGTAGAGACAGGATAGCGCTGACAAGGAGGGCACGTTGAGGCTCGATCATAGTAGAGGAGACTGCATTCCACTCTTAAGTAGTGGTTGTGGAATGCGAGGCAGTATGAACATCTGAGTATGAAACAGCTTAAGGTGTGTAGTGAGGGGGGGTCTGCGGCAGGACAGTGTTGTGTCACACAGTACCATTTCCCACACGACACTACCCACTCAACACTCAGCTTGTCTCCTCCTCACACAACAATACTGTGAATACATAAATATAATAATTAGACATGACATGAGTATATATAGTTAATATGGGCTGGAGGGATTAAGTTACTTTACTGAATTTGACATAGCAAGTAACAAAAGGTATTTGGGCATAAAATTACGTTAATTTAATGTAACTGATAATTATTAAGGACGAGACAGAGCGTCAGCAATTACATTACAATGACCACTTATGTGTTTTATACTAATAGAATAAGGTTGGATTCTGAGGGCCCACCTCATGATCCTAGCATTTTTACTTTTCATGGTGTTAATATAAGTGAGTGGATTGTGGTCTGAAAAAACGTTAGTTTTAAATGGGGAAGTGCCCAAATACACGTCAAAATGTTCCAAGGACACCACAAGAGCTAGAGCCTCTTTCTCAATAGTGGCATAATTTTTCTGGTGTCGTTTAAGCTTAGACGAATAGTAACATATAGGATGGAGAATGTCAGTGGATGTTGACTGTTGGAGCAGCACAGCGCCCACTGCATAACCATTCGCATCTATATGTAAAAAGAAGGGAAGATTGAAATTAGGACTTTTCAACACAGGAGCAGAGGATAGCAAGTGCTTCAACCTTTTGAACGAGTCTGAACAATCTCTAGTCCAGGTGAACTGAACTTTGCTACTAGTAAGCTCAGTGAGAGGAGCTGCAATCTGAGAAAAGTTTGGACAGAACCTGCGATAATATCCTGCCATACCCAGGAATCTCTGTACTCCCTTCCTATCATGTGGCTCTGGAAATTCAGAAATTGCACGAACCTTAGCCTCAATAGGAGCAACCTCACCTTGGCCGATACAAAAGCCTAGATAGGTAATCTTGGCTTGACCAAAACTACATTTAGCTAAGTTAACAGTGAAATTGTAGTGCGCCAGTCTCTCAAACAATGCTCTGAGACGCGTCAAGTGCTGTTCCCACTCGTCACTGTACACCACTAAGTCGTCAAGGTAGGCTTCTACTCCTTCTAAGTTGTGGGTCAACTCGTTCATTATACGTTGGAATGAAGAAGCCGCGTTACATAGGCCGAAGGGGGTGACGAGGTAGTTAAACAATCCATCTTGAACAGTAAAAGCAGATATTTCTTGAGCACGTTCAGTAAGTGGGACTTGATAATAGCCTCGTAAGAGATCTAAACGGCTGACACACTGGGCTCCTGACACACGGTCAATAAGGTCGTCAATGCGAGGTAGAGGATAACCATCAGGCAAGGTGACAGAGTTCACTTTCCTGTAATCAGTACACATCCTGAAACTACCGTCAGGTTTAGGCACTAAAATACAGGGAGATGCCCATGGACTTTTACTGCGTTCAATAAGTCCGTGAGATAACAGAAAATCAACCTCTTCTCTCAATGCTTTATGCTTTGTTGGACTCATCCTATATGGTGATTGCTTAATGGGTGATGCTCCCTGTACATCAACGTCATGTACACCCAGAGTACAACGTTTAGGAACATCACCGAACAATTCAGGGAAATGCAAAATCATGTTTTTAATATCACCAGCTTTATCACTCCCAAGGTTACTAAGAAAATCGTCTAGTGACTGTAGAGTCACAGAATTTTCTAAATGCACCTCTATACCTCTAGAGATGTCAGGTAGACTAACGTTTTCTTCCTCTGTCCTAGGAAGAATAGAAGTAGTAGGTAGAGGACTAGCGTAGTATGCCTTAAGCTGGTTAACATGGTACACATGATTAGATTTCTTTTTCCCAGGCGTACGTACCAAATAATTTACGTCGCTAAGCTTTTTCACTACTTCCAGGGGACCATCATACCTGGCTTGTAGAGCATGACCTGGTACTAATTTACGAGCCATCACCTTATCTCCTGCTTTAAAAGAACGAGAGACAGCACGCTTGTCATAATGTTGCTTCATTCTAGCTTGGGCTGAAACTAGGTTTTTCGAAGCTAGCTCTCTAGCGGCTGTCAGATGTTGCTGCATTAATGAAGGTGAAGTACTCAATGATGGATTTGATTTTCCTGTCCACACGTCTTTTAACACTGCAAGAGGACCACGCACTTGGTGTCCGAATATTAATTCAAACGGACTAAATCCGAGACTTTCTTGCTCACTTTCTCTCATAGCGAACAGAAGAAAAGGTATACCCTCATCCCAGTATCTAGAAAAATGCTCACAATAAGCTCTCATCATGGACTTCAGTGTCTGATGAAATCTCTCTAGAGCACCTTGTGACTGTGGATGATAACTGGTTGAAAGTACAGACTTTATTCCTAGGTGGGATAATGCTTCTCGAAAGATCTTAGAAGTGAAGTTAGATCCCTGATCTGATTGTATCTCTCGTGGCAATCCAACCTGGGAGAAAAATTTCATCAGCGCTCTCACAATAGCACGAGCATTAATTTTTCTCATAGGAATAGCTTCGGGATAGCGTGTTGCAGCGTCCTTAATAGTAAATAAGTATTGGTTTCCTAGTTTGGTTCTAGGCAAAGGACCAACACAATCAATAATAAGATGTGAGAATGGTTCACCATGCACGGTGATAGGAATGAGAGGCGCTGGTGGAGGTGTGTGCGCTGGCTTGCCTGTCACTTGACACACGTGGCAACGTCGCACATGATCAGCTACTGTTTCCTTCATCTTTGGCCAAGTAAAATGTTTTGCCAGTTTACCGAGTGTCTTCTTGACACCCAAATGTCCTCCTATGGGACTATTGTGAGCAAAATCAATGGCTTGTTCACGAAATGTAACTGGTAACACTACGAAATGCTTGACTGTGGTAGAAACACTATCAGCTGACAACTTGCATGTATTTTACTCCATCAGTACACCGTTACTATAACAGTAACAATTATCGAGATCCTTTGCTTCACTCTCAGTAACTGCTATATCTCTCAGTCTTTCCAGTGACTGATCAACAAACTGATCCTTGATTAAATCATCATGAGTAAGAAATTTAACGTCAGGAGTGTCCTGACTAGGTTGATGACCAGGGGGAGTCAGTGTTAATGACCCTGGGCGCAGAGCGTCACTAAACAACATATTCAACACCAAATCATTGTCATCAACTAATTCAACAGGAGACAAGGATGGTTGTTGAATCTTTGACATAGCTCTAGTAATTGCGCTGAGAGGAAATAAAATAGGTTTCTCTTTACAAGCTTCAATGGCATAATTATCATCAGTGTTATTATCAATCACAAGTGGTTCTTTACATATACCAGCCTGAAGGATATCGTTCCCTATCAACAAGTCCACTGACCTGATGGGAAATACACCACTGGATATACCCACTGAAATATAACCAGTATAATAACTTGTTTCAATATAAACTTTGTGCAAAGGTACTTTTATAACAGCCCCACCATAGGCTTCTAACAATACATCTATCTTGGTATAGGTATTGTCAGTTATGGGCAGTACATCTTCTCTTAATAACGTGAGATAACTGCCAGTGTCTCTGAAAGTAATTATCTCAGATGTGATTCGTCAAATCCTATTCTACCTCTTGAAAAGTAAGGTCTCATCGCTGAACGAATCTTTTCGTCAGATACACTTTCTGACGCTAGTCATCTGTCCTGAGTAACATTATCTAAAACCGTAGGATCAGAAGTATTACTAAGATTTTGGTGTCTTTGTTGCTCGGAAGAGGATACGACTTGAGTGGGAGCACGACTGTCTCTCGTATCTCTTTCTAACTTATAACAATACTCTCTAGCATGTCCTTTTCTGTTACAATATGTACATTTAACTTTCTTCTTCTCGATATCAGATTTCTGTCTAGCCACAGAGACAGATTCAGGATTGTGAGCTTTCCTGGTAAAGGTACGAGAAGTTACAGTAGCAGGTACATCAGGCCGGCAATGAGCAGCTGATTTAGGTTGCCAACTTCTAGGACAATTTTTAGTTACCTTGTTTCTCTGTGTTTTAGTACGTACAAGTTTGTGAGAAATCTCGTAATTGTCTGCTAATGCTGCAGTTTCCAGAATATCTGAGGTAGTATGATCGATCAGATATTCTTGTATGTCAGCAGGCATACAGTTGTTAAACTCTTCGTGTAGTAACAACTGAACAAGACTGTCGTAGTTGTTACACTTGGCAGCTCTAGACCATCTCTCAAAAGCAACTTTTTTCTCACGAGCAAATGCTACACAAGTCTGATCTTGTCGTCGTTGTAACGTACGAAATGCTCTTTGATAACTTACAGGTAACAAGTTATATGTCTCTAGAATAGTTTGTTTGACAGCATCATAACTAATGTACTTGGCAAATGGCAAAGCTGCAGTACAGGTTTGAGCTCTTCCCGTCAAAGCAGTATGCAACAATGTTGCCCAGTGCTTACGTGGCCAATTCATAGCACGTGCCTGGTTCTCAAACACATCAAAATATGTGTCTAAGTCACTTTCCAAAAACTTAGGAACCATGGATGCAGCTTTCTGCACATTAAATGTGTCCTGTGATCTATCAGTCTGTTGTCTTCCCAGACGAACATTTTCTCTCTGGAAATCTTCTTCGTTCAATTTCCTCTGAGCCTCTATTTGTGCAGTCTGCAACATAATGAGGCGTTCTAACCTCTCAAACTGTTCCTGAGAGATAGGACCAGTGGGTAATGGAGGAGTAGGGAAATTAACACGGTCTGGACGGTCCTTAGGTCGGACACTTCGTCCAGCCGTCTCTAGATTGTCTAGATCTGGTCTAAGATAAGTAGATACAGGTGTATCATACACTGTACTAGTATTAGGCTGTGTCATACTACCATCTATACTCTGTACTATAGTGTCAGTGAAGGAAGGAGCGAGCGAGAACTGATCTACACTAGGCTCAGACACTAGGCTCACTTCTGCTCTAGTTGCTCATTCTTCAACTTCAAATAGAGCCATACTTCCTAATTGTGACACTAGGCTTTCAGAATCTGAATCATAATCAGACATCTCTGTATGAGCAGGAAACAATATATCTTTAATTAATGCTCTGACAGTTTCTGCGGTGTAATTCCTGTTATACGTCACACCGAGATATTTGGCTACTTGCCAACACGTCTGAAGTTTTAATGTACTTAACTCAGACAAAGTCAGATTATCAATTAACTGTTTCACTTTGGCATACATCACAAAAATAATTGTACTACGAGAGAGTGATTATTGGAAACTATAATCCTGATAGGAATTTTAGTGTTGGTTATCTTAGAGTTAGAACTCATGAACAGTATTTCCATCTCCTTGGATCAAGAGACTCAGTCAGGTACATACATCCACCTGGTATGTTGTACAAGACTAAACTCAAAGTCTTCAGATTAGGAAAGTACTCAAAGTGTTTGATCATAGAAGTACTAGTATGTCAAACTGGACAATTTCTCCAACACCTTGGATCAAGAGCTCCCGGACAGGCCAGCATTTGTTAAAAAAACGCGATTCTAAAAGCTTAGAGATCTCCAGTGAATACTAGAAAGGACTGCCCTTCTAGCATCCAGCCTGTTACTGGGTTTTCGTAACAAGTAGTCAGTATCCTTGTCCAATTATCCATTAGAATTCAGTATTATTCAATAGTGCTTCAGGATTACAACTGGTAGGCTACTAACTAGAGAAATTAAAATTTAATAAATTTATTAAGTCTAGAGGTATATTATCAAATTAAATTAAATTAATCACAGTAATCAAAATAAAATCAATCTCTCGAGTTCAATATTATTGTGCTGAAAGCACATATCACATTTATAATTCTTAAGTACCGTCTGGTACATTAACATTTAATAAGATATTACAAATATGTACAAGTAAGTTTGTGTATGCGTGTAAGTGCTCTAAGTAGTTCACTATGTCTCACGACTCGACTCGACTAGACTTAAACAAGTGACTGACAAAGTCCTCACATAAACTAACTTCTTGACCGACTGGCAACCAGAACAGTCTGCTTGAACAATGAAAAGAATGCTAAGCCCAATAGCCATATAACAAGCGACTGCGACACAATCAGGATCAAGGAGATAATATAACGACACTAAGTAGGGACCATCAGCAGATCCTCCACAAAAGTTACAAAACTCCCATACTACTAAATCTAAGTTCAGCATAGGAAAAACCCTGACTGTGACAATACACAGAAACCAGTACAAAATCAGGTCAGAAGCTATAGCTCGGGACCTGAGATGCTCAGAGTGTCTATGTGACACACAACCTCAGTACAACGTCGAAATTCACTAAGTCTATACAATGTTCTGTGAACAGAGTTCTACAGAACTAACAAGAATAATGAGACAATCTGTCCAACCACCAAGCGAGTCTAGAACAGACTGAATACTTCACGAGAGGTGAGGACAACCCCCCTCCCTCGATCACGTGATAGCTCCGTGGACAGCACAGCTCAGAAGCCGGCAGTATAACGAGCGACAAGCGATAATTACAGTAGTTTGACAATCAAGACTTGAACTGAGCACATATTATGTACATCCTAACAACATAAGCTACGTCAAATAACAATATAAGGCAATACATTTGCGATTTAGCCATTATCGCAAATATAAGCAATATAAAATTATATGAAAAGGTAATATACATTATATATATACATAATAATCATTGTAACCCATTCAGGGGTTGCAACAGAGAATGTTTAGGTTTATCTTGGACTATACAGGCACTAATTTGTCATTTTAATGAAGAAATATGGATCATCAATATACTGGTTTCTATGAGATCATTTGTGAATACCTAATTAGATCGGCTTCAAACGTCCAACGTCGATAAATCTAGAGAGAGTGCAACTTCTGAACTGCCTCACACGTAGTGCTGGTTTATTCTAGGATATTAGTCTCGGTAAAAACTAGAAAATGCCTCGTGTGATTGGCTTTAACTTTCCAAAGTTGGTGTATATTATTTCCTGGAAGTTCCAATTGGTTTGGTGCTGTGTCGGCGCCAGTGTGTCGCTGTTACTGAACACATTGTGAGATATTACCTGCCTTACCATAACTTATGGATGCTTCTTCTGATTGCCTTTAAATCTTCAGTGATAATCTTTAACTGCAGTATAAACTTATGCCGCACTCTGCACTGTTCCTTTTGTACGTGATAAGGTAGAGGGGGCTGGGCTTATGGGATAGAGGGATTTTTATATAGGATCGAGCAGTGACGGAATAATGTCTACTTGTTGTTTTTGTTTTCATCATCATCATCATCATCATCATCATCATCATCATCATCATCATCATCATCATCATCATTCTGTACCACAGAAATATGCTTCCTGTATGTTGACAGTTTTATTTTAATGTAAACTCAGGAGGAAGACTGTGAGGAATGTTAGACCACTTAACACAAGGTAAGATGTTAGACCACTTAACACAAGGTAAGATGTTAGACCACTTAACACAAGGTAAGATGTTAGACCACTTAACACAAGGTAAGATGTTAGACCACTTAACACAAGGTAAGATGTTAGACCACTTAGCACAGGGTAAGATGTTAGACCACTTAAAACAAGGTAAGATGTTAGACCACTTAACACAAGGTAAGATGTTAGACCACTTAACACAAGGTAAGATGTTAGACCACTTAACACAAGGTAAGATGTTAGACCACTTAGCACAGGGTAAGATGTTAGACCACTTAACACAAGGTAAGATGTTAGACCACTTAACACAAGGTAAGATGTTAGACCACTTAACACAAGGTAAGATGTTAGACCACTTAACACAAGGTAAGATGTTAGACCACTTAACACAAGGTAAGATGTTAGACCACTTAACACAAGGTAAGATGTTAGACCACTTAACACAAGGTAAGATGTTAGACCACTTAACACAAGGTAAGATGTTAGACCACTTAACACAAGATAAGATGTTAGACCACTTAGCACAGGGTAAGATGTTAGACCACTTAACACAAGGTAAGATGTTAGACCACTTAACACAAGGTAAGATGTTAGACCACTTAACACAAGGTAAGATGTTAGACCACTTAACACAAGGTAAGATGTTAGACCACTTAGCACAGGGTAAGATGTTAGACCACTTAACACAAGGTAAGATGTTAGACCACTTAACACAAGGTAAGATGTTAGAGCACTTAACACAGGGTAAGATGTTAGACCACTTAACACAAGGTAAGATGTTAGACCACTTAACACAAGGTAAGATGTTAGACCACTTAACACAAGGTAAGATGTTAGACCACTTAACACAAGGTAAGATGTTAGACCACTTAACACAAGGTAAGATGTTAGACCACTTAACACAAGGTAAGATGTTAGACCACTTAACACAAGGTAAGATGTTAGACCACTTAACACAAGGTAAGATGTTAGACCACTTAACACAAGGTAAAATGTTAGACCACTTAACACAAGATGTTAGACCACTTAACACAAGGTAAGATGTTAGACCACTTAACACAAGGTAAAATGTTAGACCACTTAACACAAGGTAAGATGTTAGACCACTTAACACAAGGTAAGATGTTAGACCACTTAACACAAGGTAAGATGTCAGACCACTTAACACAGGGTAAGATGTCGGACCACTTAACACAAGGTAAGATGTTAGACCACTTAACACAAGGTAAGATGTTAGACCACTTAACACAAGGTAAGATGTCAGACCACTTAACACAAGGTAAGATGTTAGACCACTTAACACAAGGTAAGATGTTAGACCACTTAATACAAGGTAAGATGTTAGACCACTTAACACAGGGTAAGATGTTAGACCACCCACCACAGGGTAAGATATTAGACCACTTAACACAAGGTAAGATGTTAGACCACTTAATACAGCGTAAGATGTTAGACCACTTAACACAGGGTAAGATGTTAAACCACCCACCACAGGGTAAGATATTAGACCACTTAACACAAGGTAAGATGTTAGACCACTTAATACAGGGTAAGATGTTAGACCACTTAACACAAGGTAAGATGTTAGACCACTTAACACAGGTTAGGATGTTAGACTACTTAACACAGGGTAAGATGTTAGACCACTTAACACAGGGTAGGATGTTAGACTACTTAACACAAGGTAAGATGTTAGAGCACTTAACACAAGGTAAGATGTTAGAGCACTTAACACAAGGTAAGATGTTAGAGCACTTAACACAGGGTAAGATGTTAGAGCACTTAACACAGGATAATAGTAATAGAGTTAATTCAGAGGCTGCCATAGTGAAAAGCTCTGTTCCACAAGGTACAGTACTTGCTCCCATCCTTTTTGCTCATCCTCATATCCGACATAGACGGAAATGTATATCATATCGCCATGTCCTCCTTTGCAGACGATATTAGAATTTGCATGAGGGTGTCATCCACTGAGGACACTAAATCTTCAAGAGGATATAAACCAAATGTGCCAATGGGCTGCAGGAAAACAGTATGATGTTCATTGAGGTTAAATTCCACCTACTCCGTTATGGAAAACTTGAGAAATTGATAGACCAACGTATAAAACAAATTCTTACCACACAATAGAGCGAGAAACGAATGTGAAGGACATAGATGTGATAATATTAGAGGATCTCACCTTCAAGGACCACAACAGTGTCATTATCAAAATCGCGAGGAAGATGAAAGGATGGATGACGAGAAGCTTCAAGACAAGGGATGCCAAGCTGATGATGATCTTCAAATCACTGTTCTATCCTTACTGGAATATTGCTGTACACTAACAGTCCCTTTCAAGGCAGGTGAAATTGCAGATCCGGAGATTGTTCAGAAGACCTTCATTACACATGTAAGTTCAGTAAAGCACCTCAATTACTGGGAACGTTTGAAGTCCCTTGACCTGTACTCCTTAGAGCACAGGCGAGAAAGGTACATCATAATTTACACCTGAGAAATCCTAGAGGGACTGGTCCCAAATCTGCACACAGAAATTACTTCCTATGATAGCAAAAGTCTCGGCAAACGGTGCAGCATTCCTGCAATGAAGAGCAAGGTTGCTGTGAGTACGCTGAGAAAAGTCACAATAAGTGTCAGTGGCCCAAGGCTGTTAAAACAGCTTCCCATCATACATAAGGAGGATTGCCAATAGACTCCTGTCTGTCTTCAGGAGGGAACTGGACACATATCTAAACTCAGTGCCTGACCAGCTAGGCTGTTGCATTGCATTGCGTGTGGCATGCAATAACACCCTGGCTGATCAGGCCCTGATCCACCATGAGACCTGCGTATGGAACGAGCCTCAGGGGCGTTGATCCTCGGAACTCCCTTCAGGTACATTCCAGGTAGAGGTGATAACGAGCAAAGAGGTTGTGATCAGCCTTGTTGGGTGAAATGGATTGAGGAAAGTTGGAGGTGGCTGGGAGTCAGGGGCAGAACGTGGGTTAGTTCTTGGGCAGGAGATGAGAGATTAGGATGAGAGTCAAGTGGTGTGGGATGAGGGACGAGGGTGGTATGGGTGAGAGACGATGGGGGAAGTGGGGAAAGACGAGGGCTGAGAGTGGAGACAAGGGATGAGAGGAGAGACGAGGAGTGAGAGAGAGGAGAGACGAGGGGTGAGAGAGGAGGGACGCGGGGTGAGAGAGATGAGAGACGGGGGATGAGAGAGAGGAGAGATGAGGGATGAGAGAGAGGAGAGACGAGGAGTGAGAGAGAGGAGAGATGAGGGGTAAGAGAAAGGAGAGACGAGGGGTGAGAGAAAGGAGAGACGAGGGGTGACAGAGAGGAGAGACGAGGGGTGAGAGAGAGGAGAGACGAGGGGTGAGAGGAGAGACAAGGGGTGAGAGAGGAGAGACGAGGGGTGAAAGAGAGGAGAGACAAGGGGTGAGAGAGGAGAGACGAGGGGTGAGTGGTGTGAGACATGCTTGCCTCTGCTCTCCATGCAGTACCTGTTACAAGAAGACATCTCACGGTTAAAAATCACAAATTTTAATAACCAAATCTAGAAAAAATATCTTTTTACTACAAAGATTCTCTTTGTATAATGGAAGTACGTCTTATAACGTAGTACAACTCCATAATCCAGTGGATGTGGAAATATACTGCAAAGTTACACAAGGTTAATAACAAAATCAAACACACATATACTTACAAGTCAGCAGTCAGCTAGTTAGCTGTCAGGAAACTAAATCCAAACACTGGGCAGAAACAAAGTCCTCACATCAGTGCCGGAGCTAAAACAATGAACGTTAGTGAGTTGACCTTTACTGAGTCTCTGAGAATGACGAACTACGCTCCTCTAGACTAAGTCATCAATTTAATTAAATCCGACAGAAGCTACACTGCAAGTTGTTGTCAGAAAGGAGGTCGACACCCATAACGTGAATAGACAGGCAAGGCTCTCAGAAACAGAATCCACATATGTCAGTGTGAGGCTGTGTATTAGCAAGGACAGAGCACTCTGGCTCTCGTCCTTCCCTGGTCAGCAACAAGTGCCACCTATCCTCAGAATGACTGTGAAGTTATGAAAGGCTGCATCTAGCAGCTTAGCAAGTTGTACCTCCATCCACGTGAGGCAGCTTCCCGAGTTGTACCTTCACCTACGCTTATGTGTGTATATATATATATATATATATATATATATATATATATATATATATATATATATATATATATATATATATATATATATATATATATATATATACATATATATATATATATATATATATATATATATATATATATATATATATATATATATATATATATATATATATATATATATAAAGAATTCCCCCAAAATGCTGACGGATGTGTCTGTAAGATTCCTTGTAAAATTTGCGATAAAGTTTATTACCGTCAAACTGGTAAAAATCTCGAACTAAGATTAAAACAACATAAATATAGCATTAGAACTGGACAAGATTCCAATGCTCTATTTATTCATGTGAGAGATTTTAACCATCCAATTGATTTTCAAAAAGTTGAGAAAGTTGTATCAAGCAAGTCCATGGTCGACAGGAATATAATTGAATCTTGTTTCATAAAAAGCAGTTTTGGCAATAATATGAATATTTCCTTTGGCTTATATAAATTAGATCCATTTATAATTAATAGAATTTGGGAAGAATTTAATAATACATTGGACAAATAATAAATCTTAAAATTCTTAATTCTTGGGTAGAATAGTTTGTTTATGGGCTTCATGAAGGACCTGTCTAGTTTGGCCAGCGGACCTGCTGCAATGTTCTCTTTCTTATGACTCGCGCGTCAGGTGTTGCTTTGTTGTGGGTTGTGATGGTGAGGCGTGATCTAGACCCTTTATATGCCTTCCTTTGATGCATTACTTTTATTGTTCCTTGATAATGTGAGTAGTCACGAAAGTGCTTGGAATTTCTCTATTCTTTCACAGAGGTTGTTTTGCATATATATATATATATATATATATATATATATATATATATATATATATATATATATATATATATATATATATATATATATATATATATATATGTATATAGAATTGCAATTCCTTGCGTTATTAAATCGAAGCGTTCTGTCATTGTCCTCAGCTGTCAGGAAAGAGAAAGTCACTTGTGTCAATACTAAATTAACATTGAACGAACACCAGTTAATTTACAGACTTACATTACAAGGGTAAGAGATGAGGGATAAGGAACCAGGGATAAGGGACGAGTGGTATTAGAGGTAAGAGATGAAGGGTGACGAACCTGGGGTGAGAAACGAGGAGTGAGGGATAAGAAATGAGGAAGGGGAGATGAGAGACGAGAGGTGAGGGGTGAAAGACGAGGTCTGAGGTGAGGGGGTGTTAAAGGGACGAAGGGTAAGAGGGAGGTGAGGGCAGAGAAGGCCCAGGGGTGAGGCGAGGGCCTTGGTGTGAGGAGTGAAGTGAGAACCCAGAAGTGAAGGGGTGAGGTGAGAGTCCAGGATTGAGGGGTGAGGGGAGGGGGCCCTGGGGTGAGGTGAGATGAGGGCCCAGGGATGAGGGGTGAAGTGAGGGCCCAGGAGTGAGAGAGAGGAATACCAGGTTGGTTGTCGTATTATGTGAGAGTGATGCTAACTCGATTTAGTCTCCACTAAATTTAGTTTAGTATCGCTCAGTCATTTTTGTTATGCTGTAGTTGATATTCTCCCTTTCCTCTCCCTCGTCCCCTCATCCCTTTCTTCCTGTCTCCCTCTATCTCCTTAGCTCCCTCCCTCCCTCCCTTCCTCACCCCTCCCACGCTCCCTCATCCTTTCTTCCTAGCTCCCTCCCTCCCTCCCTCATGATATACACAATAGTCTACTGAAGTGTCTCAGTTCAGCCAGACAGATTTTAACACCGTGTATGTGTACAGCCAAGCTTGTGTGATGGAATGTGAGAGGGGACACACAGTCCCCTCCCTTATATACTTATGCTCTACTCTTCTCTCCTCAATGTGCCTTAACAGTGGTCCAGGACGGACTGACACGTCGTCATAATGTTTCTCTCCTGAGTGCGGGTTTCTGCTGAATAGCAATTGTTCCCACTATGTAACTATCATGTTGAATAGTCGCAGCACATTACGGATGTATCCAATTTTGCTAACTGCAAACACAAATTGCTCACGTCCCTCCCTCGTTGCATCTTCCTTCCTCTCTCTCTCTCTCTCTCTCTCTCTCTCTCTCTCTCTCTCTCTCTCTCTCTCTCTCTCTCTCTCTCTCTCTCTCTCTCTCTCTCTCTCTCTCTCTCTCTCTCTCTCTCTCTCTCTCTCTCTCTCTCTCTCTCTCTCTCTCTAACTCTCTCTCTCTCTCTCTCTCTCTCTCTCTCTCTCTCTCTCTCTAACTCTCTCTCTCTCTCTCTCTCTCTCTCTCTAACTCTCTCTCTCTCTCTCTCTCTCTCTCTCTCTCTCTCTCTCTCTCTCTCTCTCTCTCTCTCTCTCTCTCTCTCTCTCTCTCTCTCTCTCTCTCTCTCTCCCTCCTCCCTCCCCTCTCCTCCCTCCCTCCTCCCTCCCTCCTCCCTCCCTCCCTCCCTAACTTACCATTACTCTCCTTCTCCAAGAAACTCTTGTGAAGATATATAAAATTCAGTAAGGGGAGTCGGAGGGAAGAAAGAAGGAGGGAGGGAGGGAGGACCTGCAGCTGCATCCCTCGCAGTCAAGCTTCCTGCAGCTGCATCCCTCGCAGTCAAGCTTCCTGCAGCTGCATCCCTCGCAGTCAAGCTTCCTGCAGCTGCATCCCTCGCAGTCAAGCTTCCTGCAGCTGCATCCCTCGCAGTCAAGCTTCCTGCAGCTGCATCCCTCGCAGTCAAGCTTCCTGCAGCTGCATCCCTCGCAGTCAAGCTTCCTGCAGCTGCATCCCTCGCAGTCAAGCTTCCTGCAGCTGCATCCCTCGCAGTCAAGCTTCCTGCAGCTGCATCCCTCGCAGTCAAGCTTCCTGCAGCTGCATCCCTCGCAGTCAAGCTTCCTGCAGCTGCATCCCTCGCAGTCAAGCTTCCTGCAGCTGCATCCCTCGCAGTCAAGCTTCCTGCAGCTGCATCCCTCGCAGTCAAGCTTCCTGCAGCTGCATCCCTCGCAGTCAAGCTTCCTGCAGCTGCATCCCTCGCAGTCAAGCTTCCTGCAGCTGCATCCCTCGCAGTCAAGCTTCCTGCAGCTGCATCCCTCGCAGTCAAGCTTCCTGCAGCTGCATCCCTCGCACTCAAGCTTCCTGCAGCTGCATCCCTCGCAGTCAAGCTTCCTGCAGCTGCATCCCTCGCAGTCAAGCTTCCTGCAGCTGCAACTTTTAACATTCAGGAGCCCTGTCTTATGCGCTACTTGATAAAGAAACTCAGCTGCTGCTGAGCACACGGCCAGGCCAGCACATAGCTGAGGTCAGCACCTGTCTCCTCTTATGTAACTTTAGTACCTGAGCTTCTTATGAGGCTCTGGTGCCTGAGGCTTCTATGTAACTCTGGTTCCTGATGCTTCTATGTAACTCTGGTTCCTGATGCTTCTATGTATCTGGTTCCTGATGCTTCTATGTATCTCTGGTTCTTGATGCTTCTATGTAACTCTGGTGCCTGATGCTTCTATGTAACTCTGGTGCCTGATCCTATTATGTAACCCTTTTACCTGATCCTCCTCTTACATAACCTTGGTACCTGATCCTCCTCTTACGTAACCCTAGTACTTGATCCTCCTCTTATGTAACCCTAGTACCTGATCCTCATTTTATGTAACCCTGGTACCTGATCCTCCTCTTATGTAATCCTGGTACCTGATCCTCCACTTATGTAACCCTGGTACCTGATCCTCTTCTTATGTAACCCTTTTTACCTGATACTCCACTTATGTAACCCTGGTTCCTAATCCTCCTCTTATGTAACCCTGGTACCTGATCCTCCTTTTACGTAACCCTGGTACCTGATCCTCCTCTTATGTAACCCTGGTACCTGATCCTCCTCTTATGTAACCCTGGTACCTGATCCTCCTCTTATGTAACCCTGGTACCTGATCCTCCTCTTATGTAACCCTGGTACCTGATCCTCCTCTTATGTAACCCTGGTACCTGATCCTCCTCTTATGTAACCCTGGTACCTGATCCTCCTCTTATGTAACCCTGGTACCTGATCCTCCTCTTTTGTAACCCTGGTACCTGATCCTCCTTTTATGTAACCCTGGTACCTGATCCTCCTCTTATGTAACCCTGGTACCTGATCCTCCTCTTATGTAACCCTGGTACCTGATCCTCCTCTTATGTAACCCTGGTACCTGATCCTCCTCTTATGTAACCCTGGTACCTGATCCTCCTCTTATGTAACCCTGGTACCTGATCCTCCTCTTATGTAACCCTGGTACCTGATCCTCCTCTTATGTAACCCTGGTACCTGATCCTCCTCTTATGTAACCCTGGTACCTGATCCTCCTCTTATGTAACCCTGGTACCTGATCCTCCTCTTATGTAACCCTGGTACCTGATCCTCCTCTTTTGTAACCCTGGTACCTGATCCTCCTTTTATGTAACCCTGGTACC
This sequence comes from Cherax quadricarinatus, assembly GCF_038502225.1. Classification (NCBI taxonomy): domain Eukaryota; kingdom Metazoa; phylum Arthropoda; class Malacostraca; order Decapoda; family Parastacidae; genus Cherax; species Cherax quadricarinatus. Next base: position 24,773,338 of record NC_091314.1, read on the forward strand.
TGATCCTCCTCTTATGTAACCCTGGTACCTGATCCTCCTCTTATGTAACTCTGGTACCTGATCCTCCTCTTATGTAACCCTGGTACCTGATCCTCCTCTTATGTAACCCTGGTACCTGATCCTCCTCTTATGTAACCCTGGTACCTGATCCTCCTTTTATGTAACCCTGGTACCTGATCCTCCTCTTATGTAACCCTGGTACCTGATCCTCCTCTTATGTAACCCTGGTACCTGATCCTCCTCTTATGTAACCCTGGTACCTGATCCTCCTCTTATGTAACCCTGGTACCTGATCCTCCTCTTATGTAACCCTGGTACCTGATCCTCCTCTTATGTAACCCTGGTACCTGATCCTCCTCTTATGTAACCCTGGTACCTGATCCTCCTTTTATGTAACCCTGGTACCTGATCCTCCTCTTATGTAACCCTGGTACCTGATCCTCCTCTTATGTAACCCTGGTACCTGATCCTCCTCTTATGTAACCCTGGTACCTGATCCTCCTCTTATGTAACCCTGGTACCTGATCCTCCTCTTATGTAACCCTGGTACCTGATCCTCCTCTTATGTAACCCTGGTACCTGATCCTCCTCTTATGTAACCCTGGTACCTGATCCTCCTCTTATGTAACCCTGGTACCTGATCCTCCTCTTATGTAACCCTGGTACCTGATCCTCCTCTTATGTAACCCTGGTACCTGATCCTCCTCTTATGTAACCCTGGCTTCTTTTCTTCCTTCTTGGCCCTCTCCTCTCCTGATCCTCTACCCTGATGCTGTTTTCTCCTCCTTCTCCTCCTCCTCCTCTTCCTTCCTTGACCCTAGCTTCTTCCCTTCCTTCTTCTCCCTGACAACAGAGTTCTCCTTCTCCTCCTCCTCCTCCTCTTCCTTCATTTTTACTTCTCTCAGTCCTCCTCCCAGTACACTCTCAGACCTCCTCGCCGTCCCTAGCTTGTCCTAATCCCCGTCCCTGACCCTGTCCTCGGACTGATCCCAGGAGCAGAGAGTCTGTTACTCTCCTCCCTGATAAACCTATTCTAGGCACAAAATTATATCCCTTAAAAAAATGAAAAGGTAGACTGAAAACGGAAATGTAAACAAGAACTCAGTTTGGAGTACTTGGCAAACTCTTGCCTTCCCTCGGTCGTGGGGAAGAGTCAAATGGATTTCAAGTTGTGGACGGAATTAGAAAATTTCTGGCCGGGGGTTGGGAGATAATGGGGAAGATTTGCCTGAGGTGTTGTGCATGTCAGGAGATTCTAAAATGTTTAGTTTCAGGATGAGGTTTAGAAAATAATATTTCGATTCTGAAATGTGATTATTGCTGGGGTATGGCAAGGTGGGTGATTATTGCTGGGGTATGGCAAGGTGGGTGATTATTGCTGGGGTATGGCAAGGTGGGTGATTATTGCTGGGGTATGGCAAGGTGGGTGATTATTGCTGGGGTATGGCAAGGTGGGTGATTATTGCTGGGATATGGCAAGGTGGGTGATTATTGCTGGGGTATGGCAAGGTGGGTGATTATTGCTGGGGTATGGCAAGGTGGATGATTATTGCTGGGGTATGGCAAGGTGGGTGATTATTGCTGGGGTATGGCAAGGTGGGTGATTATTGCTGGGGTATGGCAAGGTGGGTGATTATTGCTGGGGTATGGCAAGGTGGGTGATTATTGCTGGGGTATGGCAAGGTGGATGATTATTGCTGGGGTATGGCAAGGTGGGTGATTATTGCTGGGGTATGGCAAGGTGGATGATTATTGCTGGGGTATGGCAAGGTGGATGATTATTGCTGGGGTATGGCAAGGTGGATGATTATTGCTGGGGTATGGCAAGGTGGGTGATTATTGCTGGGGTATGGCAAGGTGGATGATTATTGCTGGGGTATGGCATGGTGGATGATTATTGCTGGGGTATGGCATGGTTGATGATTATTGCTGGGGTATGGCAAGGTGGGTGATTATTGCTGGGGTATGGCAAGGTGGATGATTATTGCTGTGGTATGGCAAGGTGGATGATTATTGCTGGGGTATGGCAAGGTGGGTGATTATTGCTGGGATATGGCAAGGTGGGTGATTATTGCTGGGGTATGGCAAGGTGGGTGATTATTGCTGGGGTATGGCAAGGTGGGTGATTATTGCTGGGGTATGGCAAGGTGGATGATTATTGCTGGGGTATGGAGAGGTGGATGATTATTGCTGGGGTATGGCAAGGTGGATGATTATTGCTGGGGTATGGCAAGGTGGGTGATTATTGCTGGGGTATGGCAAGGTGGATGATTATTGCTGGGGTATGGCATGGTGGATGATTATTGCTGGGGTATGGCATGGTTGATGATTATTGCTGGGGTATGGCAAGGTGGGTGATTATTGCTGGGGTATGGCAAGGTGGATGATTATTGCTGGGGTATGGCAAGGTGGATGATTATTGCTGGGGTATGGCAAGGTGGATGATTATTGCTGGGGTATGGCAAGGTGGGTGATTATTGCTGGGATATGGCAAGGTGGGTGATTATTGCTGGGGTATGGCAAGGTGGGTGATTATTGCTGGGGTATGGCAAGGTGGATGATTATTGCTGGGGTATGGCAAGGTGGGTGATTATTGCTGGGGTATGGCAAGGTGGATGATTATTGCTGGGGTATGGCAAGGTGGATGATTATTGCTGGGGTATGGCAAGGTGGATGATTATTGCTGGGGTATGGCAAGGTGGGTGATTATTGCTGGGGTATGGCAAGGTGGATGATTATTGCTGGGGTATGGCATGGTGGATGATTATTGCTGGGGTATGGCATGGTTGATGATTATTGCTGGGGTATGGCAAGGTGGGTGATTATTGCTGGGGTATGGCAAGGTGGATGATTATTGCTGGGGTATGGCAAGGTGGATGATTATTGCTGGGGTATGGCATGGTGGATGATTATTGCTGGGGTATGGCAAGGTGGATGATTATTGCTGGGGTATGGCAAGGTGGATGATTATTGCTGGGGTATGGCAAGGTGGATGATTATTGCTGGGGTATGGCATGGTGGATGATTATTGCTGGGGTATGGCATGGTGGATGATTATTGCTGGGGTATGGCAAGGTGGATGATTATTGCTGGGGTATGGCAAGGTGGATGATTATTGCTGGGGTATGGCATGGTGGATGATTATTGCTGGGGTATGGCATGGTGGATGATTATTGCTGGGGTATGGCATGGTGGATGATTATTGCTGGGGTATGGCAAGGTGGATGATTATTGCTGGGGTATGGCAAGGTGGATGATTATTGCTGGGGTATGGCAAGGTGGATGATTATTGCTGGGGTATGGCATGGTGGATGATTATTGCTGGGGTATGGCAAGGTGGATGATTATTGCTGGGGTATGGCAAGGTGGATGATTATTGCTGGGGTATGGCAAGGTGGATGATTATTGCTGGGGAATGGCATGGTGGATGATTATTGCTGGGGTATGGCATGGTGGATGATTATTGCTGGGGTATGGCAAGGTGGATGATTATTGCTGGGGTATGGCAAGGTGGATGATTATTGCTGGGGTATGGCAAGGTGGATGATTATTGCTGGGATATGGCAAGGTGGATGATTATTGCTGGGGTATGACAAGGTGGATGATTATTGCTGGGGTATGGCATGGTGGATGATTATTGCTGGGGTATGGCAAGGTGGATGATTATTGCTGGGATATGGCAAGGTGGATGATTATTGCTGGGGTATGGCAAGGTGGATGATTATTGCTGGGGTATGGAGAGGTGGATGGTTATTGCTGTTGTATGGAGAGGTGGATGGTTATTACTGGGGTATTGAGAGGTGGATGATTATTGCTGGGGTATGGAGAGGTGGATAATTATTGCTGGGGTATAAAGAGATGAATGATTATTGCCGGGGTATGGAGAGGTGGATGATTATTGCGGGGGTATGGCAAGGTGGATGATTATTGCTGGGGTATGGCAAGGTGGATGATTATTGCTGGGATTTGAAGAGGTCAATGATTATTGCTGGGGTATGGAGAGGTGGATGATTATTGCTGGGGTATGTAGAGGTGAATGATTATTGCTGGGGTATAAAGAGGTGAATGATTATTGCCGGGGTATGGAGAGGTGGATGATTATTGCTGGGGTATGGCAAGGTGGATGATTATTGCTGGGGTATGGCAAGGTGGATGATTATTGCTGGGGTATGGAGAGGTGGATGGTTATTGCTGGGGTATGGAGAGGTGAATGGTTATTGCTGGGGTATGGAGAGGTGGATAGTTATTGCTGGGGTATGGAGAGGTGGATGGTTATTGCTGGGGTATGGAGAGGTGGATGGTTATTGTTGGGGTATGGAGAGGTAGATGGTTATTGCTGGGGTATGGAGAGGTGGATGGTTATTGCTGGAGTATAGAGAGGTGAATGGTTATTCCTGGGGTATGGAGAGGTGGATGGTTATTCCTGGGGTATGGAGAGGTGGGTGGTTATTGCTGGGGTATGGAGAGGTGGATGGTTATTTCTGGGGTATGGAGATGTGGATGGTTATTGCTGGGGTATGGAGAGGTGGATGGTTATTGCTGGGGTATGGAGAGGTGGATGGTTATTGCTGGGGTATGGAGAGGTGCATGGTTATTGTTGGGGTATGGAGAGGTGGATGGTTATTGCTGGGGTCTGGAGAGATGGATGGTTATTGCTGGGGTCTGGAGAGGTGGATGGTTATTGCTGGGGTCTGGAGAGATGGATGGTTATTGCTGGGGTCTGGAGAGATGGATGGTTATTGCTGGGGTCTGGAGAAGTGGATGGTTATTGCTGGGGTATGGAGAGGTGGATGGTTATTGCTGGGGTATGGAGAGGTGGATGGTTATTGCTGGGGTATGGAGAGGTGGATGGTTATTGCTGGGGTCTGGAGAGGTGGATGGTTATTGCTGGGGTCTGGAGAGGTGGATGGTTATTGCTGGGGTCTGGAGAGGTGGATGGTTATTGCTGGGGTCTGGAGAGGTGGATGGTTATTGCTGGGGTATGGAGAGGTGGATGGTTATTGCTGGGGTATGGAGAGGTGGATGGTTATTGCTGGGGTATGGAGAGGTGGATGGTTATTGCTGGGGTCTGGAGAGGTGGATGGTTATTGCTGGGGTCTGGAGAGGTGGATGGTTATTGCTGGGGTCTGGAGAGGTGGATGGTTATTGCTGGGGTCTGGAGAGGTGGATGGTTATTGCTGGGGTATGGAGAGGTGGATGGTTATTGCTGGGGTCTGGAGAGGTGGATGGTTATTGCTGGGGTCTGGAGAGGTGGATGGTTATTGCTGGGGTCTGGAGAGGTGGATGGTTATTGCTGGGGTCTGGAGAAGTGGATGGTTATTGCTGGGGTATGGAGAGGTGGATGGTTATTGCTCGGGTATGGAGAGGTGGATGGTTATTGCTGGGGTATGGAGAGGTGGATGGTTATTGCTGGGGTCTGGAGAGGTGGATGGTTATTGCTGGGGTCTGGAGAAGTGGATGGTTATTGCTGGGGTCTGGAGAGATGGATGGTTATTGCTAGGGTCTGGAGAGGTGGATGGTTATTGCTGGGGTCTGGAGAAGTGGATGGTTATTGCTGGTGTATGGAGAGGTGGATGGTTATTGCTGGGGTATGGAGAGGTGGATGGTTATTGCTGGCGTATGGAGAGGTGGATGGTCATTGCTGGGGTATGGAAAGGTGGATGGTTATTGCTGGGGTATGGAGAGGTGGATGGTTATTGCTGGGGTATGGAGAGGTGGATGGTTATTGCTGGGGTATGGAGAGGTGGGTGGTTATTGCTGGGGTATGGAGAGGTGGATGGTTATTGCTGGGGTATGGACAGGTGGATGGTTATTGCTGGGGTATGGAGAGGTGGATGGTTATTTCTGGGGTATGGAGAGGTTGATGGTTATTGCTGGGGTATGGAGAGGTGGATGGTTATTGCTGGGGTATGGAGAGGTGAATGGTTATTGCTGGAGTATGGAGAGGTGGATGGTTATTGCTGGGGTATGGAGAGGTGGATAATTATTGCCGGGGTATGGAGAGGTGGATGGTTATTGCTGGGGTATGGAGAGGTGGATGATTATTGCTGGGGTATGGAGAGGTGGATGGTTATTGCTGGGGTATGGAGAGGTGGAATATTCCTTGATCGATGTTAATTTAAAACTAGACTGATTCTTGCAGTGAAGGAGCGTGATGAAAAATTACTTGAAGTAGAAGTAAGAGCATGGTGGGGTTGAGGAGACGTGGGGAGGAGCATGGTGGGGTTGAGGAGAGCTGGGGAGGAGCATGGTGGGGTTGAGGAGAGCTGGGGAGGAGCATGGTGGGGTTGAGGAGACCTGGGGAGGAGCATGGTGGGGTTGAGGAGAGCTGGGGAGGAGCATGGGGGGGTTGAGGAGACCTGGGAAGAAGCATGGTGGGGTTGAGGAGACCTGGGGAGGAGCATGGTGGGGTTGAGGAGAGCTGGGGAGGAGCATGGTGGGGTTGAGGAGACCTGGGGAGGAGCATGGTGGGGTTGAGGAGAGCTGGGGAGGAGCATGGGGGGGTTGAGGAGACATGGGAAGAAGCATGGTGGGGTTGAGGAGACCTGGGGAGGAGCATGGTGGGGTTGAGGAGAGCTGGGGAGGAGCATGGTGGGGTTGAGGAGACCTGGGGAGGAGCATGGTGGGGTTGAGGAGAGCTGGGGAGGAGCATGGGGGGTTGAGGAGACCTGGGGAGGAGCATGGTAGGGTTGAGGAGAGCTGGGGAGGAGCATGGGGGGGGTTGGGGAGACCTGGGGATTAGCATGGTGGGGTTGAGGAGAGCTGGGGAGGAGCAGGGGGGGGTTGAGGAGACCTGGGAAGAAGCATGGTGGGGTTGAGGATACCTGGGGAGGAGCATGGTGGGGTTGAGGAGAGCTGGGGAGGAGCATGGTGGGGTTGAGGAGACCTGGGGAGGAGCATGGTGGGGTTGAGGAGAGCTGGGGAGGAGCATGGTGGGGTTGAGGAGACCTTGGGAGGAGCATGGTGTGGTTGAGGAGACTTGGGGAGGAGCATGGTGGGGTTGAGGAGACCTGGGGAGGAGCATGGTGGGGTTGAGGAGACCTGGGGAGGAGCATGGTGGGGTTGAGGAGACCTGGCGAGGAGCATGGTGGGGTTGAGGAGACCTGGGGAGGAGCATGGTGGGGTTGAGGAGAACTGGGGAGGAGCATGGTGGGGTTGAGGAGACCTGGGGAGGAGCATGGTGGGGTTGAGGAGACCTGGGGAGGAGCATGGTGGGGTTGAGGAGAGTTGGGGAGGGGCATGGTGGGGTTGAGGAGACCTGGGGAGGAGCATGGTGGGGTTGAGGAGACCTGGGGACGAGCACGGTGGGGTTGAGGAGACCTGGGGAGGAGCATAGTGGGGTTGAGGAGACCTGGGGAGGAGCATGGTGGGGTTGAGGAGACCTGGGGAGGAGCATGGTGGGGTTGAGGAGAGCTGGGGAGGAGCATGGTGGGGTTGACGAGATCTGGGGAGGAGCATGGTGGGGATGAGGAGAGCTGGGGAGGAGCATGGTGGGGTTGAGGAGACCTGGGGAGGAGCATGGTGGGGTTGAGGAGACCTGGGGAGGAGCATGGTGGGGTTGAGGAGAGCTGGGGAGGAGCATGGTGGGGTTGAGGAGAGCTGGGGAGGATCATGGTGGGGTTGAGGAGAGCTGGGGAGGAGCATGGTGGGGTTGAGGAGAGCTGGGGAGGAGCATGGTGGGGTTGAGGAGACCTGGGGAGGAGCATGGTGGGGTTGAGGAGACCTGGGGAGGAGCATGGTGGGGTTGAGGAGAGCTGGGGAGGAGCATGGTGGGGTTGAGGAGAGCTGTGGAGGAGCATGGTGGGGTTGAGGAGGGCTGGGGAGGAGCATGGTGGGGTTGAGGAGAGCTGTGGAGGAGCATGGTGGGGTTGAGGAGGGCTGGGGAGGAGCATGGTGGGGTTAAGGAGCGCTGGTGAAGAGCATGGTGGGGTTGAGGAGAGCTGGGGAGGAGCATGGTGGGGTTGAGGAGAGCTGGGGAGGAGCATGGTGGGGTTGAGGAAAGCAGGGGAGGTGCATGGTGGGATTGAGGAGAACTTGGGAGGAGCATGGTGGGGTTGAGGAGAGCTGGGGAGGAGCATGGTGGGGTTGAGGAGAGCTGGCGAGGAGAATGGTGGGGTTGAGAAGAGCTCGGGAGGAGCATGGTGGGGTTGAGGAGAGCTGGCGAGGAAAATGGTGGGGTTGAGGAGAGCTGGGGAGGAGCATGGTGGGGTTGAGGAGAGCTGGCGAGGAGAATGGTGGGATTGAGGAGAGCTGGGGAGGAGCATGGTGGGGTTGAGGAGAGTTGGGGACCAGCATGGTGGGGTTGAGGAGAGTTGGGGAGGAGCATGGTGGGGTTGAGGAGAGCTGGGGAGGAGCATGGTGGGGTTGAGGAGAGTTGGGGACCAGCATGGTGGGGTTGAGGAGAGCTGGGGAGGAGCATGGTAGGGTTAAGTAGAGCTGGGGAGGAGCATGGTGGGGTTGAGGAGAGCTGCGGAAGAGCATGGTGGGGTTGAGGAGAGCTGGGGACGAGCATCGTTGGGTTGAGGAGAGCTGGGGAAGAGCATGGTGGGGTTGAGGAGAGCTGGGGAGGAGCATGGTGGGGTTGAGGAGAGCTGGCGAGGAAAATGGTGGGGTTGAGGAGAGCTGGGGAGGAGTATGGTGGGGTTGAGGAGAGTTGGGGACCAGCATGGTGGGGATGAGGAGAGCTGGGGAGGAGCATGGTGGGGTTGAGGAGAGCTGGGGAAGAGCATGGTGGGGTTGAGGAGAGCTGGGGAAAAGCATGGTGGGGTTGAGGATAGCTGGGTAAGAGCATGTTGGGGTTGAGGAGAGCTGGGGAAGAGCATGGTGGGGTTGAGGAGAGCTGGGGAGGAGCATGGTGGGGTTGAGGAGAGGTGGGGAAGTGCGTTTTGGGGTTGAGGAGAGCTGGGGAAGAGCATGGTGGGGTTGAGGAAAGCTAGGGAAGAGCATGGTGGGCTTGACGAGAGCTGTGGAGGAGCATGGTGGGGTTGAGGAGAGCTGGGGAAGAGCATGGTGGGGTTGAGGAGAGCTGGGGAAAAGCATGGTGGGGTTGAGGATAGCTGGGGAAGAGCATGTTGGGGTTGAGGAGAGCTGGGGAGGAGCATGGTGGGGTTGAGGAGAGCTGGGGAGGAGCATGGTGGGGTTGAGGAGAGCTGGCGAGGAGAATGGTGGGGTTGAGGAGAGCTGGGGAGGAGTATGGTGGGGTTGAGGAGAGTTGGGGACCAGCATGGTGGGGATGAGGAGAGCTGGGGAGGAGCATGGTGGGGTTGAGGAGAGCTGGGGAGGAGCATGGTGGTTTTGAGGAGAGCTGGGGAGGACCATGGTGGGGTTGAGTAGAGCTGGGGAGGAGCATGGTGGGGTTGAGGAGAGCTGGGTAGGAGCATGGTGAGGTTGAGGAGAGCTGGGTAGGAGCATGGTGGGGTTGAGCAGAGCTGGGGAGGAGCAAGGTGTTGAGGAGAGCTAGGGAAACCATGGTGGTGTTGAGGAGAGCTGGGGAAGAGCATGGTGGGATTGAGGAGAGCTGAGGAAGAGCATGGTGGGTTTGAGGAGAGCTGGGGAGGAGCATGGTGGGGTTGAGGAGAGCTGGGGAGGAGCATGGTGGGGTTAGGAGCATGGTGGGGTTGAGGAGAGCTGGTGAGGAGCATGGTGGGGATGAGGAGAGCTGGGGAGGAGCATGGTGGGGTTGAGGAGAGCTGGGGAAGTGCATAGTGGGGTTGAGGAGAGCTGGGGAAGAGCATGGTGGGGTTGAGGAAGAGCATGGTGGGGTTGAGGAGAGCTGTGGAGGAGCATGATGGGGTTGAGGAGGGCTGGGGAGGAGCATGGTGGGTTGAGGAGAGCTGGTGAAGAGCATGGGGGGTTGAGGAGAGCTGGGGAAGAGCATTGTGGGGTTGAGGATAGCTGGGGAGGAGCATGGTGGGGTTGAGGAGACCTGTGGAGGTGCATGGTGGTGTTGAGGAGAACTGGGCAGGAGCATGGTGGGGTTGAGGAGAGCTGTGGAGGAGCATTGTTGGGTTGAGGAGAGCTGGGGAAGAGCATGGTGGGGTTGAGGAGAGCTGGGGAAGAGGATGGTGGGGTTGAGGAGAGCTGAGGAAGAGCATGGTTGGGTTAAGGAGAGCTGGGGAGGAGCATGGTGGGGTTGAGGAGAGCTGGGGAGGAGCATGGTGGGGTTGAGGAGAGCTGGGGAGGAGCATGGTAGGGTTGATGAGAGCTGCGGAAGAGCATGGTGGGGTTGAGGAGAGCTGGAGAGGAGCATGGTGGGGTTGAGGAGAGCTGGGGAAGAGCATGGTGGGGTTGAGGAGAGCTGTGGAGGAGCATGGTGGGGTTGAGGAGGGCTGGGGAGGAGCATGGTGGGGTTGAGGAGAGCTGGTGAAGAGCATGGTGGGGTTGAGGAGAGATGGGGAGGAGCATGGTTTTGAGGAGAGCTGAGGAGGAGCATAGTGGTTTTGAGGAGAGCCGGTGAAGGTGCATGGTGGGGTTGAGGAGAGCTGGGGAAGTGCATGGTGGGGTTGAGGAGAGCTGGGGAAGAACATGGTGGGGTTGAGGAGAGCTAGGGAAGAGCATGGTGGGCTTGAGGAGAGCTGGGGAAGTGCATGGTGGGGTTCAGGAGAGCTGGGGAAGAGCATGGTGGGGTTGAGGAGAGCTGGGGAAGTGCATGGTGGGGTTCAGGAGAGCTGTGGAAGAGCATGGTGGGGTTGAGGAGAGCTGAGGAAGAGCATCATGGGGTTAAGGAGAGCTGGGGAAGAGCATGGTGGGGTTGAGGAGAGCTGAGGAAGAGCATGGTGGGGTTGATGAGAGCTCAGGAAGAGCATGGTGGGGTTGAGGAGAGCTGGGGAAGATCATGGTGGGGTTGAGGAGAGCTGGGGAAGAGCATAGTGGGGTTGAGGAGAGCTGGGGAAGAGCATGGTGGGGTTGAAGAGAGCTGAGGAAGGGCGTGGTGGGGTTGAGGAGAGCTGGGAAAGTGCATGGTGGGGTTGAGGAGAGCTGGGGAAGAGCATATTGGGGTTGAGGAGAGCTGAGGAAGAGCATGGTGGGGTTGAGGAGAGCTGGGGAAGAGCATGTTGGGGTTGAGGAGAGCTGGGGAAGAGCATGGTGGGGTTGAGGAGAGCTAGGGAAGAGCATGGTGGGGTTGAAGAGAGCTGAGGAAGAACATGTTGTGGTTGAGGAGAGCTGGGGAAGAGCATGGTGGGGGTTGAGGAGAGCTGGGGAAGAGCATGGTTGGGTTGAGGAGAGCTGGGAAGTGCATGGTGGGGTTGAAGAGATCTGGGGAAGAACATGGAGGGGTTGAAGAGAGCCTGCAAAGAACATGGTGTGGTTGAGGAGAGCAAGTGAAGAGGATGGTGGGGTTGAGGAGAGCTAGGGAAGAGCATGGTGGGGTTGAGGAGAGCTAGGGAAGAGCATGATTTGGTTGAGGAGAGCTAGGTAAGTGCATGGTGGGGTTGAGGAGAGCTAGGTAAGTGCATGGTTGGGTTGAGGAGTGCTGTGGAAGAGCATGGTGGGCTTGAGGAGAGCTGGGGAAGAGCATGGTGGGGTTGAGGAGAGCTGGGGAAGAGCATGGTATGGTTGAGGAGAGCTGGGGAAGAGCATGGTGGGTTGAGGAGAGCTGGGGAAGAGCATGGTTATGGTTGAGTAGAGCTGGGGAAGAGCATGATGGGGTCGACGAGAGCTGGGGAAGAACGTGGTGGGGTTGAGGAGAGCTGGCGAAGAGCATGGTGGTGTTGAGGAGAGCCTAGAAGAGCATGGTGGGGTTGAGGAGAGCTGGGGAGGAGCATGGTGGGGTTGAGAAGAGCTGGGGAAAAGCATGGTCGAGTTGAAGAGAGCTGGGGAAGAGCATGGTGGGGTTGAGGAGAGGTGGGGAAGAACATGATGGGGTTGAGGAGAGCTGGGGAAGAGCATGGTGGGGTTGAGGAGAGCTAGGAAAGAGCATTGTGGGGTTGAGGAGAGCTGGGGAAGAGCATGGTGGGGTTGAGAAGAGCTGGGGAAGAGCATGGTGGGGTTGAGGAGAGCTGGGGTAGAGCATATTGGGGTTGAGGAGAGCTAGGGAAGAGCATGGTGGGGTTGAGGAGAGCTGCGGACGAGCATGGTGTGGTTGAGGAGAACTAGGGAAGAGCATGGTGAGGTTGAAGAGAGCTAGGGAACAGTATGGTGGGGTAGAAGAGAGCTGAGGAAGAGCATGGTGGGGTTGAGTAGAGCTGGGGAAGTGCATGGTGGGGTTGAGGAGAGCTGGGGAAGAGCATGGTGGGGTAGAAGAGAGCTGAGGAAGAGCATGGTGGGGTTTAGTAGAGCTGGGGAAGAGCATGGTGGGGTTGGGTAGAGCTGGGGAAGAGCATGATGGGGTTGAGAGCTGGGGAAGAGCATTGTGGGGTAGAAGAGAGCTGAGGAAGAGCATGTTGGGGTTGAGTAGAGCTGGGGAAGAGCATGGTGGGGTTGAGGAAAGCTGGGGAAGAGCATGGTGGGGTTGAGTAGAGCTGGGGAAGAGCATGGTGGGGTTGAGGAAAGCTGGGGAAGAGCATGGTGGGCTTGACAGGAGCTGAGGAAGAGCATGGTTGGGTTGAGTAGAGCTGGGGAAGAGCATGGTGGGGTTGAGGAGAGCTGGGGAAGAGCATGGTGGGGTTGAAGAGAGCTGAGGAAGAGCTTTGTGGGTTGAGGAGAACTAAGGAAGAGCATGGTGAGGTTGAGGAGAGCTGGGGAAGAGCATGGTGGGGTTGAGGAGAGCTGGGGAAGAGCATGGTGGGGTTGAGTAGAGCTGGGGAAGAGCATGGTGGGGTTGAGGAAAGCTGGGGAAGAGCATGGTGGGCTTGACAGGAGCTGAGGAAGAGCATGGTTGGGTTGAGTAGAGCTGGGGAAGAGCATGGTGGGGTTGAGGAGAGCTGGGGAAGAGCATGGTGGGGTTGAAGAGAGCTGAGGAAGAGCATGGTGGGGTTGAGGAGAGCTGGGGAAGAGAATGATGGGTTTGAGGAGAGCTGAGGAAGTTCATGGTGGGGTTGAGGTGAGCTGGGGAAGAGCATGGTGGGGTTGAGTAGAGTTGGGGAAGAGCATGGTGGGGTTGAGGAGAGCTGGGGAAAAGCAGGATGGGGTTTAGGAGAGCTAGGGAAGTGCATGGTGGGGTTGAGGAGAGCTGGGGAAGAACATGTTGGGGTTGAGGAGTGCCGGGGAAGAGAATGTTGGGGATGAGGAGAGCTGGGGAAGAGCATTGTGGGGTTGAGGAGAGCTGGGGAAGAGCATGGTGGGGTTGAGGAGAGCTGGGGAAGAGCATGGTGGGGTTGAAGAGAGCTGGGGAAGAACATGGTGGGGTTAAGGAGAGCTGGGGAGGAGCAAGGTGGGGTTGAGGAGAGCCGGGGAAGAGCGTGGTGGGATTGAGGAGAGCTGGGGAAGTGCATGGTGGTGTTGAGGAGAGCTGAGGAAGAGCATGGTGGGGTTGAGGAGAGCTGGGGAAGAGCATGTTGGCGTTGAGGAGAGCTGGGGAAGTGCATGGTGGGGTTGAGGAGAGCTGGGGAAGAGCATGGTGGCGTTGAGGAGAGCTGCGGAAGAGCTTGGTGGGTTGAGGAGAGCTAAGGAAGAGCATGGTGAGGTTGAGGAGAGCTGGGGAAGAGCATGGTGGGGTTGAGGAAAGCTGGGGAAGAGCATGGTGGGGTTGAGTAGAGCTGGGGAAGAGCATGGTGGGGTTGAGGAAAGCTGGGGAAGAGCATGGTGGGCTTGACAGGAGCTGAGGAAGAGCATGGTTGGGTTGAGTAGATCTGGGGAAGAGCATGGTGGGGTTGAGGAGAGCTGGGGAAGAGCATGGTGGGGTTGAACAGAGCTGAGAAAGAGCTTGTTGGGTTGAGGAGAACTAAGGAAGAGCATGGTGAGGTTGAGGAGAGCTGGGGAAGAGCATGGTGGGGTTGAGGAGAGCTGGGGAAGAGCATGGTGGGGTTGAGTAGAGCTGGGGAAGAGCATGGTGGGGTTGAGGAAAGCTGGGGAAGAGCATGGTGGGCTTGACAGGAGCTGAGGAAGAGCATGGTTGGGTTGAGTAGAGCTGGGGAAGAGCATGGTGGGGTTGAGGAGAGCTGGGGAAGAGCATGGTGGGGTTGAAGAGAGCTGAGGAAGAGCATGGTGGGGTTGAGGAGAGCTGGGGAAGAGAATGATGGGTTTGAGGAGAGCTGAGGAAGTTCATGGTGGGGTTGAGGTGAGCTGGGGAAGAGCATGGTGGGGTTGAGTAGAGTTGGGGAAGAGCATGGTGGGGTTGAGGAGAGCTGGGGAAAAGCAGGATGGGGTTTAGGAAAGCTAGGGAAGTGCATGGTGGGGTTGAGGAGAGCTGGGGAAGAACATGTTGGGGTTGAGGAGTGCCGGGGAAGAGAATGTTGGGGATGAGGAGAGCTGGGGAAGAGCATTGTGGGGTTGAGGAGAGCTGGGGAAGAGCATGGTGGGGTTGAGGAGAGCTGGGGAAGAGCATGGTGGGGTTGAAGAGAGCTGGGGAAGAACATGGTGGGGTTAAGGAGAGCTGGGGAGGAGCAAGGTGGGGTTGAGGAGAGCCGGGGAAGAGCGTGGTGGGATTGAGGAGAGCTGGGGAAGTGCATGGTGGTGTTGAGGAGAGCTGAGGAAGAGCATGGTGGGGTTGAGGAGAGCTGGGGAAGAGCATGTTGGCGTTGAGGAGAGCTGGGGAAGTGCATGGTGGGGTTGAGGAGAGCTGGGGAAGAGCATGGTGGCGTTGAGGAGAGCTGCGGAAGAGCTTGGTGGGTTGAGGAGAGCTGCGGAAGAGCATGGTGAGGTTGAGGAGAGCTGGGGAAGAGCATGGTGGGGTTGAGGAGAGCTGGGGAAGAGCATGGTGGGGTTGAGAAGAGCTGGGGAAGAGCATGGTGGGGTTGAAGAGAGCTGGGGAAGAGCATGGTGGGGTTGAGGAGAGCTGGGGAAGTGCATGGTGGGGTTGAGGAGAGCTGGGGAAGAGCATGGTGGCGTTGATGAGAGCTGGGGAAGAGCATGTTGGGTTGAGGAGAGCTAAGGAAGAGCATGGTGAGGTTGAGGAGAGCTGGGGAAGAGCATGGTGGGGTTGAGGAGAGCTGGGGAAGAGCATGGTGGGGTTGAGGAGAGCTGGGGAAGAGGATGGTGGGGTTGAGGAGAGCTGGGGAAGAGCATGGTGGGGTTGAGGAGAGCTTGGGAAGAGCATGGTGGGGTTGAGGAGAGCTGGGGAAGAGCATGGTGGGGTTGAGGAGAGCTGGGGAAGAGCATGGTGGGGTTGAGGAGAGCTGGGGAAGAGCATGGTGGGGTTGAGGAGAGCTGGGGAAGAGCA
>NC_091314.1:24793596-24816096 GCF_038502225.1 Cherax quadricarinatus
CATGGTTTCAGGGACGGGAAATCCTGTGTCACAAACCTGCTGGAGTTCTATGACATGGTGACAGCAGTAAGACAAGAGAGAGAGGGGTGGGTGAATTGCATATTCTTGGACTGCAAGAAGGCGTTTGACACAGTTCCACACAAGAGATTGGTGCAAAAACTGGAGGACCAAGCAGGGATAACAATGGATCAGGGAATACTTGTCAGGAAGACAGCAGCGAGTCATGGTACGTGGCGAGGTGTCAGAATGGGCACCTGTGACCAGCGGGGTCCCACAGGGGTCAGTCCTAGGACCAGTGCTGTTTCTGGTATTTGTGAACGACATGACGGAAGGAATAGACTCTGAGATGTCCCTGTTTGCCGATGACGTGAAGTTGATGAGAAGAATTCACTCGATCGAAGACCAGGCAGAACTACAAAGGGATCTGGACAGGCTGCAGACCTGGTCCAGCAATTGGCTCCTGGAGTTCAATCCCACCAAGTGCAAAGTCATGCATATTGGGGAAGGGCAAAGAAGACCGCAGACGGAGTACAGTCTAGGGAGCCAGAGACTACAAAGCTCACTCAAGGAAAAATATCTTGGGGTGAGTATAACACCAGGCACATCTCCTAAAGAGCACATCAACCAAATAACGGCTGCAGCATATGGGCGCCTAGCAAACCTCAGAACAGCATTCCGACATCTTAATAAGGAATCGTTCAGGACCCTGTACACCGTGTACGTTAGGCCCATGTTGGAGTATGCGGCACCAGTTTGGAACCCACACCTAGCTAAGCACGTAAAGAAACTAGAGAAAGTCCAAAGGTTTGCAACAAGACTAGTCCCAGAGCTAAGAGGTATGTCCTACGAGGAGAGGTTAAGGGAAATCAACCTGACGGCACTGGAAGACAGGAGAGATAGGGGGGACATGATAACGACATACAAAATACTGAGAGGAATTGACAAGGTGGACGAAGACAGGATGTTCCAGAGATTGGACATATTAACAAGGGGACACAGTTGGAAGTTGAAGACACAGATGAATCACAGGGATGTTAGGAAGTATTTCTTCAGCCACAGAGTAGTCAGTAAGTGGAATAGTTTGGGAAGCGATGTAGTGGAGGCAGGATCCATACATAGCTTTAAGCAGAGGTATGATAAGCTCACGGTTCAGGGAGAGTGACCTAGTAGCGATCAGTGAAGAGGCGGGGCCAGGAGCTCCGACTCGACCCCTGCAACCTCAACTAGGTGAGAACTAGGTGAGTACACACACACACACACACACACACACTGGTCACAGACCGGGCCGCGGGGGCGTTGACCCCCGGAACTCTCTCCAGGTAAACTCTCCAGGTAAACACACACATGTTTTCTCTCTCTCTCTCTCTCTCTCTCTCTCTCTCTCTCTCTCTCTCTCTCTCTCTCTCTCTCTCTCTCTCTCTCTCTCTCTCTCTCTCGCTCTCCTCTCTCTCTCTCTCTCTCTCTCTCTCTCTCTCTCTCTCTCTCTCTCTCTCTCTCTCTCTCTCTCTCTCTCTCTCTCTCTCTCTCTCTCTCTCTCTCTCTCTCTCTCTCTCTCTCTCTCTCTCTCTCTCTCTCTCTCTCTCTCTCTCTCTCTCTGACTCTCTCTCTCTCTCTCTCTCTCTCTCTCTCTCTCTCTCTCTCTCTCTCTCTCTCTCTCTCTCTCTCTCTCTCTCTCTCTCTCCTGTCCTTTATTTCTCCTTTCCCTTTCCCATTCCATTATTTTTTTCATGTCCCTCGACTTCATGTCCTCTCTCTTAACTTCCCCTCCCTGGTCTTGTTTGGCACCATCACCAACAGCTTGGCTGGTCAGTGATCAACAGAGGGAGAACACACGAGGTTTTATCCTTCATAAAGTAAAATATACAATCCCATCTTCCTCCTCCCCTCTCTTCTTCTTGCTCCCCTTTTCTCCCTCTCCTCCCTCTTTCTCATTTATTCTTCCTTTCTCTCTTCCCTTCAGTCCCACTCTTCCTCCTTCCCATCTTTGCCTCTCCTTCCTTCCGTCTTCCTCGTTTCTCCTCCCTCCCATCTCTCTCTAACCTCTCCTCCCTTCCGTCTCCCTGGCTTCTCCCTTCCGTCTCCCTTGCCGCTCCTCCTCTCCTCACTTACAGTAACTCTAAGCCACCTTGGGGAACGCCGCTTCGCTTCACACCGTTGCTTCAACACGACCTCTTTTTTTCTCTCCCCTTTAGAAGTGTAAACACAAATCACCGCAATTTACTAAAGGTGATCGAATCAAGAGGACTTTCTTCTTCACGAAAGGCTGGAGACCTGACCATTGAGATCTCAACCTGACGCGATCAGTCTTCACCTTGAAGGCGATTCAGAGAAAAGGTGGGTGCCTTGATGCTGGTAAAGGGCTCTTGATCATCTTACTTGGATCAAACGAGTCTGCTTCTCTTTTACCCAGGTCATTTACGATCCCTGTGGGCTTATCTTTCTCTGTTATATATATAATAATAATTATTATAATAATAGGAAGAAGAAGTAGAGAAAGAAAACGGAAAAGGACGAAAAGAAAAAGAAATAAAAAGAAAAATAAGATGAAGAAAGAAAGAGGAACAGTTCTATTCCCCCGGCCTGAGTCTATGGTTTTTTTCGACGACAATTTTTTTTGAGTGAACCAGTTTTATTGGACTCAGTGTAAAATAATTCCACTCCATGGGACTGTATTAGATGAAGGAGCGGTCGCTTTCAGTCCAGTACGTGGGCGCGCAGACAGGCGAGGTTGGCTGGCATACCTGCAAGTCCGTAAGTTGTGCGTCGTATGCGCTTCTTGTGTTTCATTTCTGCTCAGGCAGGCCCCAAGTTGACGCTCTCGGCGAGTGTTGCTTGTAAAGCTTTCACTTGACCAGGTGTGGGTTCCATACTGGTGCTGCATACTCCAGTTTGCTCCTGACGTTCACGGTGTACAGTGTCGTGAATGACTAACTTAGATGTCGAGAAGCTATTCTTAGGCTTGCCAGAAGCGCAGTTGTTTGGAAAGATGAAGAGCAGGTTCTGTCAGCATCGAGAGAACAGGTGTGAGGCTCAGTTTTGCTTTTAAAGAATCGAAGTTGATCCTATTAGAGTTTAGCAAGCCGGGAGCGAGGTTCAGGGCTCTTCAAAGATGATCCTGTTAGAGTTGATTCTGTCTGAAAAGTTTAAGAGTTGGTCTTGTCAGAGTCCAGCGTGTCAGGTATAAGTTTCGACTTTGCTCAACTAGACCCCCACATTTGGTCTTCCCAGACTCAAAGTGGCCAGGGTTGGTCTACCGTGCCTCAGACCTAGCCTCTACTACCCTTCATGGTTCTCACCACGATAGCTGTAGATGCAACCTGCAAATGTTGCATAATACATACATACACACTTAAGTAAATTGCCTCTCACGTAAACATCCAGCCACAAATATAAACATTTTACAGAAATATGAATGTTTGTGTTGCTATACTTTACATCTTAAGCGATAATGATTGTATCTCACTCTAAATGTGAGAGTGCGTATGTGCGCTCTAGCTTGTGTGTCTGCGTAAATACACAGTATATTAGTGTGATATACTCGCACGTGCATGTGTATGTGTGCGTGTATGTATATATATATATATATATATATATATATATATATATATATATATATATATAGAACATAAGAACATAAGAACGAAGGAACACTGCAGAAGGCCTACTGGCCCATGCGAGGCAGGTCCAAGTCTCCTACCGGCTTAAGCCAATGCACCCAACCTAGTCAGGTCAGGTCACATTGACTTAAGGGAGGAACACGGCAACCGACCTGGTAGCACAAGCTATCAGGTCTAACTCACACCCACCCACATCTACTCATGTATTTATCCAACCTATTTTTAAAGCTACACAACGTTCTAGCCTCTATAACGGTACTTGGGAGTTTGTTC
This sequence comes from Cherax quadricarinatus, assembly GCF_038502225.1. Classification (NCBI taxonomy): domain Eukaryota; kingdom Metazoa; phylum Arthropoda; class Malacostraca; order Decapoda; family Parastacidae; genus Cherax; species Cherax quadricarinatus. Next base: position 24,797,487 of record NC_091314.1, read on the forward strand.
CACTCATCCACAACTCTATTACCAAACCAGTACTTTCCTATATCCTTCCTGAATCTGAATTTTTCCAACTTAAAACCATTGCTGCGAGTCCTGTCTAGGCTAGATATTTTCAGCACACTATTTACATCCCCTTTATTTATTCCTGTCTTCCATTTATACACCTCAATCATATCCCCCCTAATTCTACGTCTTTCTAGAGAGTGCAGTTTCAGGGCCCTTAGTCTATCCTCATAGGGAAGGTTTCTGATACATGGGATCAACTTTGTCATCCTCCTTTGTACATTTTCCAGAGAATTTATATCCATTCTGTAATACGGTGACCAAAACTGTGCAGCATAATCTAAATGAGGCCTAACCAAGGATGTATAGAGTTGAAGAACAACCTGAGGACTCCTATTATTTATGCTTCTTGATATGAAGCCAAGGATTCTATTAGCTTTATTGCGAACACTTATGCACTGTTGTCTTGGTTTCAGATTACTGCTAACCAGAACTCCTAAATCTTTTTCGCAATCCGTAATATTAAGATCTACATTATTTAGTTTATATGTGGCATGGTTATTGTCCTGTCCAACATTTAGAACTTTGCATTTGTCTATATTAAACTGCATCTGCCACTTCTCCGACCACTGCATCAGTCTATTCAAATCTTCCTGGAGTGCTCGAATGTCCTCGTCAGAATGAATTCGACGGCCTATTTTGGTGTCATCGGCAAACTTGCCGATGTCGCTCTTTATGCCCTCATCTATGTCGTTTATGTAGATTGTGAACAGCAGGGGGCCCAACACTGACCCCTGTGGAACACCGCTCGTGACACTTCCCCACTCTGATTTCTCCCCATTTATGCAAACTCTCTGCTGCCTATTTGTCAACCATGCCTCTATCCAGGAAAAAATTTCTCCTCCTATTCCATGTGCTTTAATTTTCCTCAACAGTCTCTGATGTGGGACCCTGTCAAAAGCCTTACTGAAGTCCATATACACAATATCATATTCATTACCATGATCTACCTCCTCAAATACCTTAGTGAAAAAAGTTAATAAATTCGTAAGGCAGGAACGCCCCTTTGTAAAACCATGCTGAGATTCGTTGATTAATTTATGCTTTTCAAGGTGGCTACGAACTGCCTCGGCAATTATTGATTCCATAAATTTTCCCACTATGGAGGTCAGGCTTATTGGTCTATAGTTCGAAGCTAAGGACCTGTCACCTGTTTTGAAAATAGGTATCACATTTGCCATTTTCCACTTATCTGGCACCATGCCAGTTTGTAGTGATATGTTGAAAAGATTAGCCAAAGGTGTGCTAAGCTCCTCTTTACATTCCTTTAGAACCCTTGCATACAGTTCATCAGGGCCTGGGGATTTGTTAGGTTTTAATTTATCTATTTGCCTAAGGACCATGTCACTTGTGACCCTAATAGTGCACAGTTTATTATCGTCCTGTTCTACATAATTTATCATTACTGGAATATCGCTGGTATCCTCCTGTGTAAAAACTGAGAGGAAGTATGTGTTAAAAATTCTACACATTTCCTTATCACTGTCAGTGAGCTGACCCGAGGAACTTTTAGTGGGCCTATCTTGTCCCTGATCTTACTTCTGTATACCTGAAAGAATCCTTTTGGGTTAGTCTTCGATTCTCTTGCAACTTTAACCTCATAATCTCTTTTTGCTTTTCTAATTCCCTTTTTTATTTCTCTCTTTAACTGAATATATCGATTTCTCAATTGCCCCTCTCCTCTTTTGATTTGCCTATATATGCCTCTCTTTTGACCAATCAGATGTTTTAATCTATTCTTCATCCATTTAGGATCATTTTTGTTTGATCTGATTTCCCTATTTGGAACATAATTTGACTGAGCAGCTAGAACTATGCCCTGGAAAGCATCATATCGGCAACCATCACCACCTACCTGACCCTTAGTCAGGTCATTCCAGTTCAGCCCACCTAAGTAATTTTTCAGTCCTATGAAATCAGCCAAGCGAAAGTCAGGGACGGAGACTTGATTGCCATTATTAGGGGAATTCCATGATATATTAAAACTGAGTGATTTGTGATCACTTTCCCCAAGCTCATCATTAACCTCAAGATTATTAATTAGTGTTTCCCTACTGGCAAGAACCAAGTCAAGGAGGTTATTTCCCCTAGTTGGCTCTGTCACAAACTGTTTTAAAAAACAATCCTGGATCGTATCAAGAAAGTCACCTGACTCTAAATTTCCTGTCAAATTGCTCCAGTCAATCTGTCTATAGTTGAAATCTCCCATTAGCACAACATTTTCGTATGTAGATGCCTTACGAATTTCGTCCCATAGAAGTTTACTGCACTCCCTATCAAGATTTGGGGCCCTGTAAATCACACCCAAAATTAGTTTTTCTCGGCCCTCGAGAAGCTGTAACCAAACAGATTCAGTGGCTGACGCTTCTAATTTAATATCTTGTCTAACATATATATATGTCGTGCCGAATATGTAAAACTGGTCAATTAGCAAGAACTCATTTAAAATTAAGTCCTTTGTAAAATTTTCTCTTATACGTTTAAAGATATATTTTTTTCATTAATGTTCATGTAAAACTTTTTAATTTTGCACCAAAAGAATCTTAGAAAACTTACCTAACCTTATTATAACAAGAACAATTTATTTTAGACTAACCCAACTATATATATTTTAGATTTGTTTACAATAATTTAATATTAAACAAACACAGTGAAATATATTTTTTTCGTTAGGTTCAGAATATTTTTGGCGAAATTATTGCATACACAAATTTTCGCTTGTCCTATATGGCAAGATGAGCGTTGCTATTTAAGCCAAGATCGCAAGTTCTGCCTATTCGGCACGACACACACATATATATATATATATATATATATATATATATATATATATATATATATATATATATATATATATATATATATATATATATAGTCGTGCCGAATAGGTAAAGCTGGTCAATTAGCAAGAACTCATTTAAAATTAAGTCCCTTTTAAAATTTGCTCTTGTACGTTTAAACATATATTTTTTCATTTATGTTAATGAAAAAAATAATAATTTTGTACCAAAAGAACCTTACAAAACTTTCCTAACCTTATTATAACAAGCGCAATATAATTTAGCCTAATCCAGCTGAATATATTTTAGATAAGTTTACAATAATTTAATAATAAACAAACACAATGACATACATTTTTTTCGTTAGATTCAGAATGGTTTTTGTGAAATTATTGCAGACACAATTTTTGCTTGCCTTATTCGGCAAGAAAAGCGTTGCTATTTAAGATATATTTATACGGAACGAATAGACTTAACAGTTACAAACAGGAGAATTATTAGATACAGAATTAGAGGTATCGGGAAGATAGTGTGAATATTTTGAGGAACTGTTAATTGTTTATGAAGATAGGGAAGCTGTGATTTCGTGCATTGGGCAGGGAGGTATAACATCTTGTAGGAATGAGGAAGAGCCAGTTGTGAGAGTGGGGGTGTTGCGTGAGGCAGTGGGTAGAATAAAAAGGGGTAAAGCAGCAGGAATTGATGGGATAAAGACAGAAATGTTAAAAACAGGTAGGGGTAAAATTTTGTAGTGGTTGGTGCTTTCATTTAATAAATGTATGGAAGATGGTAACGTACCTAGGGATTGGCAAAGAGCATGCATAACTCCTTTGTATAAAAGCAAAGGAGACAAAAGAAGTGCAAAAATTATAGGAAAATAAGCCTGTTGAGTATACTTGGTAAAGTGTATGGTAGAATTATTGAAAGAATTAAGAGTTAGAAGGAGAGCAAGATAGCAGATGAACAAGGAGGCTTTAGGAAGGGTAGGGGGTGTGTGGACCAAGTGTTTACGGTGAAACAAAGGTGAACAGTATTTAGATAAGAGTACAGAGGTTTTTGTTGCATTTGTGGATTTGGCAAAGGCAGATAGAGGGGCAATGTGGCAGATGCTGCAAATGTGTGGAACAGGAAGTAGGTTACTGAAAGCAGTGAAGAGTTTTTACGAGGATAGTGAGGCTCAGGTCAGAGTATCTACAGAGAGGGAGATTATTTCGCAGTAAAAATAGGCCTTGGACAGCGATGTGTGATGTCAGTGTGGTTGTTCAATATATTTATAGATGGGTTGTAAGAGAAGTGAATGCTCGGGTGTTGGCAAGAGGTGTGGGATTAAAAGATAAAGAATCTAACACAAAGTGGGCATTGTCACAGTTGCTCTTTGCTGATGACACCGTGCTTTTGGGAGATTCTGAAGAGAAGTTGCAGAGGTTGGTGAACGAGTTTGGTAGGTTTACCTGGAGTTTACCTGGAGAGAGTTCCGGGGGTCAACGCCCCCGCGGCCCGGTCTGTGACCAGGCCTCATGGTGGATCAGAGCCTGATCAACCAGGCTGTTGCTACTGGCTGCACGCAAACTAACGTACGAGCCACAGCCCGGCTGGTCAGGAACCGACTTTAGGTGCTTGTCCAGTGCCAGCTTGAAGACTGCCAGGGGTCTGTTGGTAATCCCCCTTATGTTTGCTGGGAGGCAGTTGAACAGTCTCGGGCCCCTGACACTTATTGTATGGTCTCTTAACGTGCTAGTGACACCCCTGCTTTTCATTGGGGGGATGTTGCATCGTCTGCCAAGTCTTTTGCTTTCGTAGTGAGTGATTTTCGTGTGCAAGTTCGGTACTAGTCATTCTAGGATTTTCCAGGTGTATATAATCATGTATCTCTCCCGCCTGCGTTCCAGGGAATACAGGTTCAGGAACCTCAAGCGCTTCCAGTAATTGAGGTGTTTTATCTCCGTTATGCGCGCCGTGAAGGTTCTCTGTACATTTTCTAGGTCAGCAATTTCACCTGCCTTGAAAGGTGCTGTTAGTGTGCAGCAATATTCCAGCCTAGATAGAACAAGTGACCTGAAGAGTGTCATCATGGGCTTGGCCTCCCTAGTTTTGAAGGTTCTCATTATCCATCCTGTCATTTTTTCTGGTATGTAAAAGAAGTAAATTAAAAGGTAATGGAAGATTGGATATCAGATTGGAGGGAGGGAGTCTGGAGGAAGTGATTGTATTCAGATATTTGGGAGTGGACGTGTCAGCAGATGGGTCTATGAAAGACAAGGTGAATCCTAGAACTGATGAGGGGAAAAAGGTGAGCGGTGCACTGAGGAGACTGTGGAGACAGAGAACGTTATCCATGGAAGCAAAGAAGGGAATGTATGAGAGTATAGTTATACCTACGCTCTTATATGGGTGTGAAGCATGGGTGGTGAGCGTTGCAACGAGGTGATAACTGGAGGCAGTGGAGATGTCGTGTCTGAGGGTAATGTGCAGTGTGAATATAATGCAGAGAATCCGTAGTTGCGGCGTTACTAAATGTATTATCCGGAGGGGCTGTTGAGGTGGTTCAGACATTTATAGAGGATGAAACGATACAGAATGACTTGGAAAGCATATCAATCTGTAGTGGAGGGAAGGCGGGGTAGGGGTCGGCCTAGAAAAGGTTGGAGGGAGGGGAAAAGGGGGTTTTGTGTGCAAGGGGTTTGAACTTCCAGCAAGCATGCGTGAGCGTGTTACATAGGAGTGAGTGGAGACAAAATGATTTTCATGACATGACGTTCCGTTGGAGTGTGAGCAAAGTAGCATTTATGACGGGACTTAGGAAAACCGGGAAGCCAGACTTGAGTCCTGGAGGTGGGAGGTGCAGTGCCTGCGCTTTAAAGGAGGGGTGCAGTTTTTTAACTGTAGTGGAGGCGCGGGTCTGGCAAGACAGTGATGGAGTGAATGATGAAAGTGTTTCATGTTTTTCGGGTCACCCTGCCTTGGTGGCAAACGGCTGATGTGTTAATATATATATATATATATATATATATATATATATATATATATATATATATATATATATATATATATATATATATATATATATATATATATATTATCAATAAAAGTTCACATAGAATATTAAATATATAGGGGTGGTAGGAGAAGAAAATATTCAAACAGCTCCGGGAAGAACCTTGAGTTTTCCCTGAGGTACGTTTATTGTCTTCCCTGAGGATGAGGGTCCCCAGTCCAGATATATATATATATATATATATATATATATATATATATATATATATATATATATATATATATATATATATATATATATATATATATATATATATATATATATATATATATATATATATATATATATATATATATATATATATATATATATATATATATATATATATCAACACTGCACTAGCCAAGGACTTGAACCCATGTTGTACTGGGCCGCCTCATGGAGAGCTAGAACCACATGACGCCTTAACCCACAGGATCACATGGTAGGATTGGGTGGTCTTGTGGATTAAGGCGTCATGTGATTCTAGCTCTCAATGAGGCAGGCCAGTACAACATGGGTTCGAGTCCTTGGCTAGTGCAGTGTTGTTATTGATCAATACCACTCGTTCGTGGTTACAATATATATATATATATATATATATATATATATATATATATATATATATATATATATATATATATATATATATATATATATATATATATATATATATATGCAAAACAACCACTGTGAAAGAATAGAGAAGTTCCATACGCTTTCGTGACTACTCACATTATCATTGTTCCTTGATAATGTGAGTAGTCACGAAAACGCTTGGAACTTCTCTATTCTTTCACAGTGGTTGTTTTGCATATTCTGAAATCACCTGTTTACTGTGATCTTATTGCATATATATATATATATATATATATATATATATATATATATATATATATATATATATATATATATATATATATATATATATATGCTGATGGATGTGTCTATAAGATTCCTTGTAAAATTTGCGATAAAGTTTATTACGGTCAAACTGGTAAAAATCTCGAACTAAGATTAAAACAACATAAATATAGCATTAGAACTGGACAAGATTCCAATGCTCTATTTATTCATGTAAGAGATTTTAACCATCCAATTGATTTTCAAAAAGTTGAGAAAGTAGTATCAAGCAAGTCCATGGTCGACAGGAATATAATTGAATCTTGTTTCATAAAAAGCAGTTTTGACAATAATATGAATATTTCCTTTGGTTTATATAAATTAGATCCATTTATAATTAATAGAATTTGGGTAGAATTTAATAATACACTGGACAAATAAATAGCTTGGGGATGAGTTTTGCAAAGGACCTATCCAAGTTGGCTCGCCGCGCGTCACGTGTTTAACCGTTGTGGGATCTGATAGTGAGGTGCTGGCCGACCCCTTATATAGCTTCCTTGGATGCTTCACTTTCATAGTTCCTTGATAACGTGAGTAGTCACGAAAGCGCTTGGAATTTCTCTATTCTTTCAGAGTGGTTGTTTTGCATATATATATATATATATATTTATATATATATATATATATATATATATATATATATATATATATATATATATATATATATATATATATATATGTAATATAGGGAAGTACCACCTCTATAGCTGGACTGGGGACCCTCATCCTCAGAGAAGACAATAAAAGTACATCAGGGAAAACTCAAGGTTCTCACCGGAGCTGTTTGAATATTTTCTTCTACCACCCCCTATATTTTATATTCTATGTGAACATTTATTAATAAACAGAATACATTTGCAGAAAAACACAAACATGAATACAATGGTACAATGTGTTAAAGATCATGAATTTCCTCCAGCTCCTCCGAGGCTGGATGCGAGCCAAGTATGCAGCAAGCATTTCCCCTCTGGATGGCCATGCTGAGGCGCTGGAACATGAAAGTGGCTGCCCCTGGGTCCCTGGTGGTGTCGATGAGTCTGGAGCCCAATTCTTTAAGGAAACGTGTGGCATTTTTCCCCATGATCCCAAGGTTTCTGATCCCACTGGGACAAATTGATACTGTTGGCTATGTCCCTGTACTTGCTGATCTTGTACTCCTCCCTGTGGTCAGCAGCTCCTCCCTGTCGCCCAACACTGTGATGGATATAGGTGTCAGCCAGTGTGGACACACAGGTATAGTCCCATGCTAAGAGCTTGCCATTCTTCCAAGGATAGATGGTGATCCCTTCGGTGTGGTTTGCTGGGTTGTGGGTATTGTTGGCTGCTAGTGATCGGGGCTTCCTCTCGGCTGGGCATCCAACTGTAGCAAGTGTTCTCTTTATGATGTCATTGACCTCATTGTGTCTTGCATGCCAGCTCTTGGCTTTGGAACAGTTAAGACCATATAGACCATATTGGTCTGCTTGCACTTCGCTGCAAATACACGTATATCTGTGTGAATTGGGGCAGCAAGACGCAGAGCCACTGTAAGACGGAGGGTCTTAGGGTCTAGTCCCGTTCCCATTGCCGATATGGGAACTGTTTGGAGGAAGTCCCCGGAGTGATGTGCGCTCACAGCCTGGAGACGGGCAGTCTCCCTATCTGATGTTGCAGCCCTGAGCATGTTGGCAAGCACCTTTTCAGCGATCGGGCCATCCCAGCTTGACTGTTTGTGAGCCAGTGCTGCACTAGGGTTTGGTGCTGGAGCAGCAAGAATCTCCCATTCAGTGATGGCACTGGCATAGCTTGGGTCCTGTATTCCTGCTGAGTCACTGAGGTTATCAGGAAGAATTTGTCTTATCAACTCGTTTAATGCTATGGAAGAGGATAGGAAAGCTGGTAGAGCAATATGGGGGAATCTGCGTACTCCCAGCCCCCCAAGCCTGACCGGAAGTGAGGCTTGCAACCACTGTCCATCTTCAAGGGAAAGATTCAATACACTCTCTAGCATGGTCTTAAGGAGAGAGTCATATTCCTTGAGTTTTGGACTGCTGAAGGCTGGGGAGCATCTCGGAAAGTAGGTAAGTTTTGGGATTGACAGGCACTTGGTGAGTAGGTAGAAGGCATTGTGTGTGTCAATATCTTTCACCCTGCTTTCCATCGTCCGGAGGTCTGAGACTTTTTTTTCTAGGATCAGATCGATGGCATTGGACCCAAGAGGAGCACCAAGGAGAGTGCTATTGGCTGGATCAATGGCTCGTGCTCCTGGTAAAATGGCACTAATATTCTGGATCATCTGTCGATTGGTAGAAACTATTTCACATTTGGTGGGGTTTAAAGATAGGCCCAGGCTTTCTCCCATGTCTTTAATTTTACTGATGTCCTCTAGGAGAGATTCTGTTGTGCCAGCTAAGGTACCATCATCCAGGAACCAGATATTGAGCTCACTATAGAGTGCTTCTGTGACTTCCTTGATGACCAAACAGAATAGAATGGGGGCGAGAGGGTATCCCTGTTGCACGCCCTCACGTGAGTCAATTTCATGGTCCCCAAACAATAGCTTGGAAGTCACACTATAACACGATTCTATGAAGGGATAAAGGGAAGAGAAGTTTCTATAAACTGCTTGGAGAGCAGCATCCCTTCTGACTGAGTTGAAAGCGTTGGCAAAGTCCAATTTGACCAAGGCTTTTTCAACGGACATGTTTTTGATATATACTCGTGATGCGTGGGCAGCGGCTTCACAGCCCTGTTGAACGCCAAAACCGAGCTGAGTTGGTTTCAGCCCACTGCAATGGGCCGCCTGAATCCGCCATCCTTTTTCCGGAGGGCACACAATGAGGCACCAAAGAAAAGGGGTCTGATGGCCTCTGGGACACTGCCAGCCAGGCACAGGTTGGAAAATTTGGTGAGTTCAGACAGCAACCTCTCTGAAACATCACGAAGTGCTGGATTCAGTATTTGTTTTAAGTGTTGAGGCCTTAAACCGGTGAAACCTCCTGCTTGTTAGGTAAGCTTTCTAAGGTTCTTTTGGTACAAATTATTAATTTTTACGTTAATATAAATGAAAAAATATTTTTAAACGTGTTTAAAGATATTTTTACTATGAAAATTATCATAGTAACCTTATGATAACAAGCGCAATTTAATTTAGGGTAATCAAACTAAATATGTTTTAGATAAGTTTACAATAATTTAATAATTAACAATTGCAATGTAATATATTTTTTTCGTTAGGTTCAGAATGATTCTTGCGAAATTATTGTATACACAAATTTTCGCTTGCCTTATTCGGCAAGAAGGACGTTGCTATTAAAACCAAAATCGCAAGTTTTACCTATTCGGCATTATATATATATATATATATATATATATATATATATATATATATATATATATATATATATATATATATATATATATATATATATATATATATATATATATATATATATATATATATATATATATATATATATATATATGTATGTATATATACATACATACATATACAGTATACATTTGCATACGACTGGGAGACCAGTATGCTGGCAAATTTATGATGAACACTGAGGATTATTCTCAAGCACCTGGGAATAGATAAAGTATTGAGACAGTAACAAATATTACCTTCGAGCAGTCCCAGTCACTGTCAGCCAGACACTCAACTGTATAGTGGTAAAGGTCGTGTGTCTTCTTTTTTTTCCCGAGAGCTTAACATGTAGGACAAACAGGGATGGAAGACTCATCTGTTATTGCAAGAGTCTGCCTCAGGTGATGATATCACAAGCTGATTCTGGCAGTCACAGTGCCACAATCTACTGGACGTTTTATGTTGGCCATACACATAACTTTATCGGGAACAGATCATAGTGCTTGATACTGGTGCTCTCACGTCTCTTCCTCTGTGTTTACTCGACCATCAGAGCTGCTATCCTTCAACAGGCTGGATTTAACAGTGGAAAAGGAGAGGCCCAGTTGTAGCTCTACTTCCGACCTGTTACAAGATGAACGTTGCTTTCATTCTGTGTCATCACGATGGCCGATTTCTATGTGGGAAGATATTCAGACAAATAAAATACGAAAGCCTTTGTCCTGAGCACTATTCAGGTCAGTTGTAATGTCTTTTATGGTGTTCCTGGTGTCTATTTTGTTAGTAAGATTTTCGTGTACTTGCAAAGCATACTTGAAGTCACAGAAGACTCACTCCTGTGTTTGTGTTAGATATAGGCTTCACTTGAGTCGAGGGTGGGTAGGAGAAGTGAGATGGTGGGACAATACAGAGAAGGAGGGACAGAGGGAGGTTGGGAGGGATTACCTGGGTGTGGTTGGGGATGTTGGCAGGGTGTGGTCGAGGGGGGGATGATGGTTGGTGGTAATGGCGTCGAGGGGGAGATGATGGTTGGTGGTAATGGCGTCGAGGGGGGGGATGATGGTTGGTGGTAATGGCGTCGAGGGGGGGATGATGGTTGGTGGTAATGGCGTCGAGGGGGGATGATGGTTGGTGGTAATGGCGTCGAGGGGGGATGATGGTTGGTGGTAATGGCGTCGAAGGGGGGATGATGGTTGGTGGTAATGGCGTCGAGGGGGGATGATGGTTGGTGGTAATGGCGTCGAGGGGGGGATGATGGTTGGTGGTAATGGCGTCGAGGGGGGTATGATGGTTGGTGGTAATGGCGTCGAGGGGGGATGATGGTTGGTGGTAATGGCGTCGAGGGGGGGATGATGGTTGGAGGTAATGGCGTCGAGGGGGGGATGATGGTTGGTGGTAATGGCGCCGCGGGGGGGATGATGGTTGGTGGTAATGGCGTCGAGGGGTGGGATGATGGTTGGTGGTAATGGCGTCGAGGGGGGATGATGGTTGGTGGTAATGGCGTCGAGGGGGGGATGATGGTTGGTGGTAATGGCGACGAGGGGGGATGATGGTTGGTGGTAAGGGCGTCGAGGGGGGGATGATGGTTGGTGGTAATGACGTCGAGGGGGGATGATGGTTGGTGATAATGGCGTCGAGGGGGGGATGATGGTTGGTGGTAATGGCGTCGAGGGGGGGATGATGGTTGGTGGTAATGGCGTCGAGGGGGGGATGATGGTTGGTGGTAATGGCGTCGACGGGGGGATGATGGTTGGTGGTAATGGCGTCGAGGGGGGGATGATGGTTGGTGCTAATGGCGTCGAGGGGGGATGATGGTTGGTGGTAATGGCGTCGAGGGGGGATGATGGATGGTGGTAATGGCGTCGAAGGGGGGATGATGGTTGGTGGTAATGGCGTCGAGGGGGGGATGATGGTTTGTCTTAATGGCGTCGAGGGGGGGATGATGGTTGGTGGTAAGGGCGTCGACGGGGGGATGATGGTTGGTGGTAATGGCGTCGAGGGGGGATGATGGTTGGTGGTAATGGCGTCGAGGGGGGGATGATGGTTGGTGGTAATGGCGTCGAGGGGGGGATGATGGTTGGTGGTAATGGCGTCGAGGGGGGGGATGATGGTTGGTGGTAATGGCGTCGAGGGGGGATGATGGTTGGTGGTAATGGCGTCGAGGGGGGGATGATGGTTGGTGGTAATGGCGTCGAGGGGGGGATGATGGTTGGTGGTAATGGCGTCGAGGGGGGATGATGGTTGGTGGTAATGGCGTCGAGGGGGGGATGATGGATGGTGGTAATGGCGTCGAGGGGGGGATGAGGGTTGGTGGTAATGGCGTCGAGGGGGGTATGATGGTTTGTGGTAATGGCGTCGAGGGGGGATGATGGTTGGTGGTAATGGCGTCGAGGGGGGGATGATGGTTGGTGGGAATGGCGTCGAGGGGGGGATGATGGTTGGTGGTAATGGCGTCGAGGGGGGGATGATGGTTGGTGGTAATGGCGTCGAGGGGATGATGATGGTTGGTGGTAATGGCGTCGAGGGGGGATGATGGTTGGTGGTAATGGCGTCGAGGGGGGGATGATGGTTGGTGGTAATGGCGTCGAGGGGGGGGATGATGGTTGGTGGTAATGGCGTCGAGGGGGGGATGATGGTTGGTGGTAATGGCGTCGAGGGGATGATGATGGTTGGTGGTAAGGGCGTCGAGGGGGGATGATGGTTGGTGGTAATGGCGTCGAGGGGGGGATGATGGTTGGTGGTAATGGCGTCGACGGGGGGATGATGGTTGGTGGTAATGGCGTCGAGGGGGGGATGATGGTTGGTGGTAATGGCGTCGAGGGGGGGGATGATGGTTGGTGGTAATGGCGTCGAGGGGGGGATGATGGTTGGTGGTAATGGCGTCGAGGGGGAGATGATGATTGGTGGTAATGGCGTCGAGGGGGGATGATGGTTAGTGGTAATGGCGTCGAGGGGGGGTTGATGGTTGGTGGTAATGGCGTCGAGGGGGGATGATGGTTGGTGGTAATGGCATCGAGGGGGATGATGGTTGGTGGTAATGGCGTCGAGGGGGGGATGATGGTTGGTGGTAATGGCGTCGAGGGGGGGATGATGGTTGGTGGTAATGGCGTCGAGGGGGGATGATGGTTGGTGGTAATGGCGTCGAGGGGGGGGATGATGGTTGGTGGTAATGGCGTCGAGGGGGGATGATGGTTGGTGGTAATGGCGTCGAGGGGGGGATGATGGTTGGTGGTAATGGTGTCGAGGGGGGATGATGGTTGGTGGTAATGGCGTCGAGGGGGGATGATGGTTGGTGGTAATGGCGTCGAGGGGGGATGATGGTTGGTGATAAAGGCGTCGAGGGGGTGGATGATGGTTGGTGGTAATGGCGTCGAGGGGGGGATGATGGTTGGTGGTAATGGCGTCGAGGGGGGGATGATGGTTGGTGGTAATGGCGTCGAGGGGGGATGATGGTTGGTGATAATGGCGTCGAGGGGGGGGATGATGGTTGGTGGTAATGGCGTCGAGGGGGGGATGATGGTTGGTGGTAATGGCGTCGAGGGGGGGATGATGGTTGGTGGTAATGGCGTCGAGGGGGGGATGATGGTTGGTGGTAATGGCGGGCAGGAAATTAACTTTTTTTTTTTTTAGCTTTGGGTGCTTTTTATAGTTGTTTTTTTTTTTCCTTTTTCTGACTTTATTTTTAAGGCTTTTGAATTTACAATTTATTTTCTGACCTTTAGACAAAAATATTTCTGTATGCAGACCATTTTCCAAAATTGTTTCGATTCGTGAGAAAACGAGCGTTCGAAATATCACGATGTGCCCCGCGCTGCCAGACGTAGGCCACCCTATTTATTATTATTTCGTTGTTGTTAAGCAATTAAGTTAATATACTTGAACTTAACTTAGCCGAGAATAATATATATATATATATATATATATATATATATATATATATATATATATATATATATATATATATATATATATATATATGCAAGGAATTCGCGAGAGCATGCGAAATATACACAAACACTGATCTCTAGCTGAAGGACACTCCTAAGGTTCGTAGGTTCGAGTCTCCTTCAGCCAGAGATCAGTGTTTGTGTATATTTCGCCTGCTCTCGCGAATTCCTTGCATTGTTCAAATCTCTAGTAAGGCTGATGCATGCAGGGGATGAGATGAAAAGCTGTAAGCCTTCTCCCTGAAAGCTGGCTGCCTTGGATCAAACGTGTAGCTCATGCTACACGCCAAGGTATTGTCCAGTGTGGGTAGATTGGTAAAGCACTGCGTACCTTGTCCTAAGGTTCGTAGGTTCGAGTCTCCTTCAGCCAGAGATCAGTGTTTATATATATATATATATATATATATATATATATATATATATATATATATATATATATATATATATATATATATATTGTGATAAGGTGTTTATATACAGTGAGAGGAGTGGAGGAGATGGAGAAAGTGAGATGGTGGAGGTAAGGGGTTGAAGAAGCGAGGAGGGGTTGGGGTGAGGGATTAAAGTGTCATGTGAGGGGGGGTGAGGTTTAAGATGGAGGATTTACATGCTGGAGCAACAAGTCACAGGTGGTGTTACAGCAATCACAAAAAACTATAGACCAATAAAAGGTTTTAAGAAGAAAGGTTACCAGTCACGTGGAATCACAGCAATTATACAAGCCATGTCAACACGGGTTCACGACAGGTTACTTCTGTCCTTCGCAGCTGCTGGACCATCACAACGTGGTCTTGCATGCACTTGAAAGCAGACAAAATACGGTTGCAATATACACTGACTCTGTAAAAGCTTTCGATAAGTAGGACCATGAGGTAACTGAACACAACATACATGCAAAAGGAATAACTGAGAAGGTGGCGAGATGGATATTTTAACTTCTTAACAAATAGAATCCAAAGAGTAAAAGTACTCGTCCCACCCCGTGACACAGTACACGTCCCACCCCGTGACACAGTACACGTCCCACCCCGTGACACAGTACTCGTCCCACCCCGTGATACAGTACTAGTCCCACCCCGTGACACAGTACACGTCCCACCCCGTGACACAGTACTCGTCCCACCCCGTGATACAGTACTAGTCCCACCCCGTGATACAGTACACGTCCCACCCCGTGACACAGTACTAGTCCCACCCCGTGACACAGTACACGTCCCACCCCGTGACACAGTACTCGTCCCACCCCGTGACACAGTACTAGTCCCACCCCGTGATACAGTACTCATCCCACCCCGTGATACAGTAGTCGTCCCAAACCGTGATACAGTACTCGTCCCACCCCGTGACATAGTACTCGTCCCACCCCGTGACATAGTACTCGTCCCACCACATGACACAGTACTCGTCCCACCCCGTGACACAGTACTCGTCCCACCCCGTGACATAGTACTCGTCCCACCCCATGACACAGTACTCGTCCCACCCCGTGACACAGTACTTATCCCACCCCGTGACACAGTAGTCGTCCCACCCCGTGACATAGTACTCGTCCCACCCCGTGACATAGTACTCATCCCACCCCATGACACAGTACTCGTCTTACCCCGTAACACAGTACTCGTCCCACCCCTTGACACAGTACTCGTCCCACCCCGTGACACAGTACTCATCCCACCCCGTGACACAGTACTCGTCCCTCCCCGTGACATAGTACTCATCCCTCCCCGTGACATAGTACTCATCCCACCCCGTGACACAGTACTCGTCCCACCCCGTGACAGAGTACTCGTCCCACCCCATGACACGGTACTCGTCCCACCCCGTGACACAGTACTCATCCCACCCCATGACACAGTACTCGTCCCACCCCATGACACAGTACTCGTCCCACCTCATGACACAGTACTCGTCCCACCCCGTGACACAGTACTCGTCCCACTCCATGACACAATACTCGTCCCACCCCATGACACAGTACTCGTCCCACCCCATGACACAGTGCTCGTCCCATCTAATGACACAGTACTCGTCCCACCTCATGACTCTTCCCACTTCTCTTCCTCATTCTCATTTCTGACACAGAGAGGGACATAAATCATAACAGTGTATCATCCTCTGCAGACATTCTAGAGTCTGTATTACGCCAGTGGCATCCACAGAAGACAGCGAGCTTCCAAGTTGATACAAATCAAGTTTTCCAGTGAACTGCTGACAACAGTATGATGTTCATTGAGGACAAATTTCATTTGCTATGCCACGGAAGAATGGAGGAAATAAAAACAAGATCAGAATGCCAGACAAACACAAACCATTCAACGTAAGTCAGATGTGAGTGACCTGGGAGTGATAATGTTAGAAAATCTCACTTTTAAGGAGCACAACAAAGTTATTATCGTAGCTGGAACAAAGATGATAGGTTGGATAACTAGAACCTTCAAAACAAGTGATGATACGGTTCAGGTTACCTGTTCTCCCTAGGCTGGAATATTGCTGTATACTGACGGTCCTCTTCAAACCATGTGAAACTGCTGAGCTAGAAAATATACAGAGAACTTTCACAGCTTGTCTAAACTTAGTCAATCATCTGAATTACTGGAGGTGCTTAAGTCCCTAGAACTGTACTCCCTAGAACACAGCCGAGAAAGATGCATCATATTTACACCTGGAAGATACTGGAGGGATTAGTCCCAAACTGCCATTCCAGTGGCAGGATACCTACAAAGAGAAGCAGGGAGCGTTGAATACACTGAAAGAGAACTCAGTGAGTGTTAGTGGACCATGACTCTTAAACACCGTCCCTTCATGTATAATGGACATTATTAATCAACATCTGACTGTCTTCAAGAGGGAACTCGACAGATTCCTCAAAAACAGTTCCTGATCAGCTGGATTATGGTGCATACACTGGGCTGCGGGCGATGGGCATCAGCACCTTGATCGATCAAGCCAGTAACCAGGAGGCCCAGTCTGGGACCGGGCCGCGGGGGCGGTGACCTCCGGAAGCGACTCCCGGTAAACAACAAGTAAATCATACCTACCCTCCTGATTTAT
This sequence comes from Cherax quadricarinatus, assembly GCF_038502225.1. NCBI lineage: Eukaryota > Metazoa > Arthropoda > Malacostraca > Decapoda > Parastacidae > Cherax > Cherax quadricarinatus. The sequence goes on from NC_091314.1 coordinate 24,814,614, forward strand.
TGCTGTTCGTATCCTTTCCCCCTTACTTCCTTCCTCTCCCTCCCTTCCTTTCCTTCCCTCCCACCTTCCCCCCTTCCCCCTCACCTCCTCCTTCCCCTTCTCTGTATATCTCTCTCATTATCTCTTCCTCTCATCGCGTCACTTCAAGGACAAATATTGGCTTCTCACTCATTGCTCATCCCGGCCACAACTTCCATAAATTGATGCAGAAGGATTTCTCAATGCTAATTTAATGGTTATCGTTGATTTTGAACATTTTGTAACACGATTCTAATAGTTATCGTTGATTTACTTGAATATATTTTTATAGCAATATTTTCTTCTGTAAGAGCTAGATTAGTTTTTTATATTTTTCTTCTTCCTCCAACTTTTAAATTTTATTGTTCTCATACTTCGAGAACGCATCATCCAATCGCTTTCAATTTTTCAACTCCTGTGTGAGGTAACGAGGACCAAATTCTTGGAACAATTAACATGTTCACGTGCCTTATGAGCAAAGTTGTTGAACTCATTCCCAGCATCCTGGAGTGGCTGGGATAACATTCCCAGCATTCTGGAGTGATTGGGATAACATTCCCAGCATCTTGGAGTGACTGGAATAACATTCCTAGCATCCTGGATTGGCTGGGATAACATTCCCAGCATCCTGGAGTGACTGGGATTTCATTCCCAGCATCCTGGAGTGGCTGGGATAACATTCCCAGCATCCAGGAGTGACTGGAATAACATTTCCAGCATTCTGAATTGGCTGGAATAACATTCCCAGCATCCTGGAGTGACTGGGATAACATTCCCAGCATCCTGGAGTGGCTGGAATAACATTCCCAGCATCCTGGAGTGGCTGGGATAACATTTCCAGCATTCTGGAGTGGCTGGGATAACATTCCCAGCATCCTGGAGTGACTGGAATAACATTCCCAACATTCTGAATTGACTGGGATAACATTCCCAGCATCCTGGAGTGGCTGGGATAACATTCCCAGCATTCTGGAGTGGCTGGGATAACATTCCCAACATCCTGGAGTGGCTGGGATAACATTCCCAGCATCCTGGAGTGGCTGGGATAACATTCCCAGCATGCTGGAGTGGCTGGGATAACATTCCCAACATCCTGGAGTGGCTGGGATAACATTCCCAGCATCCTGGAGCAGCTGGGATAACTCCCAGAAATCCTCAGTGGTGGACCTTAAACCTTCACAAAAGTTGAAAAAAAAAAAAAAACACAACGACTGCGGAGTCAAATTAATTTGTGTAGGTGAAGCAGATCTGACCATTTTATGTCTAAAATAGTGAAATTGTTTATTCCCTCTCAATCACTATAAATAAATGTCATCTAACATCTTCTGAACGTCTTCAGTATTTAATGGGTGATGTGTCTGAAGAGCCAGGATGGTACTTATTAAGTTTCCTTCGCCTGCAGCCAAATTTGTTAATGTAGAACAGATTGTAAGAGAAAAAAGAGAACACTTGGAATCGTCTGGCT
>NC_091314.1:24821096-24871096 GCF_038502225.1 Cherax quadricarinatus
ATATGCTATTTAAACCTCAAAAATGAGCGAAAACATTGCAAACTATGTAATATAAAGAAGTTTTTCTCTTGTTCTTGTATATATGACCTGACACTTTCCTCCGTCGCTCCTTTTTTTTTTCTCATTCTTTATCCTTTTCACTTCCTGTACTTTTAATACCTTTTCGGTATGATTTATCCCCACCTCTCCTTAATTAACTAAGCTGATTCCCAAGATTCCCTTTTCTCTTTTCCTCTTGTGTTCCATCTTCCCATTCTCCACTGTCCTTGCTCTCCCTTGTCTTCCCCTCTGACTCATCCTCCTCCCTGGCTCCACCTTGGCATGATCCCAACAGAGAAATTCGGTATTCGTGTCTGGCATCGATGTGGCCTAAGGTCTTTAAAAGCACTTTGTATTTGTCTGATACAAAGTTTGTGGCCAGTCCATCCGTGAGATTGTGGCCAGTCCATCCGTGAGATTGTGGCTAGTTCATCTGTGAGATTGTGGCCAAGTTCATTGGTGAGATTGTGGCTGGTCCGTCCGTGAGATTGTGGCCAGTCCATCCGTGAGATTGTGGCCAGTTCATCTGTGAGATTGTAGCCAGTTCATCTGTGAGATTGTGGGCAGTCCATCCGTGAGATTGTGGCCAGTCCATCCGTGAGATTGTGGCCAGTTCATCTGTGAGATTGTGGGCAGTCCATCCGTGAGATTGTGGCCAGTCCATCCGTGAGATTGTAGCCAGTTCATCTGTGAGATTGTGGGCAGTCCATCCGTGAGATTGTGGCCAGTCCATCCGTGAGATTGTGGCCAGTTCATCTGTGAGATTGTAGCCAATTCATCTGTGAGATTGTGGGCAGTCCATCCGTGAGATTGTGGGCAGTCCATCCGTGAGATTGTGGGCAGTCCATCCGTGAGATTGTGGCCAGTCCATCCGTGAGATTGTGGCCAGTTCATCTGTGAGATTGTGGCCAGTCCATCCGTGAGATTGTGGCCAGTCCATCCGTGAGATTGTGGCCAGTCCATCCGTGAGATTGTGGCCAGTCCATCCGTGAGATTGTGGCTAGTTCATCTGTGAGATTGTGGCCAAGTTCATTGGTGAGATTGTGGCTGGTCCGTCCGTGAGATTGTGGCCAGTCCATCCGTGAGATTGTGGCCAGTTCATCTGTGAGATTGTAGCCAGTTCATCTGTGAGATTGTGGGCAGTCCATCCGTGAGATTGTGGCCAGTCCATCCGTGAGATTGTGGCCAGTTCATCTGTGAGATTGTGGGCAGTCCATCCGTGAGATTGTGGCCAGTCCATCCGTGAGATTGTAGCCAGTTCATCTGTGAGATTGTGGGCAGTCCATCCGTGAGATTGTGGCCAGTCCATCCGTGAGATTGTGGCCAGTTCATCTGTGAGATTGTGGGCAGTTCATCTGTGAGATTGTAGCCAATTCATCTGTGAGATTGTGGACAGTCCATCCGTGAGATTGTGGGCAGTCCATCCGTGAGATTGTGGGCAGTCCATCCGTGAGATTGTGGGCAGTCCATCCGTGAGATTGTGGGCAGTCCATCCGTGAGATTGTGGGCAGTCCATCCGTGAGATTGTGGCCAGTCCATCCGTGAGATTGTGGCCAGTTCATCTGTGAGATTGTGGCCAGTCCATCCGTGAGATTGTGGCCAGTTCATCTGTGAGATTGTGGCCAGTCCATCCGTGAGATTGTGGCCAGTTCATCTGTGAGATTGTGGCTAGTCCATCCGTGGATTATGGCCAGTCCATCTGTGGGATTGTAGCCAGGCCATCCGGATCATTGTTGTCAGTCCATCCTCATGATTGTAGTTAGTCCATCTTTGAGATTGCTTCCATCACTATAACTTTTCCCTTCCATCGCGCCTCTGCTCCTTCCCATTTCCATTCCCTCTTTTCCACCACCATCACCCTCTTCCACTCCGCTTCCCCTCTTTTCCATTACTATCACTTTGTTTTCCATTACCTCCCTTTCTCAACCACCACTTCCCCTTCTTCTGTCAGTCTCTCCCTCCCTTCTTTTCTCCCGCTTTTCACGCTTTCCCTTCTCTTTTCCCTCGCTCCCCTTGTTTATCATTCCCTCCCTCTTGTTTTCCGTTCCGTCCCTGATTCCTTCCGTCTCTCACTCGTTCCTCTCCTTCATCCCTCCCTTTACTTACTCTCTCTCCTCCTCCCTAGATATTTTTCCCTCTTTCTCTTTAACTACGTCGTTTTAATTATTTCATTTCCCTTGTTCAATCTCTTTACGGGTAATGACATTATTATTATTATTATTATTATTATTATTATTATTATTATTATTATCATCATCATCATCATGAGGAGCGCTAAACCAGGAGGATTATACAGCGCATGTGGGGGGATGGAAGGTATTCAGACTCAATTCAGGGAACCGGAGCACAGATCCAATTCCCTAGATCAAGAGCCCCTCACCAGCGTCAAGGAACCTCCCTTGAAGAGTGTGTAATGACAGCCAGCCAGCGAGACATGCAGGCGCGCACGCGCACCTCGCCTGTCTATGCTGACAACTCCAAACCAATTGTCACCTTTCACAAAGTAAGATAAGCCAGCTTTAAAAGTTTAAAGACATTCAGACGCATTATGTAGCTCTCTCACACAGACCTACATCGCAAAAATACCTAATTATTGACTCTGAAGAGTCCAGAAGTGGCTTTCTCTGGTTATCAGCGTTGAGGGTTTGAATATGATTGGAAGAAGCATTCGGAGATTATCGCACGGAAACCATTATATCATTTCTGCTAATTTCTTCAATTGGCAAACTGGCTCGTACACAGATCAAAATCAGTTCAAAGCCTTCTCTAAGCTACACCAACATGTAGGGTTTGAAGCTGATCGGAAGAGGCGTTACTCAATCATTGCACGTAAAATAATTTTCTTATATAATTCGAAAATTAAAACTTGCACAACTCAAAATCAATATAAAATTTCCTTTAAGAATAACACATCAGAGCTGCAAACTTTCGAAGTTGTCTAGAAGATATTTTCTCCAGTTATCACAGAATTTAACAATTCCGGGTTTATTGACTATATTAACACCTCTGTTGGCACCTACACAGCCTAAACCCAAAAGGTATATGATACTTTTCAAGGGATGCATCAGTCATTATAGTTTGAAGCCGTGCGGAAGAGGGGTTCTGCATACTCCAGTAAGAATGTAAATCTTGTGAGCAGGATACACTAGTGGTGAAAGTTTGAAGACGTTCGGAAGAGGATTATTTAAGTTATCATACAGAAACCACAATTAGGAATGATCTAAACCATAGTTAGGAATGGTGTAAACCACAATTAAGAATAGTCTATATGAAATCGACCAAGGTCACCTGCACATGTCAAAAGCTCCAAGAACCTTTCTCTGCTATAATTACACAGTGTTGAAAATGTGAGGCTGATCAGATCAGACATTCTCAAGATAAAAGCAATAACCTTGGAGTAACAGCACTTGTACCGATGACCGGCTCTGGAAAAAAGCCATATGAAAATATTAATTTTAAGGCCTCACTCAACTTCGAAATCCTAGAAACGATTAATTAGAGTTTTTAGTATTCCTCATTAGCTTTTCCAGTTATATATTATTTCAAAGTCTGTTTAATTCTATATATACATTTTTGTTTTTAAAAATTTGGTATTTACTTGCCACCTCTTGAGCTACCAGACGAGGACAGCTGAAGGTGACAGTTTTACGAAGTGGCAGCTACACAGACCAAGATCAGAACCTTTGTAATTAAGATAAACTAGCGTTTGTTATTTAAAGTCGACCAGAAAAGACAGTTATTGCATGGAAACTAATTTAATGAACTTAGAAAATGAAAGCTTACACACCCCAAAATCAATATATATCTACATTAGAACAAAGCTTAAGATCGCTAAAACTTCGACGTCAGTCAGAGGTGTTCTCCAATTATTACTCAGACTCCTACGATTCCAGGTTAACTATGTTGCCAGATTGGTAAATTTGCTTTTACTAAATGTAATCTTACTGGATACCATCCTGACCATAACTTACATCAGCATTTAAATACAAAAGTCGTTCAGAGAAGGTGTACTCAAATTATTCCCGGGAAAAAAATATTACAGCATTTTAAACATAAAATTAACACTTACATGCACACTTGTATTAATCCCATTTTTCTTGCAAGTAGTATACACCAGAGATGAAAGTTTGAAGTCGATCGAGAGAGGCTTTCTCCAGTTATCGCATGGAAATCCGGGAACGGTCTATATGTATGTGACTAGATGGTATCTGCACGTACCAACAGTCGCATGAACCTTTTCCTAGTTACAGTTCACGGTTCAAAATTGAAGCCGATCGGAAGAGACGTTCTCAAGTTATAAACAAAAATCTTGAAAGAAAACTAATTTGGCAACCAGATAACTAACAACACCCTCATGATTTTTAAATGTTGCAGTGGTTATTGCACACGCAACCTCCTGCACTCCATCCCACTCCTTAACTACTAAAGAAACATTTATTGAGATGTTCCTCATATTGTAGGTAAATGGTTTAGTGAAGCGAAAACTTGATAAATTTTACACATGTGCAACATTTGGGTATCTTTATTGTGTCTCACATGTGTCTAGTTCATCATTCCTCACCTTCTCCTCGTGGCCTGTGTGACCATGGCTCTTAAATAATCTCGCTTGTGGCTCATTAGTAAAGCTAACTTTAATATTTTAAAATAAGGTTAATGCCCCAGTTGTCTCTTTGCTGCTCAATATGGTCATCATAATCAGTCAAGGCTACACTACTGCTTAATTAGCCACTTCTTGTCACTATTGATCTTTCATATCACACGTCGTCACGTATCTTTTACACTTAGAGTTGGTACAGTAAAAAACTGGTAACGGGGACCTTGGCCTCGTTAATGACACACAGAGCCACTTCAACATTGGTCAGCTTAGATCCCATTGTTCTTCTTGAGAAATATAAATATATACAAAAGCACGAGACATAACACATTACAATACTATTAAACACTAAGTTCACCTAAAACTCGTGAACATGTTAGAAAAGTTCCAAAGAAGAGCTACAAAATGCTTACTAGAGTTAAACCATGTAAACAGAGACTGAGAGCAGAAAAGATGGCGGGTTATTTGTGTATCGTTCCAGTCACGGTATTGTGCCTTTTTTTGTTATTTAAAGATGGTTACGCTGGCTAAGGAAGAGAGGAGACATGATAACCATATATATGGTCATTTAAAAAACATGATCGATAAGGGATAACAAAGAGACAGTTGTAAATTTGGAAAAAGTGGAGCTGGAGTGATACTAGATTTTTTTCTTTATACATATGTGGTAGACCAAGTGAATAAATTAAGAGAGGATGTAGAAAGTGCTACAACCATTGGTAAAAAAATATGATGAGCAAATTACTGAATATGAAACACCAGAAAGGTAACTACTGCTGTGGGTACAACTAGGTAATTACTAGGGTAGGTAATTATTAGGGGATAAATTTGGGGTTATTTACACTGAGTCCGCAGCACATTTGGGCAAATATTTTTGATGGGTTGGGCAAATATTTTTGTAAGTGGGTTTGGGTTTGAGAAGGACCTTTCTAGTATGGGTCAGTAGGCCTGCTGCAGTGTTCGTCTATTCTTATATTCTTATGTCACAAAGAGTCAACACTGAAAAGTCCAGACTGAGTTGAAAATTAGTGAGACAATCAGGCCATTCAATAATGAGTGCGGATGCATTTATGTACCTAAATTTATAAGCGTCAAGACCTTTTGTCTCTCGTACGTAAGCCTGTTAGAATTCTCTCCGCCAATCATAATTGCTCCTGCTATTTAGGTTATGGTGACCTCACTTGTTCCTCGTCTCACCTCACATGACCTCAGGCTACACATTCAGTCATGCCATCTCTTAGAATATTTGAGGAGCCCACTTAGTGGACGGAGGATCGAGCCTAAAGCACTGTGAAGAATGACAAACACGTGGAGTATAATTGCATGAAATCAGTCAGTCTGGGAAGTGCTATCATCACCTTTAACTTGACATGTTACCACCTCACAAGTGTCTCAGATCATCGCTCGTTATTGATCTTCTGACATATTATTATTTACGTTTCGACAAAAATTAAGTTTCTTACCTTGTCTGTATTTGTTTTACTTTTTCTGTTTATTTATTTATTATTTCCATAAATGTTCGTTAAGTTAATAGTCAGTATCACACAAATGATCTCATAAATTTTAGGCTCCGTCATATAGAAATTTGTACAGTATACAACCTAGGTATTATTATTTTTTTTTTTTTTTGGGTGGAGGGATAATCTGGGAAAACCTTCATGAAGTTTACATTAACTTCATTCATACTATTATTGAAAATAGTTAAAATATATTATTTTCATCCGAAGAATAGTAACTTAAAACTTTTACAAGATGATCACGACTCTCCCAGGTCACCACGTCGACTTTTCTACGACGTTAAGCCCTTTACGAGACGCTAAACTTTAACATTCACCTCCCAATTTCGAATATTAATCGCGTCCTTATTTTTACGTAATAAAACGTGACATGTTTTATGAAACAGTAAAAATAAATATCTTGAGAAAAACTATATATATATATATATATATATATATATATATATATATATATATATATATATATATATATATATATATATATATATATATATATGCAAGGAATTCGCGAGAGCATGCGAAATATACACAAACACTGATCTCTGGCTGAAGGAGACTCGAACCTACGAACAGTTCGTAGGTTCGAGTCTCCTTCAGCCAGAGATCAGTGTTTATATATATATATATATATATATATATATATATATATATATATATATATATATATATATATATATATATATATATATATATTGGTCAATTAGTAAGAAATTTAAAATTAAATCCTTTTTAAATTTTTCTCTTATGCCTTTAGATATATATATTTTTTCATTCGTGTTAGTGTAAAAATTAATAATTTTGTACCAAAGAACCTTAGAAAACTTGCATAACCTTATTATAACAAGCGCAATTTATTTTAGCCTAATCCAACTAAATATAGTTTAGATAAATTTACAGTAATTTAATAATAAACAAACAGACTTAAATGTATTTTTCTCGTTAGGTTCAGAATGATTTCTGCGAAATTATTGTATACACAATTTTTCGCTTGCCTTATTCGGCAAGAGCGTTGCTATTTAAGCCAAAATCGCAAGTTTTATCTATTCGGCACAACACACACACACACACACACACACACACACACACACACACACACACACACACACACACACACACACACACACACACACACACACACACACACACACACACACACACACACACACACACACACACACACACACACGCATGTATATATATATCAATAAAATCACGAAACAAGTGACTTTGAATCATTAACAGAACTGGAGAGGCTGCGAGACTGGTCAGATAAATGCTTACCTGAATTCAACTCCAGTAAATGCAAGGTTGTGACGCTTGGTGAAGAGGTAAGAATACCGGACACGGAGTATAGTCTCTTGGGACAGAGACAGGTGACCTCGGAGAGAGAGATCTTGAGGTAAGCATAACGCCGGAGGCAGACGCCACCCAAATCTAATTGTTTACCCTTCGGGAATCTCAAGTAAGTCATTCATTGCCTTTTATACAACATATGTCAAGACTATCTTGGAATATGCTGCACCAGCATGGAACCCTCACCTGATAAAGCATGGTAAAAAAAACTAGAAAATACAGCAGTATGCAACGAGGCTAGTTACGTAGCCCAGGCAATGAGGAGAGGCTAAAAAGCTGAACCTGACGATATTACAGACGAGAGAACCAGGGAAGACGTGGAAATATACAAAATACTCAGAGAATCTGATAGAATGGACAAGGAGACGGGTGACAGGTACACGGGGAACAGTGGGAAGATAGAAACAGATGAGCCATAGATGTTAGGAAGCACTTCTTCAGCCTCAGGGTGGTCAGGATGTGGAATTATTTGAATGAAGTAGTGGAGGCAGCCTTCATATGCAGCTTAAAGAGCAGGTATGACAGGGATCAAAATTCTAGGAGAGAATGGATCTAGCAAGCAGCATATTAAGTGGGCCAGGAGCTAAGACACGACCCCTGCAACCACATATAGGTGACCATATAGATGTAATTACACATACAGGGCATCAGTGGCTGGATCACTGTTGGTGATGGTTTCTGCAGCAATTACTGTGTAGTTGGTGGCACTCAATACTCTTGTTTGTGGCACTCAGTACTCTTGTTTGTAGCACTCAGTACTCTTGTTTGTGGCACTCAGTACTCTTGTTTGTAGCACTCAGTACTCTTGTTTGTGGCACTCAGTACTCTTGTTTGTAGCACTCAGTACTCTTGTTTGTGGCACTCAGTACTCTTGTTTGTGGCACTCAGTACTCTTGTTTGTGGCACTCAGTACTCTTGTTTGTGGCACTCAGTACTCTTGTTTGTGGCACTCAGTACTCTTGTTTGTGGCACTCAGTACTCTTGTTTGTGGCACTCAGTACTCTTGTTTGTAGCACTCAATACCCTTGTTTGTGGCACTCAGTACTCTTGTTTGTGGCACTCAGTACTCTTGTTTGTGGCACTCAGTACTCTTGTTTGTGGCACTCAATACTCTTGTTTGTGGCACTCATTACTCTTGTTTGTGGCACTCAGTACTCTTGTTTGTGGCACTCAGTACTCTTGTTTGTGGCACTCAGTACTCTTGTTTGTGGCACTCAGTACTCTTGTTTGTGGCACTCAGTACTCTTGTTTGTGGCACTCAGTACTCTTGTTTGTGGCACTCAGTACTCTTGTTTGTGGCACTCAGTACTCTTGTTTGTGGCACTCAGTACTCTTGTTTGTGGCACTCAGTACTCTTGTTTGTGGCACTCAGTACTCTTGTTTGTGGCACTTAGTACTCTTGTTTGTGGCACTCAGTACTCTTGTTTGTGGCACTCAGTACTCTTGTTTGTAGCACTCAATACCCTTGTTTGTGGCACTCAGTACTCTTGTTTGTGGCACTCAGTACTCTTGTTTGTGGCACTCAGTACTCTTGTTTGTGGCACTCAATACTCTTGTTTGTGGCACTCATTACTCTTGTTTGTAGCACTCAATACCCTTGTTTGTGGCACTCAGTACTCTTGTTTGTGGCACTCAGTACTCTTGTTTGTGGCACTCAGTACTCTTGTTTGTGGCACTCAGTACTCTTGTTTGTAGTGCTCAGTAGTCTTGTTTGTGACACTCAATACTCTTATTTGTGGCACTAAGTACCCTTGTTTGTGGCACTCAGTACTCTTGTTTGTGGCACTCAGAACTCTTGTTTGTAGCACTCAATACCCTTGTTTGTGGCACTCAGTACTCTTGTTTGTAGCACTCAATACTCTTGTTTGTGGCACTCAATATTCTTGTTCATGGCACTCATTACTGTTGTTTGTGGCACTCAATACTCTTGTTTGTGGCACTAAATACTCTTGTTTATGGCACTCAATACTCTTGTTTGTAGCACTCAATACTCTTGTTTATAGCACTCACTTGTTTGTAGCACTCAATACTCTTGTTTATAGCACTCAATACTCTTGTTTGTGACACTCAGTACTCTTGTTTGTGGCACTCAATACTCTCGTTTGTGACACTCAGTACTCTTGTTTGTGGCACTCATTACTCTTGTTTGTGGCACTCAGTAGTCTTGTTTGTGACACTCATTACTCTTGTCTGTGGCACTCAGTACTCTTGTTTGTGACACTCAATACTCTTGTTTGTGTCACTCATTATTCTTGTTTGTGGCACTCAGTACTCTTGTTTGTGACACTCAATACTCTTGTTTGTGGCACTCATTACGCTTGTTTGTGGCACACAGTACTCTTGTTTGTCACACTCAATACTCTTGTTTGTGGCACTCATTACTCTTGTTTGTGGCACTCAGTACTCTTGTTTGTGACACTCAATACTCTTGTTTGTGGCACTCATTACTCTTGTTTGTGGCACTCAGTACTCTTGTTTGTGACACTCATTACTCTTGTTTGTGGCACTCAGTACTCTTGTTTGTGGCACTCAGTACTCTTGTTTGTGGCACTCAGTACTCTTGTTTGTGGCACTCAGTACTCTTGTTTGTGGCACTCAGTACTCTTGTTTGTGGCACTCAATACTCTTGTTTGTGACACTCAGTACTCTTGTTTGTGGCACTCAGTAGTCTTGTTTGTGGCACTCATTACTCTTGTTTGTGGCACTCAGTACTCTTGTTTGTGACACTCAATACTCTTGTTTGTGGCACTCAGTACTCTTGTTTATGACACTCATTACTCTTGTTTGTGGACTCAGTACTCTTGTTTGTGGCACTCAGTACTCTTGTTTGTGGCACTCAGAACTCTTGTTTGTGACACTCAATACTCTTGTTTGTGGCACTCAGTACTCTTGTTTGTGGCATTCAGTACTCTTGTTTGTGGCACTCAGTACTCTTGTTTGTGGCACTCAATACTCTTGTTTGTGGCACTCAGTACTCTTGTTTGTGGCACTCATTACTCTTGTTTGTGGCACTCATTACTCTTGTTTGTGGCACTCAGTACTCTTGTTTGTGGCACTCAGAACTCTTGTTTGTGACACTCAATACTCTTGTTTGTGGCACTCAGTACTCTTGTTTGTGGCACTCATTACTCTTGTTTGTGGCACTCAGTACTCTTGTTTGTGGCACTCATTACTCTTGTTTGTGGCACTCAGTACTCTTGTTTGTGGCACTCATTACTCTTGTTTGTGGCACTCAGTACTCTAGTTTGTGGCACTCAGTACTCTTGTTTGTAACACTCAATACTCTTGTTTGTGGCACTCAATTCTCTTGTTTGTGGCACTCAGTACTCTTGTTTGTGGCACTCATTACTCTTGTTTGTGGCACTCAGTACTCTAGTTTGTGGCACTCAGTACTGTTGTTTGTGGCACTCAGTACTGTTGTTTGTGGCACTCAGTACTCTTGTTTGTGACACTCAATACTCTTGTTTGTGACACTCATTACTCTTGTTTGTGGCACTCAGTACTCTAGTTTGTGGCACTCAGTACTCTTGTTTGTGACACTCAATACTCTTGTTTGTGGCACTCAGTACTCTTGTTTGTGACACTCATTACTCTTGTTTGTGGCACTCAGTACTCTTGTTTGTGGCACTCAGTACTCTAGTTTGTGGCACTCAGTACTCTTGTTTGTGACACTCAATACTCTTGTTTGTGGCACTCAGAACTCTTGTTTGTGGCACTCAGTACTCTTGTTTGTGACACTCAATACTCTTGTTTGTGGCACTCATTACTCTTGTTTGTGGCACTCAGTACTCTTGTTTGTAACACTCATTACTCTTGTTCGTGGCACTCATTACTCTTGTTTGTGGCACTCAATGCTCTTCCCCTCCCCCTGCTTCCTTATTCGTTTTTATAATGCTCTTTCTTGTCTTTGTATTCCTCATCTTCCTCTCCCTGTTCCTGCTACTTCCTTGTCTTCTTATTATTCGTCTTCATTTTTGTTATTGACTTCCTCCTTATTCATCTTCCTCCTTTTCCTTCTTTCCTTCCCTTCCTCTCATACTCTTGAGTCTTGTCAACCATTCATTATCTGGAATTACCTTCGTTATCACCTACCACCCCTCCCCTCCCCTCCCCACCCGTCCCCTCCCCACCCGTCCCCTCCCCACACAACCCCACCCCACCCCTCCCTTCCTCTCCCCTCCCATCCCCACCAATGACCCCTTCACCATTCCCTCTGCTGCTTCCTCCTTCCACGTGTTTCCGAGCCACTACCACCACCATCACAACCACCACCACCATCACCACCATCACCACCACCATCACCACCACCATCACCATCACCACCATCACCACCATCACCACCACCACCACCATCACCACCACCATCACCACCACCACCACCATCACCACCATCACCACCACCATCACCACCACCACCACCATCACCACCACCACCACCATCACCACCATCACCACCACCATCACCACCACCACCACCACCACCACCACCACCACCACCACCACCACCATCACCACCATCACCACCATCACCACCATCACCACCATCACCAACATCACCACCATCACCATCACCACCATCACCACCACCACCATCACCACCATCACCACCATCACCACCATCACCACCACCACCACCATCACCACCATCACCACCATCACCACCACCACCACCATCACCACCATCACCACCATCACCACCATCACCACCACCACCACCATCACCACCACCATCACCACCACCACCACCACCATCACCACCATCACCACCATCACCACCATCACCACCATCACCACCACCACCACCATCACCACCACCACCACCATCACCACCACCACCACCATCACCACCATCACCACCACCATCACCACCACCACCACCACCACCACCACCACCACCACCGCCATCACCACCATCACCACCATCACCACCATCACCACCATCACCACCATCACCACCATCACCACCACCATCACCATCACCACCATCACCACCATCACCACCACCACCACCATCACCACCATCACCACCATCACCACCATCACCACCACCACCACCACCACCATCACCACCACCATCACCATCACCACCATCACCACCATCACCACCACCACCACCATCACCACCATCACCACCATCACCACCATCACCACCATCACCACCACCACCATCACCACCATCACCACCATCACCACCACCACCACCATCACCACCATCACCACCATCACCACCATCACCACCATCACCACCATCACCACCACCACCAACATCACCACCATCACCACCATCACCACCACCACCACCATCACCACCATAACCACCACCACCACCATCACCACCATCACCACCATCACCACCATCACCACCACCACCAACACCACCACCATCACCACCATCACCACCATCACCACCACCACCACCATCACCACCATCACCACCATCACCACCACCACCACCATCACCACCACCACCACCATCACCACCATCACCATCACCACCACCACCAACATCACCACCATCACCACCATCACCACCATCACCACCACCACCACCATCACCACCATCACCACCACCACCACCACCACCACCATCACCACCATCACCACCACCACCACCATCACCACCATCACCACCACCACCACCACCACCACCATCACCACCACCACCACCACCACAACCACCATCACCACCATCACCACCACCACCACCATCACCACCATCACCACCACCACCACCACCACCACCACCACCACCATCACCACCATCACCACCACCACCACCATCACCACCATCACCATCACCACCACCACCACCATCACCACCACCATCACCACTGATCGTTACTACAAATTTTAGAATATTACTAGTTATGGTTGTTATTTTGGTAATTGTAGTGGCAGTCGTTGTAGTAGTTCTTGTAGTGGCAGTCGTTGTAGTAGTTCTTGTAGTGGCAGTCGTTGTAGTAGTTCTTGTAGTGGCAGTTGTTGTAGTAGTTATTGTAGTAGCAGTCGTTGTAGTAGTTCTTGTAATGGCAGTCGTTGTAGTAGTTCTTGTAATGGCAGTCGTTGTAGTAGTTCTTGTAATGGCAGTCGTTGTAGTAGTTCTTGTAGTGGCAGTCGTTGTAGTAGTTCTTGTAGTGGCAGTCGTTGTAGTATTGTAGTAGCAGTCGTTGTAGTAGTTCTTGTAATGGCAGTCGTTGTAGTAGTTCTTGTAGTAGCAGTCGTTGTACTAGTTCTTGTAATGGCAGTCGTTGTAGTAGTTATTGTAGTAGCAGTCGTTGTAGTAGTTCTTGTAGTAACAGTCGTTGTAGTAGTTCTTGTAATGGCAGTCGTTGTAGTAGTTCTTGTAATGGCAGTCGTTGTAGTAGTTCTTGTAGTAGCAGTCGTTGTAGTAGTTCTTGTAGTGGCAGTCGTTGTAGTAGTTATTGTAGTAGCAGTCGTTGTAGTACTTCTTGTAGTGGCAGTCGTTGTAGTAGTTCTTGTAATGGCAGTCGTTGTAGTAGTTCTTGTAGTAGCAGTCGTTGTAGTAGTTCTTGTAATGGCAGTCGTTGTAGTAGTTATTGTAGTAGTAGTCGTTGTAGTAGTTCTTGTAATGGCAGTCGTTGTAGTAGTTCTTTTAGTAGCAGTCGTTGTAGTAGTTCTTGTAGTAGCAGTCGTTGTAGTAGTTCTTGTAGTAGCAGTCGTTGTAGTAGTTCTTGTAGTAGCAGTCGTTGTAGTAGTTCTTGTAGTAGCAGTCGTTGTAGTAGTTCTTGTTTTAGCAGTCGTTGTAGTAGTTCTTGTAATGGCAGTCGTTGTAGTAGTTCTTGTAGTAGCAGTCGTTGTAGTAGTTCTTGTAATGGCAGTCGTTGTAGTAGTTCTTGTAGTAGAAGTCGTTGTAGTAGTTCTTGTAGTAGCAGTCGTTGTAGTAGTTCTTGTAGTAGCAGTCGTTGTAGTAGTTCTTGTAGTAGCAGTCGTTGTAGTAGTTCTTGTAGTAGCAGTCGTTGTAGTAATTCTTGTAGTAGCAGTCGTTGTAGTAGTTCTTGTAGTAGCAGTCGTTGTAGTAGTTCTTGTAGTAGAAGTCGTTGTAGTAGTTCTTGTAGTAGCAGTCGTTGTAGTAGTTCTTGTAGTAGCAGTCGTTGTAGTAATTCTTGTAGTAGCATTCGTTGTAGTTCTTGTAGTAGCAGTCGTTGTAGTAGTTCTTGTAATGGCAGTCGTTGTAGAAGTTCTTGTAGTGGCAGTCGTTGTAGTAGTTCTTGTAGTAGCAGTCATTGTAGTTCTTGTAATGGCAGTCGTTGTAGTAGTTCTTGTAATGGCAGTCGTTGTAGTAGTTCTTGTACTAGCAGTCGTTTTAGTAGTTCTTGTAGTAGCAGTCGTTGTAGTAGTTCTTGTAGTAGCAGTCGTTGTAGTAGTTCTTGTAGTAGCAGTCGTTGTGGTAGTTCTTGTAGTAGCAGTCGTTGTAGTAGTTCTTGTAGTAGCAGTCGTTGTATTAGTTCTTGTAGTAGCAGTCGTTGTAGTAGTTCTTGTAGTAGCAGTCGTTGTAGTAGTTCTTGTAGTAGAAGTCGTTGTAGTAGTTCTTGTAGTAGCAGTCGTTGTAGTAATTCTTGTAGTAGCAGTCGTTGTAGTAGTTCTTGTAGTAGCAGTCGTTGTAGTAGTTCTTGTAGTAGAAGTCGTTGTAGTAGTTCTTGTAGTAGCAGTCGTTGTAGTAGTTCTTGTAGTAGCAGTCGTTGTAGTAATTCTTGTAGTAGCATTCGTTGTAGTTCTTGTAATGGCAGTCGTTGTAGTAGTTCTTGTAGTGGCAGTCGTTGTAGTAGTTCTTGTAGTAGCAGTCATTGTAGTTCTTGTAATGGCAGTCGTTGTAGTAGTTCTTGTAATGGCAGTCGTTGTAGTAGTTCTTGTAGTAGCAGTCATTGTAGTTCTTGTAATGGCAGTCGTTGTAGTAGTTCTTGTAATGGCAGTCGTTGTAGTAGTTCTTGTAGTAGCAGTCGTTGTAGTAGTTTTTGCAATGGCAGTCGTTGTAGTAGTTCTTGTAGTAGCAGTCGTTGTAGTAGTTTTTGTAGTAGCAGTCGTTGTAGTAGTTCTTGTAATGGCAGTCGTTGTAGTAGTTCTTGTACTAGCAGTCGTTTTAGTAGTTCTTGTAGTAGCAGTCGTTGTAGTAGTTCTTGTAGTAGCAGTCGTTGTAGTAGTTCTTGTAGTAGCAGTCGTTGTGGTAGTTCTTGTAGTAGCAGTCGTTGTAGTAGTTCTTGTAGTAGCAGTCGTTGTGGTAGTTCTTGTAATGGCAGTCGTTGTAGTATTTCTTGTAATGGCAGTCGTTGTAGTAGTTCTTGTAGTAGAAGTCGTTGTAGTAGTTCTTGTAGTAACAGTCGTTGTAGTAGTTCTTGTAATGGCAGTCGTTTTAGGAGTTCTTGTAATGGCAGTCGTTGTAGTAGTTCTTGTAGTAGCAGTCGTTGTAGTAGTTCTTGTAATGGCAGTCGTTGTAGTAGTTCTTGTAGTAGCAGTCGTTGTAGTAGTTCTTGTAATGGCAGTCGTTGTAGTAGTTATTGTAGTAGTAGTCGTTGTAGTAGTTCTTGTAATGGCAGTCGTTGTAGTAGTTCTTTTAGTAGCAGTCGTTGTAGTAGTTCTTGTAGTAGCAGTCGTTGTAGTAGTTCTTGTAGTAGCAGTCGTTGTAGTAGTTCTTGTAGTAGCAGTCGTTGTAGTAGTTCTTGTAGTAGCAGTCGTTGTAGTAGTTCTTGTTTTAGCAGTCGTTGTAGTAGTTCTTGTAATGGCAGTCGTTGTAGTAGTTCTTGTAGTAGCAGTCGTTGTAGTAGTTCTTGTAATGGCAGTCGTTGTAGTAGTTCTTGTAGTAGAAGTCGTTGTAGTAGTTCTTGTAGTAGCAGTCGTTGTAGTAGTTCTTGTAGTAGCAGTCGTTGTAGTAGTTCTTGTAGTAGCAGTCGTTGTAGTAGTTCTTGTAGTAGCAGTCGTTGTAGTAATTCTTGTAGTAGCAGTCGTTGTAGTAGTTCTTGTAGTAGCAGTCGTTGTAGTAGTTCTTGTAGTAGAAGTCGTTGTAGTAGTTCTTGTAGTAGCAGTCGTTGTAGTAGTTCTTGTAGTAGCAGTCGTTGTAGTAATTCTTGTAGTAGCATTCGTTGTAGTTCTTGTAGTAGTAGTCGTTGTAGTAGTTCTTGTAATGGCAGTCGTTGTAGTAGTTCTTGTAGTGGCAGTCGTTGTAGTAGTTCTTGTAATGGCAGTCGTTGTAGTAGTTCTTGTAGTAGCAGTCATTGTAGTTCTTGTAATGGCAGTCGTTGTAGTAGTTCTTGTAATGGCAGTCGTTGTAGTCGTTCTTGTAGTAGCAGTCGTTGTAGTAGTTCTTGTAATGGCAGTCGTTGTAGTAGTTCTTGTAGTAGCAGTCATTGTAGTTCTTGTAATGGCAGTCGTTGTAGTAGTTCTTGTAATGGCAGTCGTTGTAGTAGTTCTTGTAGTAGCAGTCGTTGTAGTAGTTTTTGTAATGGCAGTCGTTGTAGTAGTTCTTGTAGTAGCAGTCGTTGTAGTAGTTTTTGTAGTAGCAGTCGTTGTAGTAGTTCTTGTAATGGCAGTCGTTGTAGTAGTTCTTGTAGTAGCAGTCG
This sequence comes from Cherax quadricarinatus, assembly GCF_038502225.1. Classification (NCBI taxonomy): domain Eukaryota; kingdom Metazoa; phylum Arthropoda; class Malacostraca; order Decapoda; family Parastacidae; genus Cherax; species Cherax quadricarinatus. Next base: position 24,838,172 of record NC_091314.1, read on the forward strand.
TTGTAGTAGTTCTTGTAGTAGCAGTCGTTGTAGTAGTTCTTGTAGTAGCAGTCGTTGTAGTAGTTCTTGTAGTAGCAGTCGTTGTAGTAGTTCTTGTAGTAGCAGTCGTTGTAGTAGTTCTTGTAATGGCAGTCGTTGTAGTAGTTCTTATAGTAGCAGTCGTTGTAGTAGTTCTTGTAATGGCAGTTGTTTTAGTAGTTCTTGTAATGGCAGTCGTTGTAGTAGTTCTTATAGTAGCAGTCGTTGTAGTAGTTCTTGTAATGGCAGTTGTTTTAGTAGTTCTTGTAGTAGCAGTCGTTGTAGTAGTTCTTGTAATGGCAGTCGTTGTAGTAGTTCTTGTAGTAGCAGTCGTTGTAGTAGTTCTTGTAATGGCAGTCGTTGTAGTAGTTCTTGTAGTAGCAGTCGGTTGTAGTAGTTCTTGTAATGGCAGTCGTTGTAGTAGTTCTTGTAGTAGCAGTCGTTGTAGTAGTTCTTGTAATGTCAGTCGTTGTAGTAGTTCTTGTAGTGGCAGTCGTTGTAGTAGTTCTTGTAGTGGCAGTCGTTGTAGTAGTTCTTGTAGTAGCAGTCGTTGTAGTAGTTCTTATAGTAGCAGTCGCTGTAGTAGTTCTTGTAGTAGCAGTCGTTGTAGTAGGTCTTGTCGGGGTAGTTGTTGTAGTAGTTCTTGTAGTGGTAGTCATTGTAGTAGTTCTTGTAGGGGTAGTTGTTGTAGTAGGTCTTGTAGTAGCAGTCGTTGTAGTAGTTCTTGTAGTAGCAGTCGTTGTAGTAGTTCTTGTAGCAGTCGTTGTAGTAGGTCTTGTAGTACCAGTCGTTGTAGTAGTTTTTGTAGTGGCAGTCGTTGTAGTAAGTCTTGTAGTACCAGTCGTTGTAGTAGTTTTTGTAGTGGCAGTCGTTGTAGTAGGTCTTGTAGTACCAGTCGTTGTAGTAGTTCTTGTAGTACCAGTCGTTGTAGTAGGTCTTGTAGTACCAGTCGTTGTAGTAGTTTTTGTAGTGGCAGTCGTTGTAGTAGGTCTTGTAGTACCAGTCTTTGTAGTAGTTTTTGTAGTGGCAGTCGTTGTAGTAAGTCTTGTAGTACCAGTCGCTGTAGTAGTTCTTGTAGTAGCAGTCGTTGTAGTAGGTCTTGTAGTAGCAGTCGTTGTAGTAGTTCTTGTAGGGTAGTTGTTGTAATAGGTCTTGTAGTACTAGTCGTTGTAGTAGTTTTTGTAGTGGCAGTCGTTGTAGTAGGTCTTGTAGTAGCAGTCGTTGTAGTAGTTCTTGTAGGGGTAGTTGTTGTAGTAGGTCTTGTAGTACCAGTCGTTGTAGTAGTTCTTGTAGTAGCAGTCGTTGTAGTAGGTCTTGTAGTAGCAGTCGTTGTAGTAGTTCTTGTAGGGGTAGTTGTAGTAGTTCTTGTAGTGGTAGTCGTTGCAGTAGTTCTTGTAAGGGTAGTTGTTGTAGTAGTTCTTGAAGTAGCAGTCGTTGTAGTAGTTCTTGTAGTTGCAGTCATTGTATTAGTTCTTGTAGTAGCAGTCGTTGTAGTAGTACTTGTAGTGGCAGTCATTGTAGTAGTTCTTGTAGTGGCAGTCGTTGTAGTAGTTCTTGTAGTGGCAGTCGTTGTAGTACTTCATGTAGTAGCAGTCGTTGTAGTAGTTTTTGTAGTAGCAGTCGTTGTAGTAGTTCTTGTAGGGGTGGTCGTTGTAGTAGTTTTTGTAGCGGTAGTTGTTTTAGTAGGTCTTGTAGCACCAGTCGTTGTAGTAGTTTTTGTAGTGGCAGTCGTTGTAGTAGGTCTTGTAGTAGCAGTCGTTGTAGTAGTTCTTGTAGGGGTGGTCGTTGTAGTAGTTTTTGTAGCGGTAGTTGTTTTAGTAGGTCTTGTAGCACCAGTCGTTGTAGTAGTTCTTGTAGTAGCAGTCGTTGTAGTAGTTTTTGTAGTGGCAGTCGTTGTAGTAGTTCTTGTAGTAGGAGTCGTTGTAGTAGTTCTTGTAATGGCAGTCGTTGTAGTAGTTCTTGTAGCAGTTCTTGTAGTAGCAGTCGTGTGTAGTAGTGGCAGTCGTTGTAGTAGTTCAGTCGTTGTAGTAGTTTTTGTAGTGGCAGTCGTTGTAGTAGTAGTAGCAGTCGTTGTAGTAGTATGGCAGTCGTTGTAGTAGTTCTTGTAGTAGCAGTCGTTGTAGTAGTTCTTGTAGTAGGAGTCGTTGTAGTAGTTCTTGTAGTAGCAGTCGTTGTAGTAGTTCTTGTAATGGCAGTCGTTGTAGTAGTTCTTGTAGTAGCAGTCGGTTGTAGTAGTTCTTGTAGTAGGAGTCGTTGTAGTAGTTCTTGTAGTAGCAGTCGTTGTAGTAGTTCTTGTAGTGGCAGTCGTTGTAGTAGTTCTTGTAGTGGCAGTCGTCGCAGTAGTTCTTGTAGAGGTAGTCCTTGTGGTAGTTCTTGTAGTTGTAGTCGTTATAGTAGTAGTAGTTGTAGTGGCATAGCTACATAAGGAAATAAACAACTGCAGATTAGAAAAAAATAAACTTGGAGAGATTACAAGTGTAAACCAGTGATAGTGTAGACCGTGTTTTATCAGTGGTGAAGTAGTGTCTTGTGAACCTGGTTACACACTTGCGTCAGTGATACGACAGTGGTTGCATCAGTGGTATCGCAGTGGTTGCGTCAGTGGTAACGCAGTTGTTGCGTCAGTGGTAAGGCAGTGGTACGATAGAGGTTACGTCAGTGGTTGTCAACCTAACATCTTACTGAGAAAAAAAGTGGTTTACTAATCAAATATTAAACAGATGAATATTCGGACTTTAATTAATGACGTCACTCGTAAAAAGAGAAAGATGAATGAAGAATAAGTAGATTACTTTGCATTACGTCTTCAGCGCTCATTCGGTCGTTTCCGCGCTCTTTCGTCCTTTTTAGCTCCTATTCGTTCGTTTTCTTGTACATTCGTTCGTCGTCATTCGTTCGTTGTCCACTCCTAAATGTCTGAATACATTCACCTCCTCCATACTCTCTCCCTCCAATCTGATATCCAATCTGTCTTCACCAATTTTTTTTGTTGTCCTCATCACCTTACTCTTTCTTATATTCACTTTCAATTTTCTTTTACATACCCTACCAAATTCATCCATCAACCTCTGCAACTTCTCTTCAGAATCTCCCAGAAGCACAGTGTCATCAGCAAAGAGCAACTGTGACAGTTTCCACTTTGTGTTAGATTCTTTATCTTTTAAGCCCACACCTCTTGCCAAGACCCGAGCATTCATTTCTTTTACAACCCTATCTATAAATATATTGAACAACCACACTGACATCACACATCCTTGTCTAAGACCTACTTTTACTGGGAAATAATCTCCCTCTCTCCTACATACTCTAACCTGAGCCTCACTATCCTCGTAATATCTTTTCACCACTTTCAGTAACCTACCTCCTATTCCATACATTTCCAGCATCTGCCATATTGCTCCCCTATCCACCCTGCCTTATGTCTTTTCCAAATCCCTAAATGCCACAAAAAACTCTTTATCCTTATTTAAATACTGTTCACCTATATGTTTCACTGTAAACACTTGGTCTACACACCCCTACCCTTCCTAAAGCCTCCTTGTTCATCTGCTATTCTACTCTCCGTCTAACTCTTAATTCTTTCAATAATAACTCTACCAAACACTATCAGGTATGCTCAACAGACTTATTCCCCTGTAATTTTTACACTCCCTTTTGACTCCTTTGCGTTTTTACGAAGGAACTATGCACGCTCTCTGCTAATCCCTAGGTACCTTTTCCTCTTCCATACATTTATTAAATAAAAGCACCAAATACTCCAAATCTATATCCCCACCTGCTTTTAACATTTCTATATTTATCCCATCAATCTCTGCTGCCTTGCCCTCTTTCATTCTACCCACTGCCTCACGAACTTCCCCCACACTCACTACTGGCTCTTCCTCACTCCTACAAGATGTTGTTCCTCCTTGCCCTATACACGAAATCAAAGCTTCACTATCTTCTTCAACATTTAACAATTCCTCAAAATATTCCCTCCATCTTCCCGATACCTCTAACTCTCCATTTAATAACTCTCATCTTATATCTTTAACTATCAAATCCATTTATTACCTAGGCTTTCTCAACATACTAATCTCACTTCAAAACTTTTTCTTATTTTCAACAAAATATGTTGATAACATCTCACCCACTCTCTCATTTGCTCTCTTTTTACATTGCTTCACCACTCTCTTAACCTCTCTTTTTCTCTACATATTTTCTTCCCTCCTTGCATCACTTCTACTTTGTAAAAACCTCTCATATGCTAACTTTTTCTTCTTTACATCATCATTCCACCAATCATTCTTCTTCCCTCCCGCACCCACTTTCCTGTAACCACAAACTTCTGCTGAACACTCTAACACTACATTCCCTACCCCATTCATCTTCGACCCCATTACCTATACTCTCATTAGTCCATCTGTCCTCCAATAGTTGTTTATATTTTACCCTAACTACCTCCTCTTTTAGTCTGTAAACCTTCATCTATCTCTCTTACTTTCTGCTTCTGTTTTCCTTGTATCCCATGTACCTTTTACTCTCACTGTAGCTACAACTAAAATGTGATCTGATAAATCTGTACTCCCTGTATAAACATGTACATCCTGAAGTCTACTCAGCAGTCTTTTATCTACCAATTATAATACTAATACTAATAATAATAATAATGGCACTGAAGTGGGGTGTGTCAGTGATATGTAGAGAGACACTGAGGTAAAATGTGTCAGTGATCTGCAGAGAGACACTGAGGTGAGATGTGTCAGTGATCTGCAGAGAGACACTGAGGTGAGATGTGTCAGTGATCTGCAGAGAGACACTGAGGTGAGATGTGTCAGTGATCTGCAGAGAGACACTGAGGTGAGATGTGTCAGTGATCTGCAGAGAGACACTGAGGTGAGATGTGTCAGTGATCTGCAGAGAGACACTGAGGTGGTGTGTGCCATGATCTGCAGAGAGACACTGAGGTGAGATGTGTCAGTGATCTGCAGAGAGACACTGAGGTGGTGTGTGCCATGATCTGCAGAGAGACACTGAGGTGAGATGTGTCAGTGATCTGCAGAGAGACACTGAGGTGAGATGTGTCAGTGATCTGCAGAGAGACACTGAGGTGAGATGTGTCAGTGATCTACAGAGAGACACTGAGGTGAGATGTGTCAGTGATCTACAGAGAGACACTGAGGTGGTGTGTGCCATGATCTGCAGAGAGACACTGAGGTCGGGTGTACCGGTGATGTGCAGAGACACTGGGTCATTGCATTCTTTGATCATCTGGAATCTGCTGACTGGAATTTTTATATCACCCTGAAACTTCTGACTGGAATCTTGGCTCTCTCTCTCTCTCTCTCTCTCTCTCTCTCTCTCTCTCTCTCTCTCTCTCTCTCTCTCTCTCTCTCTCTCTCTCTCTCTCTCTCTCTCTTTCTTCCTGGCTCTTGGCTGGAATTCTGATAACTTTTTAACCTGCAGGCTGGAATTTCTCGTATAAAGAGTAATTTCAGTCACCTCTTTAACCACTCTGTAGGCTGTTGTTCCAGTATTATTATTATTATTATTATTATTATTATTATTATTATTATTATTAAGACTCCCTGCGGCTCCTTTATACCCCTGAAGACCCTTCTGTATTGCTAATTAAGTCGTTAATTACGCATATGGTAGTCATCTTAATTAATCCAGGTCTGGTTCATCAAGGCTTTTGCTAATGAGGTTCTGGATAATTGACCAGCTTTGATGGAACAGTTTTTTTTATTCAAAATTGACGAATAGAAGCAGGAAGATTACTAGATTCTTGGTGACGCGCTAAACCCGGAAAGGATTTATCAATTATATATATATATATATATATATATATATATATATATATATATATATATATATATATATATATATATATATATATATATATATATATCATTTACCAAACTGCGGCATGCCAGGACTCGACCCTACGAACCTTGTACCGCCTCCAGAGACAGAACAATGCACGCACCACCTTACCACTACGCCACTGATCCTACAAGAACCAAGCACACAGCACGTAGCTATGTGTTCACCTTGTCCCGAAGTCGTAGCAGTGGTATCTCAAGGATTAATTTCAGCCTCATCCTGTTTGAATACCCACCTCAACAAACAGTCTATATAGCAATAAAATCACGAAACAAGTGATACACCACTGCCACAAGTGTCCTCGGGCCAAGGCGAACACATAGCTACGTGCTGTGTGCTTGGTTCTTGTAGGATCAGTGGCGTAGGGGTAAGGTGATGCGTGCATTGTTCTGTCTCTGGAGGCGGTACAAGGTTCGTAGGGTCGAGTCCTGGTCTGCCGCAGTTTGGTAAATGATTTAAAAATAACTTGTTTCGTGATTTCATTGCTATATTGAATGCTTGTTGAGGCGGGTATTCAAACAGGATGAGGCTGAAATTTAAAATATATATATATATATATATATATATATATATATATATATATATATATATATATATATATATATATATATATATATCAAGTTTGCGACTAGCCAAGGACTCGAACCCATGTCGTTTTGGCCCGCCCTATGGTGAGCGAAAATCACATGACGCTCTAACCCACTAGACCATTCAATCCTACAAGAACCACGCACTCAACAGAGCTAGGTGTTTTACCGTGATCCGAGGATATACGGTGGTGTGGGTTCCTCTGAGCTGATTTCACTCTACTCAGAGGCACCGACGAAACCGTATGTCCTCGGATCAAGGTAAAGCACGTAGCTCTGCTGGGTGCTTGGTTCTTGTAGGATTTGGTGGTCCTGTGGGTTAGAGCGTCATGTGATTTTCGTTCTTCATGGGGCGCGCCAAAACATCATGGGTTCGAGTCCTTGCTTAGTCGCAGTGTTGTTATTGATCAATACCACTCGTTCATGGTTACAATTATGTATATATATATATATATATATATATATATATATATATATATATATATATATATATATATATATATATATATATACATTCTTTCTTTCAGCAAACCGACCGTATTCCACCAAGGCAGGGTGGCCCAAAAGGAAAAACAAAAGTTTCTCTTTTTAAATTTAGTAATTTATACAGGAGAAGAGGTTACTAGCCCCTTGCTCCCGGCATTTTAGTCGCCTCTTACAACACGCATGGCTTACGGAGGAAGAATTCTGTTCCACTTCCCCATAGAGACAAGAGAAAATAAACAAGAACAAGAGCTAGTAAGAAAATAGAAGAAAACCCAGAGGGATGTGTATAAATATGTTTGTACATGTACGTGTAGTGTGACCTAAGTCTAAACAGAAGTAGCAAGACGTACCTGAAATCTTGCATGTTTATGACAAAGAAAAAAGACACCAGCAATCCTACCATCATGTAAAATAATTACAGGCTTTCGTTTTATATTCACTTGGCAGGACGATAGTACCTCCCTGGGTGGTTGTTGTCTACCAACCTACTACCTAGCATACCTACGCTACTGTGAGACCTCTCTCCCTGCTTTGGCTGCTCCCTTGCAACATTGCACAGTTTCTGATGACGCACTGAGAAGTGTGAAAGTACTTGAGCTAAAGATTTCTTCCCCCTTCCCCCCTCCATCCGTGACTTGTCCTGCATAGTTAAGATCGCCCGTCTGCGATTGTTTGCATATAAATATATATATATATATATATATATATATATATATATATATATATATATATATATATATATATATATGCAATAAGATCACAGTAAACAGGTGATTTCAGAATATGCAAAACAACCACTCTGAAAGAATAGAGAAATTCCATGAGTAGTCACGAAAGCGCTTGGAATTTCTCTATTCTTTCAGAGTGGTTGTTTTGCATATATATATATATATATATATATATATATATATATATATATATATATATATATATATATATATATATATATATATATATATATATATATATATATATATATATATATATATATATACTAAAAGTTTGAGAGGTACATAAGAAAACACAAATATTTTAAGAGGATTTCAAGTCTTTGTAATTACAGTGCAGTATACTCCTGCAAAACCTCCAGTCTGTGTACACTTGCTATTCTGTCTTGCACATTCGTCCGGTCCAAATGTTCGTTCTCACATCAATTACGTAAACCTCAGGAGGTCGTCGTTCGTATTCCAGAACTGTGGGTGTGAGTGTGTACCCCCGGGCTGGCCACACTGCGTCTTGCCTCCCTCCCCCGTGTTGCTAGTCTAGATTCATGTGGCCTCCAGGAGAATGAGGAGGAGCAGGAAGAAGATGGAAGGAGTGAAAAGAAGAGGAGGAGGAGGGAGATTGAATGAGGGGAACGAGGAAGAAGAGGAAAAGGAGGATGGAAGAGAAGGAGGGAGAGGGAGACTGAATGAGGGGAAAGAAGAAAAGGAGGAGGAAGGGGAAGCGTAGGCGGGAGAGGGAAGAGAAGGGGGAATGGAAAAAGCTGTCCATGGCCTGGTTTGTCTTTATTTTTCACTTATGCTTGTGATACTGTCGACCATCCTGGGAGACACCAGCTGGTCGCGAGCTGCCTGCCTCGTGTGGTGTCTGGAGGGAGTGAAGGGGAAGAGGAAGAGGAGGAGGAAGAAGAAAACCGAGAGGGAAGGTAGAAAAACTGAGAGAAGAGGGTGGTATGTAAGGAAAGAATAGGTTAAAAGAGGGCATGGTACGGAGAGGTTGCCATATCTCAGACTAGAATAATAATAATAATAATAATAATAATAATAATAATAATAATAATAATAATAATAATAATAATAATAATAATAATAATGTTCTTATTTCTACAAGTACATCAATGATATACTACTATATAGAAAACCACTAGTTATGTAGAGCATTTCGGGCAAATTAGGTTAATTTTGACCCAGGATGCGACCCACACCAGTCGACTAACACCCAGGTACCCATTTTACTGATAGAGAACATAGACAACCGGTGTAAAGAAACATCCCCAATGTTTCTACCCTCGCTGTGACTCGAACCCAGACCCTCGCTGTGTGAAGCGAGAGCTTTAGCCACTAGGCCACGGGGTACCAAGTTATGAAGGGAACAAGTAATGAAGGGAATATGGTTACGAGGCTGAGAACATTGGTTGGAAGAAGGACACAGGGGAAGGAATGGTAGGTAATCGGAAAGGGGAAATAAAAAACAGAAGGGGCATTGTGTGTGTGGAATATGGTAGGGAAAGAAAGAAGGAAGGAAGGAGAGGAATAAGGAAGGGAAAAAGGAAGGAGGGTGTTCTAACATGAAAGTATGGGAGATAAATGCAGGACACTCAAAAGATACGGAAGGAAAGGAGGGAGAGAGAGAAGGAAAGATGGCTGCCAGACAATAAGAAAGTTTGGGTGGAAGCAAAAAGTGAAGATAAGAGAAGAAGCGGCGACACATTACGATTCTTAGAAGGAAATACGAGATTGGGAGAAGAATAAGGATTAGGCGAGGGGGTCGAGGCTGATGATGAGAACAAGAAATAGAGAAGTATAGATGGGATGAGAACAAGAAATAGAGAAGTATAGATGGGCAGAAGAACAGAGGGATGAATGGGGATATGTAAAAAGAAATGCAATAAAAGATATTCAATATAAATTCATCGCTGTTTTGACTTTCTTTCTATCATGTGAAAATAACATATACAAGAACAGCAGTGACTTTCGACACTGCTTATTATGTGTTCAACGAAGATGTGTGTCAGGTGCTGCTGTATCCGAGAAGTGACGTCGTGTTGCACAGCCTCGGTTCCTTGCAACTCATTGCACGCAGTAGTAACAATGCAGAGCGCGATATAAGTTTGCAATGATGTTAAAGACAAAATTTGAAGCATATATTTTTGCTAGTGGGTTTAGGTTTGAGAAAGACCTGCCTAGTATGGGCCAGTATGCCTGCTGCAGTGTTCTGTCTTTCTTATGTTTTTACATCAGAGAGACATTCACAGGTTACAACATGGAGACTAGTATCCGCATCACTTTAATGTAAATCAGAAATTAGCACGGAATTAATTCAGACCTCGCTCAGAAACATCTGCTTTGAAGCCCAACTGAAGAGACGTGCTCTTTTTTATCTCAGAGAGACCAATTCCTAAAATGTATCAACACATTAAGTTTGAAGCCTCTCGGAGCTTGCATAATCAAGTTAGCAGAGTTGATATTTTAATGTCCATCTGACGAAGGTCTTCATAAGTATCACACGAAAAACAATATTTCAGATTGCCCAATTTCTTCTATGAGAAAAGAATTGGAAGAACCATAGGCCAAAATCGATCTTAACTGGTCTCTGAAATTACCAGAGTTTAAACATTAAGTAATTGTTATTGAAGCTTTGGGTACATAACATTAGAGTTTTTTTACAATGGTCTTGAAGACACGCACATGTTATGGGCTCTTAAAAATTACGTTACGTAAATTTAACCTGTGATAACTCATTAAAGTCAAATACTGACTTTTTTTTTGTCTGATCAGGAGATAAATTCTTCAGTTATTTCACGGACACCAGTGTCACGGACACCAGTGTCACGGACACCAGTGTTACGGACACCAGTGTCATGGACACCAGTGTCAATAATAAAATTGGCAAATTAGAATTTACACATTCTACAATTAAGGAGAAGTTTCGTTTGAGGAAAATATATCTGCACCAAAAGTCTGAAGACTAACAGATGATACATTATGCAGATAATTCACAGAATTAAAGAAAAAACGTGCACCGGCAGAGTTTAAACCCTTAAACGCTTCGTTCATTTCATAAGTGGCAGCAGCTGTCAAATATTGATGCCCTTGTGAAATGTTTTCTTTTAATCAGAGGTCCTGTAGCGGCTGGAGAATGTCAGGCATTAAGATTCAGTCCAAGGAAGCGGAAAAATAAGATCAGTTCCTTGGATCAAGAGCCCCTCACTCGCATCAAGGCACCACTCCTTCTTAAGCAGGCATACTCCAGTTATTTAATGCAAAATAATTCTATACCATTTCGAGATTTAAGGTGACAAATGGCACCTACACACTCCATCAACAACAACAACTTTCATCTAAGTAAGATACAATATTTTTGAAATTTTGAAGCCGATCAGAAGAGGTTTTCTCATGGAAAAGTTTTAGGACTGGTCTATATAACAGTGCACAGAGAGCGCCCACACTTGTCAACTCTTCCACCAACCTTCAGTTAGTAATTTTTCACCAGGGTTGAAAATTTGAAGCCGGTCGGATAAGGCATTTTGTGGTTATGAACCAAAGTCTCGGAGGAAGATACTGAAAGACAAGAACACTGTACACTTTAGCTAACAATGTGTCGGCTCTGGAGTAAAGTCCAACAGTATTTAAAGGTTCACTAAACAAAAATACTATATATATATATATATATATATATATATATATATATATATATATATATATATATATATATATATATATATATATATATAAACGGGAGTTTTCTTTTTTTCCTGTTATATTTAAAAATCTCTACAAACATAAATGAAAAACTAATGGATTTTGTGTTTTTTTAAGAAAGTTCGAGTTGAAATACATTTCTCAAAATTAGTAACTTGGCACCCACACAGCCTAAATTCAATACAAAAATAATTCCCATGGAGATACACCAGTAGTTTGAAGACAACCAACAGAGGCATTTCTTAGTACAACTGGCACTTTGAACTCTGCAAATTTTAAAGTGAAAGCCAAGTTTTCTTTAAGTAAAACCCATCAGCACTGAAAGTTGCAAGTCTATCAGCAACAACATTCACCAGTAATCGCTCTGACTTCCAACTGTTTTTTTTTTTTTTTGCAATTTCATTAAACTTTCAAATATGTCTCTAAATTATAGGGTGTCATCTTTTTTATGGAATCCATGAACCTCAACATTAAAATCCACTGAGGCGAAATATTTTTATCTACTGAATGGAAGTCGTCGGTAATACTAATAACACTAGTAAGTTGGGACTCAGGCTGCCCAGTAACAATGCAAACCATTGCTTCCTGAGTACACACCAGCAGTGAAAATCAGAAGTCGATCAGAAGACACATTCTGATCCCACTGATCCCAACGATTCCAAACTTTATAAAACTTGTTTAGTATATTGAAAATATTCCTATACACAAACAAAACTTAATGAGTATTATCCTGGCCATAAGATGCATCAGTCATTCAATACTGAAGCCATTCTGAAAAAGTAGACTTGAATATATTTAATGTGATTTAGCGGGAATAAAAATTTAACTATTTTAGACATAGGTGATGTTTACCAACACCAACCTCACTCTCGGCCATCGTCGAATTTAGAGGCGCGTGTTTTGAACGATCGAAGAAATGAAGCTGAGGGTATTGGAAGTTATCAGAACTATTCCAGGACGCTGGAAATGGGTTCGACAACTTTGGTCATAGAGCACTTGCACATGTTCCAAGAATTCTTCCTCAGCATCGTGCTTCAGTGTTGAAAATTTAAAGGTGATCGGGTGAGACTTCGTGTTATGAGCGAAATTAAAACGAAAAGTTGGAGGAAGGAAAAAGAAGAAAAAAATCCAAACAGTCACTTTAAAGTCCTTCTGGGATACCTAATTATACGAAGCAAGTCCAGTGAGGCCAAACTTTCAGACGTAATAACTGATGTCTTCTTCCCTGAAGGATACCACATACTGAAAAATTCTAGAGAGGGAGTGACTCTGCTGGTCTTAGGCCAACAGACATTTAATAAATGGAAATCCTGAACTATGAGGAATTCACATATTACACAGCTGGCATGCTAACAACCAAGTATCACAGTGGTATGCAACTCAGTGTCAACCAGCAGGAGACACAAGAATGACAACGAACATGCAGACTCACCACAGATATAAACAGGATAACGAAGTATAATTATAATAAGTGCGTGACCACTGGCTCAGATTACTTAAACCGAATGATATGACTGAGGAAAACTGGAATCCTCATGAGGAAGGCAAGAGATACATAGCAAAGTTACTTAACATAACCATGACTGGTTTTCAGAACCAATAATTTTAGAAGTCACTAATCATATATGAATTAGGTATTAACTACAATATTCCTATGGGATAATTACATAATGCAGTATACTGTTGCTTGAGTATTTCGTAGAGGCGGTTCTACCAAATATATGAAGACGCTAGAGGGTTGTAGTACAGAAGAGACGGTGCAAAGGAAATGAATTTTTTTTTTTACATGGGATTGATTAGAACTGTAGCATAACCAGTCATATCCGGATGAAAACATTAATGATGAGAGGTAACTTATAGTTTCACTACGAGCCAGAAAGGACCAAACATGATGCACAAGGACACTCACTGACTCAACGAAAGTTACAAAGAAGCCGACCTGAAGAACAAAATAGCACATAATACATGGGCTTAGGCTCAACATAAACAGGGAACACAGCAAGACGGTTAGGAATGGTTACATCAGTGTAAGGCGAGAGGCAGAGAAACAGCTCAAGAACCATTTATCAGCCTAAGAATGCCAAAGCTATTGTCAAACCGCATAAGAAGCATAAACGTTAAAGATCAGAGAGCCAGTCCAGCAGAAGGTGAGGAACTGTTTCTGGAAAACGATAAAGTAATCTGGGAAATTAAACACAAGAAATAAAAAAAAATCTAAATGAGATAATAAGAACCATCGTCAAAGGCTTGGAAGAAACAGCCACGTTAAGATGCGACCCACAACGGTCGACTGACACCCAGATACCTACTTATTGTTAAGTAAACAGGGACAACAGATATAAAGAAATTCCTCAGCGTTTACACTAGGGCATCGTACCACGGATATCCAGTATGTGTGGTGCCGATCTTTGAAATATATGACAGGCAGAAAGCCTTAAAATACAGACCGTCATCTCTAACAAGCTTAGCGTGCTAGGTGTTGGAGATTTTATCATACCGTGCAAGGTACTGAAAATGATACCAAGAAAGAGACTGGAGACTTTAACAGAGAACACCCACATGGATCTATAAAAGGCAAATCTTTTCTCACGAATATATTGGAATTTTGTGAAAGGCAGACTAAAATCGGGAAAGACAGAGAAAACCGAATTCTGCCAGAAGGTATTCAACACTATTCCACAGACGACTCAAATTCAACCAGAATTTACAATACAGGGTTGAAAACAGGAGCACTTCAGTAGCTCAGGAAGTACCTAAAAGACAGGCGACAGAAAAGTCGTGATGAAGCTGAGGCAACAATAATAAATAAAGATCAGTCTTAAGACCTATACCATTTTCTATACGTGTGAATGACCAACCAGTGGTAATCGACCCCAACATGTTCTCTACAGATGATGCATAGCTGATGAGAAGAACACAAATGGGGAGGGGGTAGGAGTAAACCTGCACGACCATTTGGACAACGTGCAGAAATTGTTCGACAAGTAACTGACAGGATTCAACGTCAATAAGGTTCAGAGTTAAGGATATTTGAGTTGAATGCAACTAATGGCGGAATCTATCTTGGTAAGGAATCAACTCCGGGAAACAAAGATTGAAAGACATTTTATAATGGTCACATCTCTCGTCTCTGCTTGAGTCACACATACTAGGAGCGAACCCACTCTACGGTAGACTTTTGCTGTACAGTGTCTTCATGGGCCACATCCATGGATATGTCCTTGAAGAGTGCTGTGACCGGTGCGCTCTGTAGAGTGAGAACAAGTTATGCAGAGTTCGGCAAGACGTCGATGTTTCGCCCTCCCCTAGCGGAATTCATCATTTTGAGACGAATGGAGGATTTTGCTCGCACATCTCACCCACAGCCACCTGTTTGTATGTGCTTATGTTTTCTGTGTAGCTTGTGACGTGCCGCTGACTGTGAATCAAATGTTAGTGGCAGAGACCTTTCTGCTCTCGTCATGGCTATTATAATTACCGAGATACTTGTAGGGACCTCGGGGAATTTTAAGGGAACACTTTTGGCATTCATAATTTAATGGTATTTTTATTGATACTTGTATTTTAACATGGTATGACAATATTTATGTCGAGTGTTTGTCCATTGCTTTTATTGTTTGATTATATTCTTGTTTTTATTGCAGTGTATATATCTTTTATGCCTCTGTTCGCTGAGTGACTTATGCTGTCAAAGCGTAGGTCACTCACTACTACTGTTATTACTACTACTATTACCACTACTACTACTACTACTACTACTACTACTACTACTACTACTGCTGCTGCTGCTGCTGCTGCTGCTGCTGCTGCTGTTGCTGCTGCTGTTGCTGCTGCTGCTACTCCTATTACTGCTGTTACTAATACTACTTCTACTACTACTATTACTACTACTACTACTACTACTATTACTACTACTACGTACATATAAGGTGCTTGCACGACGAGGTACCTATTAGTTCTGTTAGTATACTTTTTAAGTGCGTCTTCTCCTAGTCCATCACATACGTCTTTACAGTGTTCAGAAATTTGCTGATGGCGTGGCACAGGAAGAAAGGGATACGAGTGCAGGAATAGACAATGGAATCTGGAGAAATTATGAAATTAGAGTATTAAAAAATGGGAGAAGACATAATCACGATATATGAGATACTTATTAGTATTTTCAAAATTGATTAGGTGGATAAGTACAGACTCATTTGGTAAATATGGATAGACTTACGTGGTGGACAAGAATCGAGTTATTTGGTGGATAAGGACGGATATACTTGGTAGATACGGACAGAGATTTCCACGTGAGGGTCCATGATGATCCGTAAGGATCATGAGTTGTGTGATAGGAGAGTGGAGTGGAAGTACACTCGCGGATTCCAATGTGGATAATGAGAGAGTGCTTCCCTGAGGCTAGCGACCAACTGCGCACCACCACTCAATAGAAATGTAATGAGGAAGAGGTAGGAGTTGAAGACTGCACACTACCCTGCTGGCAGGGGTCACTGCACACTACCCTGCTGCCAGGGGTCACGCACACTACCCTGCTGCCAGGGGTCACGCACACTACCCTGCTGGCCGGGGCCACGCATACTACCCTGCTGGCAGGGGTCACGCACACTGCCCTGCTGGCAGAGGTCACTGCACACTACCCTGCTGGTAGGGGTCACTGCACACTACCCTGCTGGCAGGGGTCACTGCACACTACCCTGCTGGCAAGGGTCACTGCACACTACCCTGCTGGCAGGGGTCACTCCACATTACCCTGCTGCCAGGGGTCACGCACACTACCCTGCTGGCAGGGGTCACTCCACACTAACCTGCTGGCAGGGGTCACTGCACATTACACTACTTTCAAGGGTCACTACATGGCTGTCAGGGGTTACTAAACACTACCCTGCTGGCAAGGGTCACTGCACACTACACGGCTGGTAGGGGTCACTGAACACACACACGCACACACACACACACACACACACACACACACACACACACACACACACACACACACACACACACACACACACACACACACACACACACACACACACATACACACACCAGACACACATACATACACATACACACACGGAGGGCACTGCAATGGACCAGAGAATACCTGACAGGGAGGCAACAACGAGTGATGCTACGTGACGAGGTGTCAGAGTGGGCACCTGTGACGAGCCGGGTTTCACAGGGGTCAGTCCTAGGACGAAAGAGATAGACTCAGTAGTTTGCAGACGATGTGAAGTCAATGAGAAGAATTAAATCGGATGAAGATCAGGCAGGACTACAAGGAGACCTGGACAGGCTGGAAGCCTGGCCCAGCAACTGGCTCCTCGAAGTTAACCCCGCCAAATGCAAAGTCATGAAGATGCGGGAAGGGCAAAGAAGACCCCAGACAGAGTATAGTCTAAGTGGCCAAAGACTGCAAACCTCACTCAAGGAAAAAGATTTTGTGGCGAGTATAATACCGAGCACGTTTCCTGAGGCACACATCAGCCAGATAACTGCTGCAGCATATAGGCGTCTGGCAAAACTGAGAATAGCATTCCGGTATCTCAATAAGGAATCGTTCAAGACTCTGTACACCGTGTACACCAGGCCCATACTGGAGTATGCAGCATCAGTTTGGACCCACGTCAACAAGTTAGAGAAAGTGCAAAGGTTTGCAACAAGACTAGTTCCAGAGATAAGGGGAATGCCCTACGAAGAAAGGTTAAGGGAAATCGGCCTGACGACACTGGAGGGCAGGAGGGTTAGGGGAGACATGATAACGACATACAAAATGCTGCAAGGAATTGACAGGTGGACAGAGACAGGATGTTCCAGAGAGGGGATACAGAAACAAGGAGTCACAATTGAAAGTTGAAGCGATTTTAGGAAGTACTTCTTCAGTCATAGAGTTGTCAGGAAGTGGAATTGTCTGGCAAGCGACATAGTGGAGGCAGGAACCATACAGAGTTTTAACACGAGGTATGATTAAGCTCATGGAGCAGTGAAGAGGCGGGGCCAGAAGCTATGACTCGACCCCTGCAACCACAAACAGGTGAGTACACAGGCACTCATGCACTGTGTTCACAGAGAAAATAAAACACAGCTCTCTTAGTTGGTATATATGACGTTAGGGGACCTTGATTCCTGTGATGGGCTCATAATCCAAGGAAGTGGAGCTACACTCGCCTTCCTTGGATCAACCCTGATTGTCTCCGTGTCTCCAGGTGCTTCACCATGGATATAATAATGTTAATTCCTCTTGTATTTACCAATCCCTCCCCCTTACCCTTTCATCTCCACTCCCCCTCCCTCTCTCCACTCCCACTCCCTCTCTCCACTCCCACCCCCTCTCTCCACTTCCACTCCCTCTCTCCACTTCCACTCCCTCTCTCCACTCCCACCCCCTCTCTCCACTCCCACTCCCTCTCTCCACTTCCACTCCCTCTCTCCACTCCCACCCCCTCTCTCCACTCCCACTCCCTCTCTCCACTTCCACTCCCTCTCTCCACTTCCACTCCCTCTCTCCACTCCCACCCCCTCTCTCCACTCCCACTCCCTCTCTCCACTTCCACTCCCTCTCTCCACTCCCACCCCCCTCTCTCCACTCCCACTCCCTCTCTCCACTCCCCTCCATCTCTCCACTCCACCCTCCCTCCCCTCTCTACTCCTTTACTCCCTCCCCCTCCCAGTTAATATTTTCCCAGTGACCTGAAAGACAAGACTGCCCCTTCACGCTTCCCCTACCTTTCCCCTCTCCCCAACCACCCCGTCTCCCAATCTCTCCCCTCTCCCCACCATTCCCCTCTTCCCCCTCTCCCCCACCTTCCTCCTTTCCCCACCTTCCCCCTCTCTCCACTTTCCCCCTCTCCCCACCTTCCCCCCTCTACCCACCTTTTCCCTCTCCCCACTTTCCCTTTCTCCCCAACCTTCCCCCTCACCACCACCTTCCCCCTCCATCCACCTTTTCCCTCTCCCCACCTTCCCCCTCCATCCACTTTTTCTCTCTCCCCACCTTCCCCCCTCTCCCCATCTTCCCACCTTCCCCTTCTCCCCACCTTCCTCCCTCTCTACCCACCTTCCCCCTCTCTCCACCTTCCCCTCTCTCCCCACCTTCCCCTCTCTCCCCACCTTCTCCCTCTCTCCCCACCTTCCCTCTCTCTCCCCACCTTCCCTCTCTCTCCTCACCTTCCCTCTCACTCCTCACCTTCCCTCTCACTCCTCACCTTCCCTCTCACTCCCCACCTTCCCTCTCACTCCCCACCTTCCCTCTCACTCCCCACCTTCCCTCTCTCCCCACCTTCCGCCTCTCCCTGTAATGGTCTGGTTCTGGAAGATGTAAATTGGGCGCTTGATGAACGTGGTAAGTGACGGTCTTTCTTGTTGTAGTGTCGTAATTGTCAGCTGATGCAGGTGTCACTACACCTGAGTCTCTCTCTCTCTCTCTCTCTCTCTCTCTCTCTCTCTCTCTCTCTCTCTCTCTCTCTCTCTCTCTCTCTCTCTCTCTCTCTCTCTCTCTCTCTCTCTCTCTCTCTCTCTCTCTCTCTCTCTCTCTCTCTCTCTCTCTCTCTCTCTCTCTCTTTTCTCTCTCTCTCTCTCTCTCTCTCTCTCTCTCTCTCTCTCTCTCTCTCTCTCTCTCTCTCTCTCTCTCTCTCTCTCTCTCTCTCTCTCTCTCTCTTTTTTTTTTTTTTTTTTTTTTTTTTTTTTTTTTTTTTTTTTTACATGGGGTTTGACAAGGTTAGGTTAAGGATCCCTAGCTTTATTGACAAGCTATTTACAGGTTAAGGATTCCTAACTTTATTGACAAGCTAAAACCTGTTACCTACATCAGCTCATTTGAAAGAATTTTTATTGTTATGAGACATACAAGTAGGGAACAGGAAGAAGTTGGAGCCATCTGTGGGCCAGCATTTTAATTTGATCAACTGACGTTATCTCGTTGACATCATTATACTGTACGAATGTGTTCCATACTCGAGTCATCCTGGGTATATATGATCTCAGATGGAGTGATGTTCTGGAGAAAGGTACAGCCAGAGTGAAGTTGCTGCTTTCTGCCCGTCTTGTGGCATAAAAGCTTGTTTCACGCTGTCCTCGAAGTGGATCCAAGTGTGGTATTTGACAATATTGGCCTCGTACATAACAGTAAGGCCACCCACATCCCTCCTATGTTGAAGGCTCTGCTGAAATGAGAGATCTATCCAAGATGGGTCCAGGCGAGAGATGAGACGTCTTGCTCTGTTCTCTACTCTGTCAAGGAGTCGCAGATGAGAGGTGGGGCAGGCAAACCAAGAAAGTGGAGCATACTCAAGGTGTAAGCGTTGTGCCTCTTACAGAATCTTGCAACCCCTACTGTCAAGCAGATGCGAGATACGGCGAAGTGCTGTAAGCTTCCTGGCTGCCTTGTTTGCAAGATTTACAACATGGTTCTTCATGGTTAGTTTGGAGTCAAATTTCACCCCAAGGATATCAACTTCTTCTCCAGGTGCCAACACCCTCTCATTCATCCTTACTACTGCACCAGCATTACCATCATGGTGCATAGAGACCATCATTTGCGTTTTCTCAGGTGCAAATGTTACTTGCCATCTATTTCCCCAAGCTGATATAGCTCTCAGCTGGTGATTGATGTAGCTTAGAGCAGCTGGCATTTCTTCTCTTGGATAAGTGAATGTCAGTGTACAGTCGTCTGCATATGCATGGGATTCTGGGATGAGATAAAGAAGGTCGTTGAAGTAGACATTCCATAACAATGGACCCAGCACGCTTCCTTGTGGAACACTTGCCCCAATAGGATGTCTTGCTGATTCCGTTCCATTGAGAACTGCATTTAGAGATCTACCATGAAGGTCTCTCTCTTTCTCTCTCTCTCTCTCTCTCTCTCTCTCTCTCTCTCTCTCTCTCTCTCTCTCTCTCTCTCTCTCTCTCTCTCTCTCTCTCTCTCTCTCTCTCTCTCTCTCTCTCCCCTCCTTCGCTTCTATCCCTCCGTCTCTTCCCTCTGCTTTCTCCTTCGCTTGCTCCCTCCATCCGTTTCCGCCATCGCTACTTCCCTCTCCTCTTCTTCCCTCATTCCCTCCCTCCCTCCCCCATTCTTCCCTTCATTTCTTCTTGTACCCATCACACAGCTGACTACCTCCACCCATCACACAGCTGACTACCTCCACCCATCACACAGCTGACTACCTCCACCCATCACACAGCTGACTACCCCACCCATCACACAGCTGACTACCCCACCCATCACACAGCTGACTACCTCCACCCATCACACAGCTGACTACCCCACCCATCACACAGCTGACTACCTCCACCCATCACACAGCTGACTACCTCCACCCATCACACAGCTGACTACCTCCACCCATCACACAGCTGACTACCTCCACCCATCACACAGCTGACTACCTCCACCCATCACACAGCTGACTACCTCCACCCATCACACAGCTGACTACCTCCACCCATCACACAGCTGACTACCTCCACCCATCACACAGCTGACTACCCCACCCATCACACAGCTGACTACCTCCACCCATCACACAGCTGACTACCCCACCCATCACACAGCTGACTACCTCCACCCATCACACAGCTGACTACCCCACCCATCACACAGCTGACTACCTCCACCCATCACACAGCTGACTACCTCCACCCATCACACAGCTGACTACCTCCACCCATCACACAGCTGTCTACCTCCACTCATCACACAGGTGACTACATCCACCCATCACACAGCTGACTACGTCCACCCGTCACACAGCTGACTACCCCCACCCATCACACAGCTGTCTACCTCCACCCGTCACACAGCTGACTACCCCCACCCATCACACAGCTGTCTACCTCCACCCATCACACAGCTGTCTACCTCCACCCATCACACAGCTGTCTACCTCCACCCATCACACAGCTGTCTACCTCCACCCATCACACAGCTGACTATCTCGACCTTCTTACAATTGCTGACTGCAGGTGAAGAACAATTAGGACAGTCAGGTGTCAGGTAGCTGACACACTCCACTGACACCTCCCTTCACAAGTGTTAAAGTGGAGGAATGACTGACACCTCCCTTAAGGATGGAAGGGAGGGTGGATTGACTGGTGGGCATGGTACTGGGGCATGGTACAGGAGGCATGGTACAGGGGTATGGTACAGGGGAATAGTACAGGGACATGGTACAGGGGCATGGGACAGGGGCATGATACAGGGACATGATACAGGGACATGGTATAGGGACATGGTGCAGAGACATAGTATAGGGACATAGTACAGGGTCATAGTACAGGGGAATAGCACAGGGCCATGGTATAGGGACACAGGGCTGGGGTATAGTTTAGGGGGATGGTATAGGAGCATTGTACAGGGAAATGGTATAGGGGCATGGCATAGGGGTACGATACCGGGACATGATATGTGGGCATGGTACAGGAGTGTAGTACAGGGACATAATACTGGGGCATGGTATAGGAGTATGGTACAGGGGCACAATACAGGGGCATGGTACAGGAGTATGGTACAGGGGCATAATACAGGGGCATGGTATAGGGGGATGGTACAGGAGTATGGTACAGGGGCATAACACAGGGGATGGTACAGGGGCATGGTACAGGAGTATGGTACAGGGGCATAATACAGGGGCATGATACATTGGCATGGTACAGGAGTATAGTACAGATGCATAATACAGGGGCATGGTACAGGGCACAATGCAGGGGCGCAATACAGGGACATGGTACAGGAGTATGGTACAAGTGCATGGTACAGGAGTATGGTACAGGGACATAATACAGGGGAATGGTACAGGGACATGGTACAGGGGCATGGTACAGGAGTATGGTACACAGGCATAATACAGGGGAATGGTACAGGGACATAGTACAGGGGCATGGTACAGGAGTATGGTACAATGGCATAATACAGGGGCATGTCACAGGAATATGGAACAAGAGCATGGCACAAGAGTATCGTACAGGGACATAATATAGGGGCATGGTACAGGAGCATAATACAGGGGCATTGTACTGGAGTATGGTACAGGGACATAATACAGGGGGCATGGTATAGGAGCATAATACAAGAGTATGGTACAGGGGCATAATACAGGGGGGATGGTACAGAGGCATGGTTCAGGAGTTTGGTACAGGTTCATAATACAGGGGCTTGGTACAGGGGCATGGTACAGGGGCATGGTACAGGAGTATGGTACAGGGGCATGACTGGAATGTTGAATGGGAATGGGAATTCAGACGGCGTGGAACGAACATGCTGGAATAGTAATGTTAGAGCAGCCAAGGAGCCCAGAGTCGGTGGACCGTCACACTGATGGTGGACCGTCACACTGATGGTGGACCGTCACACACTGATGGTGGACCGACATAACACTGATACTGGACCGTCATAACACTGATACTAGGCCGTCACAACACTGATACTGGATTGTCCCAACACTGATATTATACCGTCACAACACTGATATTGGACCGTCACAACACTGATACTGAACCGTCACAACACTGATACTGGACCGTCACAACACTGACATTGGACCGTCACAACACTGACACTAGACCGTCACAACACTGATACTGGACCGTCACAACACTGACATTGGACCGTCACAACACTGACACTAGACCGTCACAATACTGATACTGGACCGTCACAACACTGACATTGGTCCGTCACAACACTGACACTAGACCGTCACAACACTGATACTGGACCGTCACAACACTGACATTGGACCGTCACAACACTGACACTAGACCGTCACAACACTGATATTGGAACCTCTGGGTATTAACTTGGGCTGTTACCAAGCACCATGGCTTGTTGTAGTGTTTTAGAATCTCAGGTTAAAGTGTTGAAGAAGGAGATTTTACTTCAGGATGAAAAATAGGAGACTGAAGCTTCGCCTAGATGTGTTTGGGAGTGAGTGTGAGATAGTTGGTGCTGGAAAGGAGGAAATGCTTACTACCACTGAGAGTGGCAGCTGCTTTAAGTGGCAAGTGGTTCACAGTTCAGGAAGAAGGAAGATAAGGAGGGTTAACAGAGAAGATGTGAAGGTAGGAAATCGTTTCTCTGTTCTCCAGCACGAGTGTACTTCAGTGGTTAGTGAGGTTGAAGGTACCACTGATTCCCCTGCTAATCAAGGTAAGAATATTCTGATTGTGGGAGACTCTCTGGTAAGATATATGGAGCGTGCTTTTTGTAACAGAGATAGAAAAGTCAGACAGAGGGTGTGCCTTCCTGGAGCTGGTGTTGGTGACATAGCAGGTTGGATAATATTATGTCAGGTAATGGGAACAAGCCCATTATCTGTCTTAGTGCTGGTGGAAATGACATTGGGAAGGGCAGGAGACAGGAGCTACTGGATCAATATAGGTCAGCCAGAGAAGTAGTCAGGTCTAAGGAGGGATCCCTATCATATGTAGCATCATGCCTAGAAGGGGAGTGGGCAATGAATGGATGTCTAGGGCAATTGGTATAAATTGCTTGCTAGACAGGTACTGCAAGGAACGTGCAGTCCCATTCATTGATAACTGGGACAAATTCTATGGCAAACATGATATGTATGCAAGGGATGGGGTTCATCTCTCTGGGGATGGAGTGGTTGCATTAGCCAATTCGATTGAGGGGGTAATTGATGACTTGTCTAGGACTTTAAACTGATAGATTATAGAGGTATGGGTGTTTGTGGGAAACAATCAGGCTGCAGTATTATTGTTGGAAACAACAGATATTACCAGGATACCTCAGGGATATGTTTAAAAGATAATATATGAAAATAAAGTTCCTAATAAAGGCAAAGCAACTGATCAACAAACAAAGAGAGATAGTAGAGGGCAACGAGTGACTAGCTCCCTTAAGGTTTACTATACAACTAGTAGGAGTCTAAGAAATAAGATAGATGAGCTAAGATCACTCGCAAGTGCAGGTAATACAGATATTATTGGTATAACTGAGACCTGGTTCAACATGAAGGATAGAGAAATGCCTTCTGAATACAGCATAAAGGGTTATAAACTATTCCACACTGATAGGGTCAACAGGAAGGGTGGTGGAGTGGCGATGTATGTCAGAGAAAATTTAAATTGTTGTGTTAGACATGATATAAGAATAGAAACATCGGACACAGAATCTGTTTGGCTACAGTTTCTCGAGTGGTATGAAAAATTAATTTTGGGTGTGATATATAGGCCCCCAAACCTTGATAGGGAGTGCAGTAAGCTGTTATGGGACGAAATTCATAAGGCGTCTAGATATGAAAATGTTGTGTTAATGGGGGAATTTAACTTTAGACAAATTGATTGGAACAATTTGACAGGAAATCTTGAGTCTAGTGACTTTCTTGATACAGTTCAGGATTGCTTTTTAAAACAGTTTGTGACAGAACCAACTAGAGGAAACAATCTGCTTGACTTGGTTCTTGCCAACAAAGATTCACTAATTAATAATCTTGAGGTTAATGATGAGCTTGGGAAGAGTGGTCACAAATCACTTAGTTTCAATATATTATGGAATTACCCAGTAAACTGCAATCAAATCTCTGTCCCAGACTTTCGACTGACTGATTTCATGGGACTGAAAAATTACCTGGGTGGGCTAAATTGGGTTGTCCTGACTATGGGTCAGGTAGGTGATCTTGGTTGCCAATATGACGTTTTTCAGAGCATAGTTCTAGCTGCCCAGATAACTTTTGTTCCGAGTAGGGAAATTAGATCTAACAAAAATGATCCTAAATGGATGAACAATAGATTAAAACATCTCATTGGTCAAAATAGAGGCATATATAGGCGTATCAGAAGAGGGGATGGGCAGTTAAGAAATAAATATATTCAATTAAAGAGAGAAATATAAAAAAGGAATAAGAAAAGCAAAAAGAGATTATGAGGCTAAGGTCACAAGGGATTCGAAGACTAAGCCAAAGGGTTTTTTCAGGTATACAGAAGTAAGATTAGAGACAAGATTGGCCCACTTAAGAGTAACTCTGGTCAGATCACTGACAGTGATAGGGATATGTATGATATTTTCAATTCTTACTTCCTCTCAGTTTTTACTCAGGAAGATACTAGCGAAATTCCTGAAATAATAGATTATGTAGAACAGGATGATAATAAACTATGTACAATTGCAGTAACTAGTGACATGGTCCTCAGACAAATAGAGAAACTAAAACCTAACAAATCCCCAGGCCCTGATGAACTGTTTGCAAGGGTGTTAAAAGAATGTAAAGAGAAACTTAGCATACCTTTGGTTAATCTTTTTAACATATCACTACAAACTGGCATAGTGCCTGATAAGTGGAAAATGGCAAATGTAATACCTATTTACAAGACAGGTGACAGGTCCTTGGCTTCGAACTATAGACCAATAAGCTTTACCTCCATAGTGGGAAAATTTATGGAATCAATAACTGCCGAGGCAATTCGTAGCCAGGCCCGGTGGCCTGGTGGCTAAAACTCCCGCTTCACACACGGAGGGCCCGGGTTCGATTCCCGGCGGGTGGAAATTCCGACACGTTTCCTTACACCTATTGTCCTGTTCACCTAGCAGCAAATAGGTACCTGGGTGTTAGTCGACTGGTGTGGGTCGCATCCTGGGGGACAAGATTAAGGACCCCAATGGAAATAAGTTAGACAGTCCTCGATGACGCACTGACTTTCTTGGGTTATCCTGGGTGGCTAACCCTCCGGGGTTAAAAATCCGAACGAAATCTTATCTTATCTTATCTTATAAATTGATAAACGAATCTCAACACGGTTTTACTAAGGGGCGTTCCTGTCTTACGAATTTACTAACTTTTTTCGCTAAGGTATTTAATGAGGTAGATCAAGGTAATGATTATGATATTGTGTATATGGACTTCAGTAAGGTTTTCGATAGAGTTCCACATCACAGACTTTTGAGGAAACTTAAGGCACACGGAATAGGAGGAGAAATTTTTTCCTTTTAGAGGCGTGGTTGACAAATAGGTAGCAAAGAGTTTGCATAAATGGGGAGAAATCAGAATGGGGGCACGTCACAAGCAGTGTTCCTCAGGGGTCAGTGTTGGGCCCCTTGTTGTTCACAATTTACATAAACGATATAGATGAGAGGAATAAATAGCGACATAAGCAAATTTGCTGATGACACCAAAATAGGCCGTCCAATTCATTCTATTGAGGACATCAGTGCACTCCAGGATGATTTGAATAGACTGATGCAGTGGTCGGAGAAGTGGCAGATGCAGTTTAATATAGACAAATCCAAAGTGCTAAATGTTGAACAGGACAATAACCATGCCACTTATAAACTGAATAGTGTAGACCTTAATACTACTGATTGCGAAAAGGATTTAGGAGTTCTGGTTAGCAGTAATCTGAATCCAAGACAACAGTGCACAAGTGTTCGCAATAAAACTAACAGAATCCTTGGCTTCATATCAAGAAGTATAAATAATAGAAGTCCTCAGGTTGTTCTTCAACTCTATATATCCTTGGTTGGGCCTCATTTAGATTATGCTGCACAGTTCTGGTCACCGTATTACAGAATGGATATAAATGCACTGGAAAACGTACAGAGGAGGATGACAAAGTTAATCCCATGTATCAGAAATCTTCCCTATGAGGATAGACTGAGGACCCTGAATCTGCACTCTCTGGAAAGGCGTAGAATTAAGGGGGATATGATCGAGGTGTATAAATGGAAAACAGGAATAAATAAAGGGGATGTAAATAGCGTGCTGAAAATTTCCAGCCAAGACAGGACTCGCAGCAATGGTTTCAAGTTGGAAAAGTTCAGATTCAGGAAGGATATAAGAAAGTACTGGTTTAGTAATAGAGTTGTGGATGAGTGGAACAAACTCCTGAATACCGTCATAGAAGCTAAGACCTTGTGTAGTTTTAAAAATAGGTTGGACAATACATGAGTGGGTGTGGGTGGATGTCACTTGGACCTCACTGTCTTGGGCTACCAGGTCTGGTGCCGTGCTCCTTCCCTAAGTGGAAGTGACCTGAGTAGGTGGTCATTGTTCAAGGCCGGGGGGTTGCATGGACCTGCTTCGCATGGGTCAGTAGGCCTGTTGCAGTGTTCCTTCTTTCTTATGTTCTTATGTTCTTATGATACTGGATCGTGACAACACTGATATTGGACCGTCACAACACTGACACTAGACCCTCACAACACTGATATTGGACCGTCACAACACTGACACTAGACCCTCACAACACTGATATTGGACCGTCACAACACTGACACTAGACCCTCACAACACTGATATTGGACCGTCACAACACTGATACTGGATCGTGACAACACTGATATTGGACCGTCACAACACTGACACTAGACCCTCACAACACTGATATTGGACCGTCACAACACTGATACTGGACCGTCACAACACTGATATTGGACCGTCACAACACTGATATTGGACCGTCACAACACTGATACTGGAAATATTGTAGCCACAGCATTTAAGAGACTCACTCGAGCACGTGTAAAAACACTTAATACACGCACACTAACACATACATACACATGACACGCACTCGAGAGTGTCATGTGTATGTGACATGTTCGAGTGTCAGGTACATAACGATTTACGATCCCGATATCACTACTATAACTGAGTAGTTATGCTCTTGAAATCGGCGCTCTATGTACAGTAGCACTCTGTAATATTTGTAATATAGGTGAATATAGGTGAATATTAGTGTTAGGTGCTAGGTACTTTGAGGAAATATATGTAATTGTTTAAATGTTTATCTCGTCAACAATCATTTACTCCTTGACACATTACATTGTAGATGTGATTGTTTGTTGGCCTAACACTTCCATCTGTCACCACCTAACAACGTCTATCATCACCTAACACCATCTATCACCATCTAGCATCGTCTATCACCGCTTAACATTATCTGTCAATACCTAACACAATCTGTCACCACCTAACATCACCTAACTCCACCATCTCTTACGGTCTGTAATATTTCGTATCGTAGCAGCTACCACCTCCACAACCTACCAGTCCCATCACCTGTGACCACCTACCAGCGCTCTCACCACCTAACATCATCTCTCACCATTTAATACCACCTTCACCCATCACCCAGAAGACACCTACGGCGTGGAGGGGAATTTTTCCAGTGGAACCCAACAAAAATAATTTTCTTCTAACTTCAGCCACGTTAAACACAGGCTGGAGCCGCGGTCTAATAAACACACACTTATATATATATATATATATATATATATATATATATATATATATATATATATATATATATATATATATATCGTGCCGAATATGTAAAACTGGTCAATTAGCAAGAACTCATTTAAAATTAAGTCCTTTCTGAAATTTTCTCTTATACTTTTAAAGATATATTTTTTCATTAATGTTAATGTAAAATTTTTTAATTTTGCACTAGAAGAATCTTAGAAAACTTACCTAACCTTATTATAACAAGAACAATTTATTTTAGCCTAACCCAACTAAATATATTTTAGATTTGTTTACAATAATTTAATACTAAACAAACACAGTGAAATATATTTTTTTCGTTAGGTTCAAAATGATTTTGGCGAAATTATTGAAGTGTATAACTGGATGACGGACATAAACAAGGGAGATATTAATAAAGTACTGAGGGTGTCGAACCAGGTAAGAACCAGGAATAATGGATTTAAGTTGGATAAATTTAGATTTAGAAAGGACATCGGTAAGTACTGGTTTTCTAACAGAGTTGTAGATGCGTGGAACAGTCTTCCCAGTGGGGTGATAGAGGCTAGGACCTTGGGTAGCTTTAAGAAGAGACTGGACAAATATATGAGTGACGTGTACTTAGCTCAGTGGTGACGTGTACTTAGCTCTGTGAAGACCTGTTTGTGTGCTCTCTGTGAATCTGAACCAGGATGCCCTCTCTTGAGCAGCTTTACCAGCAGCTGAGAGAAGAACTCAGAGTTGCTAAACTGGAAATACGGCGATTAACGGAGGAGAACAAGAGGATTCGTAGTAATCCTCCTGTTGTGAGTCCCCAGGTTAAGAGGGGAGCTTGGTCAGTGGCCGGGCAACATGGAACCAAGCTGAAGATTAAGAAAACGGTTGGAGAGGCAGAAACTACGAGAAACCAGAAGACTGCCGTGGAAACTTCCAACTCATTCTCGGTGCTACCTGACGAATGTGAGTGTTCTACTGGGAATGCCACAACGAGCACCAAGGAAGCATTGGCAGACGTGAGTGAGACATCCCTAGAAACCCCAACGAAGACCATCGAGAACGTCATGACGAATTCTACAAGTGGTGTAATGCTACCTGGCGAATGTGAGTCGACTACTCGGAGCATCACTACGGACGACGCCAAGGAAGGTAAAAACATTGTCGTTGTTGGGGATAGTCAGATTAGGTACATGGATAGGGCATTCTGTTTGAAGGATAGGAGTAGGAGGCAGAGAGTGTGTTTTCCTGGGGCTGGGATGAAGGATATTGTTAGCCGTCTGGATGACATCATGAGAGGTAATGGGAGCAATCCTATTATCTGTCTCAGTGCTGGAGGCAACGATGTTGGCAGACGTAGGAGTGAGGACCTGATTAGCAGGTATAGGTCAGCAATAGAGATAATTAGGAAGAAGGGTGGGAAACCTGTCATATGTAGCATTTTGCCAAGGAGAGGAGTTGGAAATGAATGGTTGTCCAGAGCAATTGGTGTCAATTGCTGGCTGGACAAATACTGTAAGGAAAATGCGGTAACATTCATTGACAACTGGGACCTCTTCTATGGCAGAAATGACATGTATGCCAGGGATGGGGTTCACTTGTCTAGGTGTGGGGTGGGAGCACTGGCCAACGCAGTGGAGGGAGCTGTTAGGTCTTTAAACTAGGAATAGTTAGTGGTATGGGTCTCTGCGGGAAAACTGTGAAGTCTCAGGGTAGTAATATGGGTACTAGGAGAACTAGTAATAGGCAAAATGAGGTGGATATCGGAAGGCCAGTGGCACAAATTGACAAGGACAGTAATAGGTTTAGTGGAATAACAGAAAGGAGCAGGAATGATAAAGAGAAAGGAGGGTCCTTAAGTATATATTACACAAATAGTCGCAGTGCTAGGAATAAGATGGACGAGTTGAGACTAGTTGCTAGTGCAGGTAACATAGATGTATTTGCCATTACTGAGACGTGGTTTAATTCAAAAAGTCGGGACATGCCTGCAGAATGTCACATTCAGGGTTTCAAATTGTTCCAAGTAGATAGAAGTATCGGGAAGGGGGGTGGGGTGGCATTGTATGTCCGAGATCGCTTGAACTGTTGCATTAAAACGGGTATTAAGTCTGAAGTAACACATACAGAGTCTGTTTGGATAGAATTTTCAGAGGGGCATGAAAAATTAACTTTAGGTGTGATATACCGTCCCCCAAATTTAGATAGGGACCAGGGAAGACTACTATGGGAGGAAATTGTTAGGGCCACAAGGCACGATAATGTAGTAATTCTAGGAGACTTTAACTTTAGTCATATTGATTGGAATTTCTTGACTGGGAATTTAGAATCATACGACTTCTTAGAAGTAGTTCAGGATTGTTTTCTGAAGCAGTTTGTGACAGAACCTACAAGGGGTAATAACCTGCTTGACTTAGTTCTGGCAAACAATGAATCCCTTGTTAATAATTTAGAAGTTTCAGAAGAACTGGGTGCTAGCGACCACAAATCAATTACATTTAGAATTGAATGGAAGTATGATAGTAGGGATAACTCAGTAACAGTCCCAGATTTTCGCTTAGCAGATTACGATGGGCTTAGAGAACACTTATCATCTGTTGACTGGGGTAACGAAGAGAGCTATCAATATGACAGTTTTCTGAACACAGTACATGCTGCTCAAAGAACATTTATCCCTTATAAAGAAATTAGATCAAATAGAAATGACCCAAAATGGATGAATAATAGGCTGAAATATCTACTAGGGCATAAGAAAGGAATTTATAGGCGTATCAGAAGAGGCGAGGGTCATCTTATGAATCAGTATATTGACACTAAGAGGGACATTAAAAAGGGGATAAGAAAAGCTAAAAGGGACTATGAAATTAAAGTTGCTAGGGACTCTAAAACTAACCCAAAAAGTTTTTTCCAGGTATATAGAACAAAAGTCAGAGATAAGATAGGTCCCCTTAAAAATAACTATGGGCATCTTACTGACAAAGAGAATGAAATGTGCTCGATTTTAAATAATTATTTTCTCTCGGTTTTTACACAGGAAGACACTAGTAGTGTTCCGGTAATTAATTTTTATAGTGGGCCAGAAGAAGATAAATTATGTAACATCATAGTCACTAGTGAAATGGTTGTGAAGCAGATAGACCGACTGAAGCAAAATAAGTCACCGGGTCCTGATGAGGTTTTTTCAAGGGTTCTAAAGGAATGCAAAATGGAAGTCTGTGAACCATTAACTAATATTTTTAATTTATCTCTTCAAACAGGTGTAGTGTCTGATATGTGGAAGATGGCTAATGTAATTCCTATTTTTAAAACAGGGGACAAGTCGTTACCGTCAAATTACCGCCCAATAAGCCTGACCTCAATTGTAGGCAAATTACTAGAGTCAATTATAGCTCAAATTATAAGAAGCCATCTCGATAAGCATAGCTTGATTAATGATACTCAGCATGGATTCACAAGAGGCCGGTCTTGTCTAACTAATTTATTAACTTTTTTCAGTAAAGCTTTTGAGGCTGTTGACCACGATAAAGAATTTGATATTATTTACTTAGATTTTAGTAAGGCATTTGATAGAGTTCCGCACCAAAGACTGTTGAAGAAAGTAGCAGCTCATGGCATTGGGGGAAGAGTGCTCTCGTGGATCGAATCATGGCTCACAGACAGGAAGCAGAGAGTGTCCATAAATGGGGTTAAATCCGAGTGGGGATCAGTAACAAGTGGCGTTCCACAGGGATCAGTCTTGGGCCCGTTGTTGTTTATAATATATATCAATGATCTTGATGAAGGAATTACTAGTGATATGAGCAAATTCGCCGATGACACGAAGATAGGTAGGATAATTGATTCAAACGTAGATGTTAGGGAACTTCAGGAGGATTTAGACAAACTCTACTCTTGGTCAGAAAAGTGGCAGATGCAGTTCAATGTAGATAAATGCAAGGTTCTGAAGCTCGGAAGTGTCCATAACCCTAGCACTTATAAGTTAAATAATGTAGAACTTAGCCATACAGATTGCGAAAAGGACTTGGGGGTTATGGTAAGCAGCAACCTTAAACCAAGACAGCAATGCCTAAGCGTACGTAATAAGGCAAATAGATTACTGGGATTTATATCAAGAAGTGTAAGCAACAGAAGTCCAGAGGTCATACTGCAGCTTTATACATCATTAGTAAGGCCTCACCTAGATTATGCAGCTCAATTCTGGTCTCCATATTACAGAATGGACATAAATTCGTTAGAAAACATTCAGCGTAGGATGACTAAATTAATACATAGCATTAGAAATCTTCCTTATGAAGAAAGATTGAAGACTCTTAAGTTACATTCACTTGTTAGACGAAGAATGAGGGGAGA
>NC_091314.1:24876096-24883596 GCF_038502225.1 Cherax quadricarinatus
CGCCACCGCCACCGCCACCGCCACCGCCACCGCCACCGCCACCGCCACCACCACCACCACCACCACCACCACCACCACCACCACCACCACCACCACCAGCCTGAACCCTTGACACAAGGCAGGATGGATCAATGGAATCATGTTTACGCCAAATTCTGACTCTACCATCTGCATATCGCAGCCGAAATCGCGATTCGTCAGACCAAGCGACGTTTCTCCAATCTTTAGCCGTCCAGTTTTGGTGAGTCTGTGCCCTTGGTAGCCTCAGTTTCCTGTTCCTAGCTGACAGGAGTGAAACTCGGTATGGTCTGCTTCTGTATCCCATTCACTTCAAGGTTCGACGTATTGTGTGTTCAGAGATGCTGTTCTACATATCATTGTTGTAACATGTAACTCACGAAATCGTAATAGCACGATTACAAGCAAACCGGGAACGGGTGGGGTTTGAACCCATGGCAAGTGAGTCCTAACACTCCGTCAGCTGTCTCTAAGAAGATTCATCCAACAAGGTATACTTCTGTATACTATAAGGAAGTTAGCTGAGTGGTTAACGCACTGGCCTGTGAGTTTTAGAACTCACTTGCCATGGGTTCATGTCTTACCTGTTCCCTGAGTTGAAATGCATGGTTATTTGAGTTATTGTCGCCTTCCTGTCAGGTTGAACCAGCCTGGTCGTTCTCCTCTGATTTCTCATGAACAAGGCGTTTTCACCCACAGAACTTCCGCTTTTGTTTTTCACACGATTCTCTGTAAACTCTAGCCACTATTGTGCTTGAAAGTCCCAGATCATCAGTTTCTGAGATACTCAAACCATCCCGTCTGGCACCAACAATCATTCGACGGTCAAAGTCACTTAGATCACATTTCTTCTCCATTCTGATGTTTGGTGTGAACAACAACTGTTCATGTGGTTGTGAGTAACAGGTGATGTTCAAGTTGTCCAGTCTGCTGCCATAATTTATTCAGTAATACGCATTGATGAATCAGATACACGTGAAACATCTGGGTATCTTTATTTACAGACGTTTCGCCATCCAGTGGCTTTGTGAGTACAATACAGTGAAGACCGTAGAAGAGAAGGTAATCAGTCCCTGACCCTCACAGAGGTTTCTTGATGTTTCTCCCAGGTATATTTGGTCACAGTCGTTGCAAGGAATTGTATACACCCGGCAGGGATGTGTGTACACAGTCCCAGTGACTCCCACTTGCAACTTTAGTTAAAACACCCTGGCTTCACACCTCAACACACTTCTGCACATCACTATGCTCCCTCTTCATATACTCGTCCGAGTTTGTCTGTGTCTTCAAAAAATCTACTAAGTGAGCGAAACGTTGTCAGTAAAGGAAGTGTAGAAGTGGCGTGAGAGAAGAACAAAAGATTCACAAGTTAATATGCAGCAGCAATAACAACAACAACAACAACAGTAGCAGCAGTAGCAACAACAGCAGTAGTAGCAGCAGCAACAGTAGTACCAGTAGCAGCAACAACAACAACAGCAGTAGAAGCAGCAACAACAACAACAGAGGTAGAAGCAGCAGCAACAACAGTAGCAGCAGCAGAAGCAACTAGAGCAGTAGTAGCAACAACAACAACAATAGCAGCAGCAGCAATAACAACAGCAGCAACAGCAATAGTAGTAGCAGCAACAGCAATAGTAGTAGCAGCAACAACAACAGCAGCAGCAACAGCAGTAGCAGCAATAACAACAGCAGCAACAACATAGTTTGCAGGCAGCAACAACAAGCAGGCAGTAGCAGCAGCAGCAGGTAAACAAGCAGTAGGTAGCAGCAGCAACAACAACATTAATACTTGGCAGCAGCAACAAGCCCAGCAGGTAGCGGCAGCAGGCAGCAGCAACAACAACAGTAGTAGGCAGCAGCAACAAGCAGCATTAATGGCAGCAGGCAGCAAGCAAGCAGTAGGTTGCGGCAGCGAATAACAACAAGCATGAGCATCAGCGGCAGCAAGCAAGCCAATAACTAACAGCAGCAGCAGCGAATGAACCGGTAGGCAGCAACAAGCAATGGCACAAGGCTTGGCAAGCAGCGGTAGCGGCAAGCAGGCAGCAGCAAAGGCAAAAACGGTAGGTAGGGCGGAGGCAGCAACAGCACGGCGGCAGCGGCAGCGGAGGCGGTAACAGGCAACAACGGTAGGCAGGCACCACCGCAAGCAGTGGCAGCACCGCCACCAGCCAGGTGGTAGCTACCACCACCAGCGGTATTAGGCAGGCAGCAGCAAGCAAGCGGTAGGTAGCGGGCAGGCAGCAGCAGCAGCAGGTAACGGTAGGTAGCAGCGGCAGCCAAGCGGCGAAACAGGCCTGTTAGGTAGCGGCAGGCGGCAGGCAACGGTAGGTAGTGGCAGCAGGCCAGGCAACCAGCAGCAACGGTAGGTAGGCAGGCGGCAGGCAGCAAGCCAATAACAAGCAGGCGGTGGCAGCAACAGCAGCAAGCAACGGCAGCGGTAAGCAGCAACCCAGCAGCAGCATGGCATCAGGCAAGCAGCAGCAGCAACAAGCAGCAGGTAGCAAGCAACAGCAGCAAGCAACCGAAGCAGGCGGTAACAGCAGCAAGCGAGGTGGCAACAAGCAGCAGGTAACAGCAGCAAGCAGGCGGTAACAACAACGGCAGGCAGCAGCGGCAGCAACAACAACAGCGGCGGTAACAGCAACAGGCCGGGAGGGCAGCCAACGGCAGCTTAACCAAGCAAGCAACATCAGCGGTAACGAAGCAACAGCAGCGGGCAGGTAACAGCTTAACTGGCAGGCGGTAACAAGCAAGCAGGCAGGCGGATAACAAGCAGAAGCAAGCCGGCCGGAAAGGTAACAAGCAAGCAAGCAGCCCGGTAGAAGTAACGAGCAAGCCAGCGGCAGGCTGGCAACAGCAACAACCTTAGCAACAAGCGGCCCCTTAACAACGGCAGGCGGTAACAGCAGCAAGCAGCAGGCGATTGGCCAAGCAACGGCAGCAGAGGTAACAGCAACAACAGGCCAGCGAGGTAACAAGCAAGCAACCAAGACAGGCCAGGTAACAAGCAACAAGCAACGCAGCGGTAACAACAACAACAGGCAGCAGGTGAACAAGCAACAAGCAACAGGCAGTAACAAGCAAGCAACAGGCGAAGTAGCAAGCAGGCAGCAAGCAGGCGGTAACAGGCAACGGCAGCGGAGGGGAAAAAGCAACAAGCTTAGGCAGCGAAGGTAAGCCAAGCCAACAGCAGCAGCAACGTAGCAAGCAGCAACAGCGGAGGTAACAGCCGCAGCATAAGGCATCGCGGCAGCAAGCAACGTAACAGCAACGGCGGTAGCTGCAGCAGCAGCAACAACAGCAGCAGCGGTAAACGGCTAACAAGCAGCAGGCAGGTAACAAGCAACGGCAGGGTAACGGGAGCAACGCCAACGGCAGCGGTAACAACCAACAGCAGCAGCAGGGAACAGCAGCAGGCGGCAGGCGGTGACAACAACAAGCAGCAGGCCAGGTTACAGCAAGCAAGCAGCGAGGCAGTAACAACAACGGCAGCGGCAGTAACAGCCAACCCAGCAGGCGGCAGGTAAGCAAGCAACAACGGCAGCGGTAACAAGCAACAAGCGGTAGGCATTAACAAGCAAGCACCAAACAACGGTAGCGGTAACAAGCAACAAGCAGCAGGCAGGTAAGCATCAGCGGTAGCAGGTAACAAGGCAACAAGCAAGCCAGCAGGTAGTTAACAACAACAAGCAGCGGCAGCAAGCAGCAAGCAACGGCAGGTAACAGCAACAAGCAGCCCAGCCCGAGTAACAAGCAAGCAGCAGGCGGCAGGTAACAAGCAAGCAAGCAGGTAGCAGGTAAAACAAGCAACAGCGGCAGGCGAGTAACAGCAGCGGTAGCGGTAACAAGCAAGCAGCAGCAGGCAGGTAACAAGCAACAACAGGCAGGCAGGTAATAACAACAGCAGCAGGCGGTAACAGCAACGAAGCAGGCGGCAGTAACAAGCAACAGCAACGGCAGGCGAGTGGCTAACAAGCAACGGCAGGCGGTAACAGCAACAACGGCAGCAGGTAAGCCTTAAGCAAGCCAGCAAGCAAGCAAGCAAGCAGCCAGGTAACAGCAACAACCCAGCTTGGCGGTAAGAACAGGCAGCAAGCAACCAAGCAGCGGTAGGTAAACAGCAACAAGCAAGCAGCGGTAACAGCAGCAAGCTAACGGCAACCGGTAAGCAAGCAACAGCAGCGGTAACAAGCAACAAGCAAGGCAGTAAACAGCAACAAGCAGGTAACAGCAACAAGCCCGTAAACAAGCAACCCAGCCAGGCAAGCAAGCCAAGGCAGGTAACAAGCAAGCAAGCAGTAACCTTAAGCAACAACGGCAGCAGGTAAGCAACAACGGCAGCAGCGGTAACAACAAGCAACAACGGTAAAACAGCAAGCCCAGACAGTAAGCAACCAACCCAGCAGGCTTAACAGGCACGTGGCAGCAGCTGCAGCAGCCGGTAGCAGCAAGCAAGTAAGCAGGTAAGCAAGCAACATTAACAGCAACAAGCAGGCAGGTAGCAAGCGAAAAGCAAGCAGGTAACAGCAAGCCAACGGTAAACAAGCAACTTAGCAGCAACGTAACCAAGCAGCGAGGTAACAGCAACAAGCAGGTAACAACAACGGCAACAACAGCACGCAGCATCAGCAGCAGGCAGCGGAGGTAAGCAACAGGCAACCAACGCAGTAACAGCAACCAGCAATAGGCAAAACAACAGCGAAGTAACCAACAAGCAAGCGAGTAACAGCAAGCAACAAGCAGGTAACAGCAACCAAGCAGCAGCAACAACAAGCAACGAAAGCGGTAACGAACGGCAAGCAGGTAACAGCTTAGCAACAGCAGCAGGTAAGCAAGCAAGCAGGCGGCGGTAAAACAGCAA
Organism: Cherax quadricarinatus; assembly: GCF_038502225.1. Taxonomy (NCBI): domain Eukaryota; kingdom Metazoa; phylum Arthropoda; class Malacostraca; order Decapoda; family Parastacidae; genus Cherax; species Cherax quadricarinatus. The sequence continues at coordinate 24,880,982 of NC_091314.1, forward strand.
GCAGCGGTAACAACCAGCAACCTTGGCAGCGGCGGTAAACAAGCAACTGGCAAGCAGGCCAGTAACCTTAGCAAAAACAGGTAACAAGCAGCAAGCAGGCGGCGGTAGCAACAGCAAGCAGGCCGGAAGGTAACAGCAACAAGCGAGTAACAGCAACCTTAATACAGCAAGCGGTAACAGCAAGCAACAGCAGCGGTAACAAGCAACAACAGCAGCGGTAACTTAGCAACAACAACGGTAACAAGCAAGCAAGCGGCAGCGGTAACAGCAACGAAGCAGCAGGCAGTAGGTAACAGCAACAAGCAAGCGGCAGCGGTAACAGCTTAGCAGGTAAGCAACAAGCAACAACGGTAAACAGCAACAGCAGCGGCGGTAACAAGCAACAGCAACAGCAACGAGGTAACAGCAAGCAGGCGGTGGCATGGCAACAGCAGCGGTAACAGCATGGCAACAACGGCAACAGGTAACAACTTTGGCAGCGGTAACAGCAAGCAACGGCGGTAACGAAGCAGCAGGCGAGGTAACAGCAACGGCGGCGGTAGCAGCAAGCAAACCGAAGTAACAGCAACTGGCAGCGGTAACAAGCAGCAAGAACAGCGGTAACAGCAACGAGCAGCAGGTGAAGCAACAGCAGCGGTAACAGCAACAACAGGCGGTAAGCAGCAACGGCGGTAACAAGCAAGCAGGCAGGTAACCCAAGCAAGCCCAGGCGGTAACAGCAACAAGCAGCAACGCTTTGGTAACAAGCAACAGCGGTAGCAACAGCAAGCCAGCGGCAGCGGTAAGCAGCAACAACAGGCAGGCAGGTAACAAGCAAGCAAGCAGCAGCAGGCAGTAACAAGCAAGCAACGGCGGCAGGTAAGCAACAGCAGGCGGCAGGCGGTAACAACGCAGCAACGCAGGCGGTAACCAGGCAACGGCAGGCAGGCGGTAAGCAAGCGACGGCGGAGGCGGTACAGCAACAGCGGCGGCAGGTAACAAGCAGCAGCGGCAGCGGTAACAGCAACGGCAGGCGGCGGTACAGCAAGCAACGGCAGGCAGGTAACAGCAAGCAGCCAGCGGCCGGTAACGAAGGCAAGCAGGCAGCGGCAGGTAACAGCAAGCAACAGCAACGGCCGGTGAAGCAGCTTAGCAAGCGGCAGGCGGCGGTAACAGCGGCAGCGGCGGTAACAACCCAAGCAACAGCAGGCGGTAACAGCAGCAACAGCAAGCAGGCGGTAACAACGGCAACCCAGCAACAGCGGTAACGGCTTAGCAAGCTTAAGCAGGCGGTGGTAACAACAGCAACGGCAGGCGGCAGTAACAACAGCAACGGCAGCGGCGGTAACAGCAACAACCAGGCAGCGGACAACAGCAAGCAACAGCGGCAGCAGGTGACAAGCAGCGGCAGCAGGTAAGCAAGCAAACAAGCAGCAGCGGCAGCGGTAGCAAGCAACAGGCAGGCAGGCAGTAACTAACTAACAGGCAGTAACAGCAAGCAACAGCAGCGGTAAGCAAGCAAGCAACAGCAGCGGTAACAACAACAAGCAGCGGCAGGCAGGTAAACAGCAAGCAGCAGGCAGCCGGTAACAGCAAGCAAGCAGGCGGCAGGTAAGCAAGCAAGCGGCGGCGGTAAGCAGCAAGCAAGGCAGGCCCAGGTAACAAGCAACGGCCAGGCCGGTAACAAGCAACGGCGGCAGTAACCAAGCAAGCCAAGCGGCAGGCAGGTAACAACAACGGCAGGCAGCGGATGAACAGCAACAACAGGCCAGCGGTAACAGCAAGCAACCGGCGGCACGGTAACAAGCAACCAGCAGGCAGCAGGTAAGCAAGCAACGGCAGCGGTAACAACAACAACGGCAGGCAGGTAACAGCAACCAGCAAGCAAGCAGCGGTAACGCAACAGCAACAAGCAGCAGCGGTAAGCAACAGCAGCGGCCAATTGAACCAAGCAGCAAGCAGGCAGCGGTAACAGGCAACAGCAGCAGGCAGCGGTAAGCAGCAACAACGGCAGGCCCCAGGCGGTAACAAGCAACAACGGCAGGTAACAACAGCAACAGGCAGCGGCAAGCAAGCAGCAGCGGCAGGCGGTAACGGCAACGGCAGGCGGCGGTAAGCCCAAGCAAGCAACAAGCAGGCGGTAGCAACAAACAGCAACAGGCGGTAACAGCAACAGCGGCAGGCGGTAACAGCAACAAGCGGCAGGCAGGCAGGTAACAGCAAGCAGCGGCAGGCGGTAACAAGCCCAACGGCAGCAGCGGTAACAGCAGCAACGGCGGTAACAAGCAGCAGCGGCGGTAACAAGCAACAGGCCACAGCAGCAAGCGGTAACAACTTAACCAACAGGCGAGTAACTTAAAAAAAGAATGTGATAATTATTTATTTGTTAAGCGCAGTTAAAATTAACAATTATAAATATAAGTATATAAAAGAGCGTAGAGCTGAAGGTGAGCTCTAGCTCTGTGTCCCTTGAAGGGGTGAGCTCTAGCTCTGTGTCCCTTGAAGGGGTGAGCTCTAGCTCTGTGTCCCTTGAAGGGGTGAGCTCTAGCTCTGTGTCCCTTCAAGGGGTGAGCTCTAGCTCTGTGTCCCTTCAAGGGGTGAGCTCTAGCTCTGTGTCCCTTCAAGGGGTGCGCTCT
>NC_091314.1:24888596-24893596 GCF_038502225.1 Cherax quadricarinatus
TGTGACTTGTATGACAGGTGTTAATGTGACTTGTGTTTTGTGACAGGTGTTAATGTGACTTGTGTTGTATGACAGGTGTTAATGTGACTTGTGTTGTATGACAGGTGTTAGTGTGACTTATGTTGTATGACAGGTGTTAGTGTGACTTGTGTTGTATGACAGGTGTTAGTGTGACTTGTGTTGTATGACATGTGTTAATGTGACTTGTGTTTTGTGACAGGTGTTAATGTGACTTGTGTTTTGTGACAGGTGTTAATGTGACTTGTGTTGTGTGACAGGTGTTAATGTGACTTGTGTTGTATGACAGGTGTTAATGTGACTTGTGTTGTATGACAGGTGTTAGTGTGACTCATGTTGTATGACAGGTGTTAATGTGACTTGTGTTATATGACAGGTGTTAGTGTGACTAGTGTTGTATGACAGGTGTTAGTGTGACTTGTATTGTATGACATGTGTTTGTGTGACTTATGTTGTATGACAGGTGTTAATGTGACTTGTGTTGAATGACAGGTGTTAGTGTGACTCATGTTGTATGACAGGTGTTAATGTGACTTGTGTTATATGACAGGTGTTAGTGTGACTAGTGTTGTATGACAGGTGTTAGTGTGACTTGTGTTGTATGACAGGTGTTAATGTGACTTGTGTTATATGACAGGTGTTAGTGTGACTTGTGTTGTATGACAGGTGTTAATGTGACTTGTGTTGTATGACAGGTGTTAATGTGACTTGTGTTGTATGACAGGTGTTAATGTGACTTGTGTTGTATGACAGGTGTTAGTGTGACTTGTGTTGTATGACAGGTGTTAACCTGGGAAGGGGAAGGTTTACACACACACACACACACACACACACACACACACACACACACACACACACACACACACACACACACACACACACACACACACACACACACACACACACACACATGTCAAGAAGTTAGAGAAATTACAAAGGTTTGAAACAAGGCTAGTTTCCAGAGCTCAGGGAAATGCCCTACGATGAAAGGTTGAGAGAAATCGGACTGACGACACTGGAGGACAGAAGGGTCAGGGGAGACATGATAACGACTTACAAGATACTGCGTGGAATAGATAAGGTGGACAGAGACAGGATGTTCCAGAGAGGGAACACAGAAACATGGGGTCACAATTGGAAGCTGAAGACTCAGACGAGTCACAGGGACGTTAGGAAGTATTTGTTCTGTCATAGAGTCGTCAGGAAGTGGAATAGCCTAGCAAGTGAAGTAGTGGAGGCAGGAACCATACATAGTTTTAAGACGAGGTATGACAAAGCTCAGGAAGCAGAGAGAGAGAGAGGACCTAGTAGCGATCAGTGAAGAGGCGGGGCCAGGAACTGAGTCTCGACCCCTGCAACCACAATTAGGTGAGTACACACACACACACACACACACATACACACACACACATACACACACACACATACACACACACACACACGCACACACACACACTCACACACACACACACACACACACACACACACACACACACACACACACACACACACACACACACACACACACACACACACACATTAATTATTGAAGACTGGACTTCAAGCACATTCTCCTTTACGTCTCTATACGTACACACACAACCCTATTTACACACAAAAGCACGCACACGCAAGCGCAGGTACGCACATACGCACTGCAGCATGGATATTGGCATATATTGTAGGCAATATAATGTGACCCCCAAAATAGCATTAATGAAATTCTAAGAATGCTAATCAATGGAGAAGTACCAGCAAACACACTTGTTTGTTTATAACTTTCTGACTCGACCGACGTTCCTTTGGACACCTTTGGAACAGCGACCAGAGGGGTCACTTGCTGTTGAAAGTTTAGAGAGATGAATCGCAGCTGACAGTCCAAATTGACAGTTTGGCAGGAAAAGATGCCATTTTCCAAGTGTCGTTTGTGAGTGTTGACAGCTACTCCCCTAACTTCTTTATTGCCAGTTCTCCTGTCAATTTTGATGATGTGGCCTGTCAACCATTATTGATTTTAAACGCTATGTACCAATTTACCATCACCCGTCTGGTAATGACAAGCTGCCACCATTGCTTGCTCCCTGTCTGTTTATGGCAGTGAATGTGTAGGTCAGTCTGTTGGGTTTAAAACCTGTTTACTGCACCTGGGTCATTGTTCCATCATGGAAATCATGGAGGGGTTTGCATGTGCTTCCAGTGCGTTATACACCAGCTCTTTCTAAGACCTTTTTGAACTTAAACCTTTTGCCGTAAGTTCACAGTTTTTTCCGTGAAATTTTTTGAGAACCCAGTCATTATTCCTACTTATGAGCGACTGGGAAGCATCTTCTCCCAAGTCTGGAGCTACACAGCTTCACATCTCACCTCATCACTTTTTCCTGGAAGGTGTTGAGTCCCTGATTGGGTCTTTGAGGGAGAAAAGGCTTCTGTCATTGGCTAGAAGCACCTTAATTTCATTCTCCATCATAGGGCTCTAGAAATTATACAAAAAGTGGACCCTTTTCTGGGCCTGGCCCTATAAGAACGACCGAGGGTTAAGTTTGCATTTCACCTGTGCACTAAGATCAGAGTATATTTCAAGCCAGAAAATAGGGCTTAACGTGTAACTTCCAGTCTGTATATACTGATGAACACAAAATTATTGAATTGAGATTATAAAGTAACCCGCGCTTTCAGGCGTTTCGAGGCACATCATCAAAGGATGTGCTGGGGTATCACAGTACTCTTGTTGCACTCCAGTATTGAAATGGTTCATTACCACTGACATATATATATTTTGGTGTATATATATATATATATATATATATATATATATATATATATATATATATATATATATATATACATACATATAGGACAAGCCACAGGGGGTGGAAATCTTTAGCTCAAGTACTTTCACACTTCTCAGTGCGTCATCAGGAGCTGTGCAATGTTGCAAGAGAGCAACCAAAGCAGGGAGAGAGGTCTCAGAATAGCGTAGGTGTCACAGTCCACGGTTACCCTTAGACTGGGTTAGTGGTCGGTGCCAACCCCACCATACCATCATCTCCCTACTACCCATATGGGGTAGGAGGGTTTCTAAGATGTCAAGTAGGAAATTATAAGATATAAAAAGCCAGCCCTAAGTTTTTTCTAATCGTTTATAACAGGTCATGTGGTTTGAGAAAATAAGTTTCTCGTTAGATACTGTAGACATGGATAGTAATTTTTCTGTGTGATCTTTTCAAATAATGAAAGAAAGGAATAAAATGTGCTCTTTGTTCATTTAAATATCCTGCTCTGGGGTACTCGAATGTTCTACCCATGTACTCAGAAGTATTTCTTCCTAAATATTGTCCACTGTTTTCTCAATGTCGGTTAATATGCCAGACATGGGAACTTCTATGCTTATCCGATACAGTGACAAGCACACAAGATAACAAGATAACGTAAGGAAAGGTTAAAGGGTATTAGTAGAATTTAGATCATAGAAATATTATCGGATAGGCATAGAAGTTCCCCATGTATGGCATATTAACCGACACTGAGGAAATAGACAATATTTAGGAAGAGATACTTCTGAGTACATGGGAAGAACATTCGAGTACCCCAGAGCAGGATATTTAAATGAACAAAGAGCACATTTTATTCCTTTCTTTCATTATTTGAAAAGATCACACAGAATAATTACTATCCATGTCTACAGTATCTAACGAGAAACTTATTTTCTCAAACCACATGACCTGTTATAAACGATTAGAAAAAGCTTAGGGCGGGCTTTTTATATCTTATAATTTCCTACTTGACATCTCAGAAACTCTCCTACCCCATATGGGTAGTGGGGAGATGATGGTAGGGTGGGGTTGGCACCGACCACTAACCCAGTCTAAGGGTAACAGTTGACTGTGACACCTACGCTACGGGAGATCTCTCTCCCTGCTTTGGTTGCTCTCTTGCAACATTGCACAGCTCCTGATGATGCACTGAGAAGTGTGAAAGTACTTGAGCTGAAGATTACCCCCCCTCCGTGGCTTGTCCTGCATAGTTAAAATCGCCCGTCTGCGATTGTTTGCATATATATATATATATATATATATATATATATATATATATATATATATATATATATATATATATATATATATATATACATATATATCATATATATCATATATATATATATATATATATATATATATATATATATATATATATATATATATATATATATACATATATATCATATATATCATATATATATATATATATATATATATATATAGATATATATATATATATATATATATATATATATATATATATATATATATATATATAGATATATATATTATTTATTATTATCACACTGGCCGATTCCCACCAAGGCAGGGTGGCCCGAAAAAGAAAAACTTTCACCATCATTCACTCCATCACTGTCTTGCCAGAAGGGTGCTCTACACTACAGTTTTTAAACTGCAACATTAACACCCCTCCTTCAGAGTGTAGGCACTGTACTTCCCATCTCCAGGACTCAAGTCCGGCCTGCCGGTTTCCCTGAACCCCTTCATAAATGTTACTTTGCTCACACTCCAACAGCACGTCAAGTATTAAAAACCGTTTGTCTCCATTCACTCCTATCAAACACGCTCACGCATGCCTGCTGGAAGTCCAAGCCCCTCGCACACAAAACCTCCTTTATCCCCTCCCTCCAACCTTTTCTAGGCCGACCCCTACCCCGCCTTCCTTCCACTACAGACTGATACACTCTTGAAGTCACTCTGTTTCGCTCCATTCTCTCTACATGTCCGAACCACCTCAACAACCCTTCCTCAGCCCTCTGTACAACAGTTTTGGCAATCCCGCACCTCCTCCTAATTTCCAAACTACGAATTTTCTGCATTATATTCACACCACACATTGCCCTCAGACATGACATCTCCACTGCCTCCAGCCTTCTCCTCGCTGCAACATTCATCACCCATGCTTCACACCCATATAAGAGC
>NC_091314.1:24896096-24898596 GCF_038502225.1 Cherax quadricarinatus
GTGTACCCACCACAGTCTACGTCAATGTCACATACTCGCCTCCGGGATACTCTGAAGTCAGTATACCCACCACAGTCTACGTCAGGGGCATATACCAGCCTCCGGTATACTCTAATTCAGTATACGCACACAAATTTTGTATACCATTCTTGCACAACTTGTCAGACACTGCAACACCATGGAATCTTGGCTCAGAGGACATCTACGTAACCTTCTTCACGCCTACTACAGCTAGCCCATCCCTTTGGGTATGACCTACTTCTACTGAGGAATCCCGCCTATCAGTGACTATGCCCTCGTTTGCTACCCGTCCCTTTGCACCTGACGTTAGTATATAAGCGCCAGCCTTCTTGCCTGTGCTCCAGAATTTTCACGACTACGGTGCTCTTCACACCAACTCCAAGGCTGAGGGACTGATTTCCTCATCTTTTGTGTATAGTTCTACTGTCTTCAAATTATATCCTAGAATATGTATTGATAAAGCCACTGGATGGCGAAACGTCTACAATAAAGATACCCAGATGTTGCACGTGTCTTAATTTTCATGTTGTCGGTATTGTACACCATTCTTGTACAAATTTTGTTCACAAATTATGAAATGGTCGATTTTTAAAGGTTTGCCATCAAGGTTTACCAGCCAGGCTTTCAAACTTTGGTTTACCATCAATGTTTACAAACCAGACTTGTCAACTTTGGTTTATCATCAAGGTTTACCAATCAGGCTTGCCAGCTCTGGTTTACCTCCAAAGTTTATCAACCAGGCTTGCTAGCTTTGCTTTATCATCAAGGTTTACCAGCTTTGGTTTACCACCAAGATTTACCAGCCAGGCTTGCCAACCTTGCCGCCAAACAGGAAGCAATCAACGGCCTCTCCTCCCAGAAGTACCAACCTCTCTTGTAAACATTAGAGCTAATCACCTCAGCCTTGAAATCCAAAGTTCCGTCTGTACCAACCGGGAAAATTTCCTTGTGTACGTCCAAATTAGCTGTGGTTTATTGACCTAAGTTCATTATAACTTTGTGTTGACTACCCGGTACTTAGTTAAGTTGATCCCTAAGTTGGCTCCTCGCCTCAAGCCACTTGTGAATGGGTTTGTGGGTTGGTGGTGGAGGGGCTTGGACAAGTTTCTGATGCTAGCAGCGCAGGCGAGTAGATGTGTGTAATACAAGAACCACAGTGGAAATAAGTCACTTTGTCTTTTTCGGGTCATCCTTAGGTAATTTACACTATGTATGTTAATTGTACTTTTGAGGCCTGGTCACAGACCGGGCCGCGGGAGCGTTGACCCCCGGAACCCTCTCCAGGTATCCTCCACGTATACTCCAGGTATGTGTACCTGTGCCTAAATAAACTTACTTTGTATAAACTTTGGTAATAGATACTGACCAATTGGTTGAGAAAGACACGTTAGAAAACACTTAGGTCCTGGGACCTTGAAGTGATCAAGGTCCCAGGACCGAAACGTTTTCTAATATATACATGTCCTAGTGTTTACTCACTTGTCTTTCTAAACCACTTACTTTCTTACTTATTTACTTACCGACAAGTTGATGAATAAGAAACATGTCCATCATCTGGGTATCTTGACTGAGGAAACGTTTGTTAACCTGCGCGACAGGCTTCTCCAGTCCGATACAAGAGAATACACTAAAGACGCTAGTTTTGAGGGCATCAGTCCCTCAGCCTGGATGAGAGATGGTCAGTCCCTCAGCCTAGATGAGAGATAGTCAGTCCCTCAGCCTGGATGAGAGATAGTCAGTCCCTCAGCCTGGATGAGAGATAGTCAGTTCCTCAGCCTGGATGAGAGATAGTCAGTCCCTCAGCCTGGATGAGAGATAGTCAGTCCCTCAGCCTGGATGAGAGATAGTCAGTCCCTCAGCCTGGATGAGAGATAGTCAGTCCCTCAGCCTGGATGAGAGATAGTCAGTCCCTCAGCCTGGATGAGATATAGTCAGTCCCTCAGCCTGTATGAGAGATAGTCAGTCCCTCAGCCTGGATGAGAGATAGTCAGTCCCTCAGCCTGGATGAGAGATAGTCAGTCCCTCAGCCTGGATGAGAGATAGTCAGTCCCTCAGCCTGGATGAGAGATAGTCAGTCCCTCAGCCTGGATGAGAGATAGTCAGTCCACCAGCCTGGATGAGAGGTGGTCAGTCCCTCAGCCTGGATGAGAGATAGTCAGTCCCTCATCCTGGATGAGAGATAGTCAGTCCCTCAGCCTAGGTGAGAGATAGTCAGTCCCTCAGCCTGGATGAGAGATAGTCAGCTCCTCAGCCTGGATGAGAGATAGTCAGTCCCTCAGCCTGGATGAGAGATAGTCAGTCCCTCAGCCTGGATGAGAGGTGGTCAGTCCATCAGCCTGGATGAGAGATAGTCAGTCCCTCAGCCTGGATGAGAGATAGTCAGTCCCTCAGCCTGGATGAGAGATAGTCAGTCCCTCAGCCTGGATGAGAGGTGGTCAGTCCCTCAGCCTGGATGAGAGACAGTCAGTTCCTCAGCCTG
>NC_091314.1:24903596-24926096 GCF_038502225.1 Cherax quadricarinatus
GGTGCTCATCACCTGCTCCACGGTGTTCATCACCTGCTCCACGGTGCTCATCTCCTGCTCCACGGTGCTCATCACCTGCTCCACGGTGCTCATCTCCTGCTCCACGGTGCTCATCACCTGCTCCACGGTGCTCATCACCTGCTCCACGGTGCTCATCACCTGCTCCACGGTGCTCATCACCTGCTCCACGGTGCTCATCACCTGCTCCAAGGTGCTCATCACCTGCTCCACGGTGCTCATCACCTGCTCCACGGTGCTCATCACCTGCTACACGGTGCTCATCACCTGCTCCACGGTGCTCATCACCTGCTCCACGGTGTTCATCACCTGCTCCACGGTGCTCATCACCTGCTACACGGTGCTCATCACCTGCTCCAAGGTGCTCATCACCTGCTCCACGGTGCTCATCACCTGCTCCACGGTGCTCATCACCTGCTACACGGTGCTCATCACCTGCTACACGGTGCTCATCACCTGCTCCACGGTGCTCATCACCTGCTCCACGGTGTTCATCACCTGCTCCACGGTGCTCATCTCCTGCTCCACGGTGCTCATCACCTGCTCCACGGTGCTCATCTCCTGCTCCACGGTGCTCATCACCTGCTCCACGGTGCTCATCACCTGCTCCACGGTGCTCATCACCTGCTCCACGGTGCTCATCACCTGCTCCACGGTGCTCATCATCTGCTCCAAGGTGCTCATCACCTGCTCCACGGTGCTCATCACCTGCTCCACGGTGCTCATCACCTGCTACACGGTGCTCATCACCTGCTACACGGTGCTCATCACCTGCTCCACGGTGCTCATCACCTGCTCCACGGTGCTCATCACCTGCTACACGGTGCTCATCACCTGCTCCACGGTGCTCATCACCTGCTCCACGGTGCTCATCACCTGCTCCACGGTGCTCATCACCTGCTCCACGGTGCTCATCACCTGCTCCACGGTGCTCATCACCTGCTCCACGGTGCTCATCACCTGTTCCACGGTGCTCATCACCTGCTCCACGGTGCTCATCACCTGCTCCACGGTGCTCATCACCTGCTCCACGGTGCTCATCACCTGCTCCACGGTGCTCGTCATCTGCTCCACGGTGCTCATCACTTGCTCCACGGTGCTCATCACCTGCACCAAGGTGCTCATCACCTGCTCCACGGTGCTCATCACCTGCTCCACGGTGCTCATCACCTGCTCCACAGTGCTCATCACCTGCTCCACGGTGCTCATCACCTGCTCCACGGTGCTCATCACCTGCTCCACGGTGCTCATCACCTGCTCCACGGTGCTCGTCACCTGCTCCACGGTGCTCATCATCTGCTCCACGGTGCTCATCACCTGCTCCACGGTGCTCATCACCTGCTCCACGGTGCTCATCACCTGCTACACGGTGCTCATCACCTGCTCCACGGTGCTCATCACCTGCTCCACGGTGCTCATCACCTGCTCCACGGTGCTCATCACCTGCTCCAAGGTGCTCATCACCTGCTCCACGGTGCTCATCACCTGCTCCACGGTGCTCATCACCTGCTCCACGGTGCTCATCACTTGCTCCACGGTGCTCATCACCTGCTCCACGGTGCTCATCACCTGCTCCACGGTGCTCATCACCTGCTCCACGGTGCTCATCACCTGCTCCACGGAGCTCATCACCTGCTCCACGGTGCTCATCACCTGCTCCACGGTGCTCATCACCTGCTCCTGGGCAGAGGGACTCATTACCTCATCTTCGCTGTTGGCTCTATATATTTCTATGATGTCCATGTATTGTATTGATCAAGCCGCTGGATGGCGAAACGTCTACAAGTAAAGATACCCAGATGATGCGCATGTGTCTAATTCATCATCTTGTCGGTATTGTCTACCATTGATTAGAAATCGCATAATATTCCATCAGAATATGTTATTTAAATTAATGATATACAAAACTAACAGGTAACTGAATAAAACATGTCCGTCACTTGGGTATTTTTATCGTAGAGACTTCGCCAACCAGCGGGTTTTTTTTTTAAATCCAATACAAAGAATAATTAATGGACGGCGGAAAAGGTGAAGAGGTGATTGGAGGTGATCAGTCCCCTAGACCTGAGAAGCAGTGTTGAGTCCCTCAGCCACGATAAATCTAAAGCAGCCGCACGAAGATGGAGACTTGCATTCTGGAGACATGTTTGGTGAAGCAGTTGAAGAGGGCGTCACTAATCCCTTACAGTATACTAGCATACATAGGTGATGAGAGCAACATATGTGAGTCCACATACAATTGGATTAAGAGGAGTGTACTATAGGTCTTGCTTCTACGTGCATACATACACTGAGCTATCTACAGCACTTAGAATAAGAAAGCAGCACATCCCTGTGTGCTCCAGAAGACTGTGTACGCCAGACTTACTTATGAAAGAGAAGTTAAGTCAGACTCACTGTTTGTTAATAGACTGTTATGGCAGTGCCTCTCTGAATCATTTTCTAGAAGCCTGCAATCATCTCCCAGTATCCTCCTAGCAACTTAGCAGCCTGGAGCCACCTTTCAGTATCTTCTAGCAACCTAGCAGCCTGAAGCCACTTTTCTGCAGCCAGGAGTCACCTGTCAACATCCTCCAGCAACCTGGAGCCACCTTCCATCGCCTTGAGTCACCTTTCATCAATCTGGAACCACCTTCCAACAACTTGGAGCCACCTTCCAGTAACCTAGAGCTACCTTTAGCACCTTGGAACCACCTTCCAACACCCTGGAGTCACCTTCCAGCTCGGTGGATCCACCTAACAGTCTGGAGCCACCTTCCAGCCTGGAGTCACCTAACGCGCCGCAGGAATGCAATTAAATAGGCAAGATCTTCCATTTTGGCAGGCAGGGCAAGGATCTGCCTTCCTGGTTTGGGCTGAACCCGCAGGAATGTCACGCAGAAAGACTTCTTGATTGCCGGAAATTATTCCGCCAGCAAGACCTGCAGAAGTGGTGAGGGAAGTTGTATTGTGGAGGAAGGGGAAGATGAAGGGGCAGGGGAGAGTAGGGAAGAGAGGTGAAGGGGCGTGGAAGGGTAGGGTAGAGATGCAGGGGAGGTGAGGAAGAAGAGAAGTGTGGAGGGGTAGTGGAGGAATGGTTGGAGAGGGAAAGGGGTAGTGGAGGAATGGTTGGAGAGGGAAGAAATGAAGGAGGAAAGGGTAAATGGGTAGGAAAAGAGGAAGATAAAGGATGTGGTGGCAGGGTATGGGAGAGCAGAAGATAGGGGAGAATGGCGAAGAATTGTAGAAGGGAGGAGATGATAGAGAGACAGGGGAATGAAGAGAGGAAAAGAACAGGCCAGCTGACACTTACAAAGTGGGCACCAGTTGACACATCCAGAGTGGGCACCAGCTGACACATCCAGAGTGGGCACCAGCTGACACATCCAAAGTGGGCAGCAGCTGACACCTCCAGAGTGGGCAGCATCTAACACATCCAGAGTGGGCAGCAGCTGACACATCCAGAGTGGGCAGCAGCTGACACATCCAGAATGGGCAGCAGCTGACACGTCCAGAGTGGGCAGCAACTGACACATCCAGAGTGGGCAGCAGCTGACACATCCAGAGTGGGCAGCAGCGGACACATCCAGAGTGGGCAGCAACTGACACATCCAGAGTGGGCAGCAACTGACACATCCAGAGTGGGCAGCAGCTGACACATCCAGAGTGGGCAGCAACTGACACATCCAGAGTGGGCAGCAACTGACACATCCAGAGTGGGCAGCAACTGACACATCCAGAGTGGGCAGCAGCTGACACATCCAGAGTGGGCAGCAACTGACACATCCAGAGTGGGCAGCAGCTGACACATCCAGAGTGGGCAGCAGCTGACACGTCCAGAGTGGGCAGCAGCTGACACATCCAGAGTGGGCAGCAGCTGACACATCCAGAGTGGGCAGCAGCTGACACATCCAGAGTGGGCAGCAGCTGACACATCCAGAGTGGGCAGCAACTGACACATCCAGAGTGGGCAGCAGCTGACACGTCCAGAGTGGGCAGCAACTGACACATCCAGAGTGGGCAGCAACTGACACATCCAGAGTGGGCAGCAGCTGACACGTCCAGAGTGGGCAGCAGCTGACACATCCAGAGTGGGCAGCAGCTGACACATCCAGAGTGGGCAGCAGCTGACACATCCAGAGTGGGCAGCAGCTGACACATCCAGAGTGGGCAGCAGCTGACACATCCAGAGTGGGCAGCAGCTGACACATCCAGAGTGGGCAGCAGCTGACACATCCAGAGTGGGCAGCAGCTGACACATCCAGAGTGGGCAGCAGCTGACACATCCAGAGTGGGCAGCAGCTGACACATCCAGAGTGGGCAGCAGCTGACACATCCAGAGTGGGCAGCAGCTGACACATCCAGAGTGGGCAGCAGCTGACACATCCAGAGTGGGCAGCAGCTGACACATCCAGAGTGGGCAGCAGCTGACACATCCAGAGTGGGCAGCAGCTGACACATCCAGAGTGGGCAGCAGCTGACACATCCAGAGTGGGCAGCAACTGACACATCCAGAGTGGGCAGCAGCTGACACATCCAGAGTGGACAGCAGCTGACACATCCAGAGTGGGCAGCAGCTGACACGTCCAGAGTGGGCAGCAGCTGACACATCCAGAGTGGGCAGCAGCTGACACAGAATACGCTGACAATTTCCTCTACAAACTTCCTCAGTTCTTATAAATCACATCAGAACCATGAACCAAGAATTACTGTTCATTATGACTGCTCCGTCACTGTTCTCTCTGCTACTTGGTCACTGCTCTCGGCTACTTGGTCACTGCTCTCGGCTACTTGGTCACTGCTCTCGGCTACTTGGTCACTGCTCTCTGCTACTTGGTCACTGCTCTCGGCTACTTGGTCACTGCTCTCGGCTACTTGGTCACTGCTCTCGGCTACTTGGTCACTGCTCTCTGCTACTTGGTCACTGCTCTCGGCTACTTGGTCACTGCTCTCGGCTACTTGGTCACTGCTCTCGGCTACTTGGTCACTGCTCTCGGCTACTTGGTCACTGCTCTCGGCTACTTGGTCACTGCTCTCGGCTACTTGGTCACTGCTCTCGGCTACTTGGTCACTGCTCTCGGCTACTTGGTCACTGCTCTCGGCTACTTGGTCACTGCTCTCGGCTACTTGGTCACTGCTCTCGGCTACTTGGTCACTGCTCTCGGCTACTTGGTCACTGCTCTCGGCTACTTGGTCACTGCTCTCGGCTACTTGGTCACTGCTCTCGGCTACTTGGTCACTGCTCTCGGCTACTTGGTCACTGCTCTCGGCTACTTGCTCATCTATCAGTGAGCGACTCAACATGTAACATCTAAATTATCAAAAAAGAATCAAATATTAGACATTTTATATTCTTTCAATCAAATTCATTGTTTTTTAATATCAGTTTTCAGTATTAACAACTGTCTGCTTTGATTTCTGCCACTGCTGAAAGTCAGTTGAGTATCAGCAGACACTTCATCAGCTTTTCTTTGGTAGGTCGAGTTTATATCTAGGACATTGTTCATAATAATATTTTTATATATTGCTGCGGATCACGCAGCGACTGGGAAGTGAGAGTTACATTATGAGAAAGATCTTCAGATACGACTCATTTGAGGAATGAATGAGAATACAAGGTTCTTGGTGACTGCCCGCCGTGTGGTGTAACAAGTGTCTGGTACAAGGCTCTCCGTGAAGAACAGAAAGGTACAAAACAGTGATTGGAGCCACACACAAATAACCCGCACATGGGTGAGAGAAGCTTACGACGAGGTTTCGGTCCGACTTGGACCATTTTCAAAGTCACACTGTGGCAGTATGACTTTGCAAATGGTCCAAATCGGACCGAAACGTCGTCGTAAACACCTCTCTCCTATGTGCGGGTTATTTGTGTACTCATCCTGAATGTTGTCAAGGGAAACCTTGACAACATTCGCCTCGCTCAAAAAGTTATTCCATCAACATTCTCTCTACCATTTTCACCTCGCCTTGTCCACGGTTCTCAAAGGATTCATTCCCAAAGGCAAATTGGTTTCTGCCGAACGAAATGAGAAGCTTGAAGTGACGCCATATAAATCATTCTGTTATACTGGAACTTGTCGTTACCCTTCATTATCGCTAGGTCGCGTTCTCTCTGTTCAACTTTTCTTTTGACATTATGAATCATATTCGTGTTCTCCACGTTCTTTATTATCAGTTAATTGTTTCCTATTAAATGTTATTCGCTCCTGGTGTTACGTAGTTGTTCGTATGTACGTCATTTCTGTAATAATGCTGGGAGAATTAGAGATAATATGTTAGGACAGGGGATCCCAAATTTTTTCTGTGTCCCGCACCCCTAGGAAATATTTGATTTAATGTTACAATACAAAAGCAATATCTCATCTGAAGACGAAGAAGTCGAATTTCTAATTTTTGTATCACAAATTGAGTTTTTCACTAGGCCTCTTTGTCGCACCTCCTGGAATGCCACCTCGCACCCGCCCTCTGGAATGCCATCTCGCACCTCCCCTGGAATGCCCTCTGGCACCCCCCTGGAATGCCATCTCGCACCCCGCCGTCTGGAATGCCATCTCGCACCCGCCCTCTGGAATGCCATCTCGCACCTCTCGTGGAATGCCATCTCGCACCTCCCTTGGAATGCCATCTCGCACCCTCCTGGAATGCCATTTCACACCCCCCTGGAATGCCATCTCGCACCTCCCCTGGAATGCCATCTCACACCCCCCTGGAATGCCGTCTCACACCCCCTGGAATGCCATTTCGCACCTCCACTGGAATGCCATCTCTCACCCTCCCCCTGGAATGCCATTTCGCACCTCCCCTGGAACTCCATCTCGCACCTCCCCTGGAATGCCATCTTGCACCTCCCCTGGAATGCCATCTTGAACCTCCCCTGGAATGCCATCTCGCACCCCCCTGGAATGCAATCTCGCACCCCCTGGAATGCCATCTCGCACCTCCACTGGAATGCCATCTCGCACCCCCCTAGAATGCTATCTCGCACCCCACTGGAATGCCATCTCACACCCCCTGGAATGCCATCTCGCCCCCCCGTGGAATGCCATCTCGCACCCCCCTGTAATGCCGTCTCGCACCCCCTGGAATGCCATCTCGCACCTCCCCTAGAATGCCATCTCGCACCCCCTTGGAATGCCATCTCGCACCCCCCTGTAATGCCGTCTCGCACCCCCTGGAATGCCATCTCGCACCTGCCCTAGAATGCCATCTCGCACCTCCCCTGGAATGCCATCTCGCACCCCCCTGGAATGCCATCTAGCACCCCCCTGTAATGCCGTCTCGCACCCCCTGGAATGCCATGTCGCACCCCCCTGGAATACCATCTCGCACTCCCCTGGAATGCCATCTCGCACCTCCCCTGGAATGCCATCTCGCACCTCCCCTGGAATGCCACCTCGCACCTTCCCTGGAATGCAACCTCGCACCTCCCCTGCAATGCCATCTCGCACCTCCCCTGGAATGCCATCTCGCACCTCCCCTGGAATGCCATCTCGCACCTCCCCTGGAATGCCATCTCGCACCTCCCCTGGAATGCCATCTCGCACCTCCCCTGGAATGCCACCTCGCACCTCCCCTGGAATGCCATCTCGCACCTCCCCTGGAATGCCATCTCGCACCCCCCTGGAATGCCATCTCGCACTTTCCCTGGAATGCCATCTCGCACCTCCCATGGAATGTCATCTCGCACCTCCCCTGGAATGCCATCTCGCACCCCCCTGGAATGCCATCTCGCACTTTCCCTGGAATGCCATCTCGCACCTCCCATGGAATGCCATCTCGCACCTCCCCTGGAATGCCATCTCGCACCTCCCCTGGAATGCCATCTCGCACCTCCCCTGGAATGCCATCTCGCACCTCCCCTGGAATGCCACCTCGCACCTCCCCTGGAATGCCATCTCGCACCTCCCCTGGAATGCCATCTCGCACCTCCCCTGGAATGCCATCTCGCACCTCCCCTGGAATGCCATCTCGCACCTCCCCTGGAATGCCACCTCGCACCTCCCCTGGAATGCCATCTCGCACCTCCCCTGGAATGCCATCTCGCACCTCCCCTGGAATGCCATCTCGCACCTCCCCTGGAATGCCACCTCGCACCTCCCCTGGAATGCCACCTCGCACCTCCCCTGGAATGCCATCTCGCACCTCCCCTGGAATGCCATCTCGCACCTCCCCTGGAATGCCATCTCGCACCTCCCCTGGAATGCCACCTCGCACCTCCCCTGGAATGCCACCTCGCACCTCCCCTGGAATGCCAACTCGCACCTCCCCTGGAATGCCATCTCGCACCCCCCTGGAATGCCATCTCGCACTTTCCCTGGAATGCCATCTCGCACCCCCCTGGAATGCCATCTCGCACCTTCCCTGGAATGCCACCTCGCACCTCCCCTGGAATGCCATCTCGCACCTCCCCTGGAATGCCACCTCGCACCTCCCCTGGAATGCCACCTCGCACCTCCCCTGGAATGCCATCTCGCACCTCCCCTGGGAATGCCACCTCGCACCTCCCCTGGAATGCAACTTCGCACCTCCCCTGGAATGCCATCTCGCACCTCCCCTGGAATGCCACCTCGCACCTCCCCTGGAATGCCATCTCGCACCTCCCCTGGAATGCCATCTCGCACCTCCCCTGGAATGCCATCTCGCACCTCCCCTGGAATGCTATCTCGCACCTCCCCTGGAATGCCACCTCACACCTCCCATAGAATGCCATCTCGCACCTCCCCTGGAATGCCATCTCGCACCTCCCCTGGAATGCCATCTCGCACCTCCCCTGGAATGCCACCTCGCACCTCCCCTGGAATGCAACCTCGCACCTCCCCTGGAATGCCATCTCGCACCTCCCCTGGAATGCCATCTCGCACCTCCCCTGGAATGCCATCTCGCACCTCCCCTGGAATGCCATCTCGCACCTCCCCTGGAATGCCATCTCGCACCTCCCCTGGAATGCTACCTCGCACCTCCCCTGGAATGCCATCTCGCACCTCCCCTGGAATGCCATCTCGCACCCCCCTGGAATGCCATCTCACATTTTCCCTGGAATGCCATCTCGCACCTCCCCTGGAATGTCATCTCGCACCTACCCTGGAATGCCATCTCGCACCTCCCCTGGAATGCCACCTCGCACCTCCCCTGGAATGCCATCTCGCACCTCCCCTAGAATGCCATCTCGCACCTCCCCTGGAATGCCATCTCGCATCTCCCCTGGAATGCCATCTCGCACCCTCTTGGAATGCCATCTCGCAAATCCCCTGGAATGCCATCTCGCACCTCCCCTGGAATGCCATCTCGCACCTCCCCTGGAATGCCATCTCGCACCTCCCCTGGAATGCCATCTCGCACCTCCCCTGGAATGCCATCTCGCACCTCCTCTGGAATGCCACCTCGCACCTCTCCTGGAATGCCATCTCGCACCCCCCTGGAATGCCATCTCGCACCTCCCCTGGAATGCCATCTCGCACCTTCCCTGGAATGCCATCTCGCACCTCCCCTGGAATGCCACCTCGCACCTCCCATGGAATGCCATCTCGCACCTCCCCTAGAATGCCATCTCGCACCTCCCCTGGAATGCCATCTCGCACCTCCCCTGGAATGCCACCTCGCACCTCCCCTGGAATGCCACCTCGCACCTCCCCTGGAATGCCATCTCGCACCTCCCCTGGAATGCCATTTCGCATCTCCCCTGGAATGCCATCTCGCACCTCCCCTGGAATGCCACCTCGCACCTCCCCTGGAATGCAACCTCGCACCTCCCCTGGAATGTCATCTCGCACCTCCCCTGGAATGCCATCTCGCACCACCCCTGGAATGCCATCTCGCACTTTCCCTGGAATGCCATCTCGCACCCCCCTGGAATGCCATCTCGCACCTTCCCTGGAATGCCACCTCGCACCTCCCCTGGAATGCCATCTCGCACCTCCCCTGGAATGCCACCTCGCACCTCCCCTGGAATGCCACCTCGCACCTCCCCTGGAATGCCATCTCGCACCTCCCCTGGGAATGCCACCTCGCACCTCCCATGGAATGCAACTTCGCACCTCCCCTGGAATGCCATCTCGCACCTCCCCTGGAATGCCACCTCGCACCTCCCCTGGAATGCCATCTCGCACCTCCCCTGGAATGCCATCTCGCACCTCCCCTGGAATGCCACCTCGCACCTCCCCTGGAATGCCACCTCGCACCTCCCCTGGAATGCCATCTCGCACCTCCCCTGGAATGCCATTTCGCATCTCCCCTGGAATGCCATCTCGCACCTCCCCTGGAATGCCACCTCGCACCTCCCCTGGAATGCAACCTCGCACCTCCCCTGGAATGTCATCTCGCACCTCCCCTGGAATGCCATCTCGCACCCCCCTGGAATGCCATCTCGCACTTTCCCTGGAATGCCATCTCGCACCCCCGTGGAATGCCATCTCGCACCTTCCCTGGAATACCACCTCGCACCTCTCCTGGAATGCCATTTCGCACCTCCCCTGGAATGCCACCTCGCACCTCCCCTGGAATGCCACCTCGCACCTCCCCTGGAATGCCATCTCGCACCTCCCCTGGCAATGCCACATCGCACCACCCCTGGAATGCAACTTCGCACCTCCCCTGGAATGCCATCTCGCACCTCCCCTGGAATGCCACCTCGCACCTCCCCTGGAATGCCATCTCGCACCTCCCCTGGAATGCCATCTCGCACCTCCCCTGGAATGCCATCTCGAACCTCCCCTGGAATCCCATCTCGCACCCCCCTGGAATGCCATCTCGCAAATCCCCTGGAATGCCATCTCGCACCTCCCCTGGAATGCCATCTCGCACCTTCCATGGAATGCCATCTCGCACCTCCCCTGGAATGCCACCTCGCACCTCCCCTGGAATGCCACCTCGCACCTCCCCTGGAATGCCATCTCGCACCTCCCCTGGGAATGCCACCTCGCACCTCCCCTGGAATGCAACCTCGCACCTCCCCTGGAATGCCATCTCGCACCTACCCTGGAATGCCATCTCGCACCTCCCCTGGAATGCCACCTCGCACCTCCCCTGGAATGCCATCTCGCACCTCCCCTGGAATGCAACTTCGCACCTCCCCTGGAATGCCATCTCGCACCTCCCTGGAATGCCACCTCGCACCTCCCCTGGAATGCCATCTCGCACCTCCCCTGGAATGCCACCTCGCACCTCCCCTGGAATGCCACCTCGCACCTCCCCTGGAATGCCATCTCGCACCTCCCCTGGGAATGCCACCTCGCACCTCCCCTGGAATGCAACTTCGCACCTCCCCTGGAATGCCATCTCGCACCTCCCCTGGAATGCCACCTCGCACCTCCCCTGGAATGCCATCTCGCACCTCCCCTGGAATGCCATCTCGCACCTCCCCTGGAATGCCATCTCGCACCTCCCCTGGAATGCCATCTCGCACCCCCCTGGAATGCCATCTCGCAAATCCCCTGGAATGCCATCTCGCACCTCCCCTGGAATGCCATCTCGCACCTTCCATGGAATGCCATCTCGCACCTCCCCTGGAATGCCACCTCGCACCTCCCCTGGAATGCCACCTCGCACCTCCCCTGGAATGCCATCTCGCACCTCCCCTGGGAATGCCACCTCGCACCTCCCCTGGAATGCAACCTCGCACCTCCCCTGGAATGCCATCTCGCACCTCCCCTGGAATGCCTTCTCGCACCTCCCCTGGAATGCCACCTCGCACCTCCCCTGGAATGCCATCTCGCACCTCCCCTGGAATGCCATCTCGCACCTCCCCTGGAACGCCATCTCGCACCTCCCCTGGAATGCCATCTCGCACCTCCCCTGGAATGCCACCTCGCACCTCCCCTGGAATGCCATCTCGCACCTCCCCTGGAATGCCACCTCGTACCTCCCCTGGAATGCCACCTCGCACTTCCCCTGGAATGCCACCTCGCACCTCCCCTGGAATGCCACCTCGTACCTCCCCTGGAATGCCACCTCGCACCTCCCCTGGAATGCCATCTCGCACCTCCCCTGGAATGCCATCTCGCTCCTCCCCTGGAATGCCACCTCGCACCTCCCCTGGAATGCCACCTCGCATCCCCTGGAATGCCACCTCGTACCTCCCCTGGAATGCCACCTCGTACCTCCCCTGGAATGCCACCTCGCACCTCCCCTGGAATGCCACCTCGCACCTCCCCTGGAATGCCACCTCGCACCTCCCCTGGAATGCCACCTCGTACCTCCCCTGGAATGCCACCTCGCACCTCCCCTGGAATGCCACCTCGCACCTCCCCTGGAATGCCATCTCGCACCTCCCCTGGAATGCCACCTCGTACCTCCCCTGGAATGCCACCTCGCACCTCCCCTGGAATGCCATGTCGCACCTCCTAGTAGCGACCAGTGAAGAGGCGGGTGCAGGAGGTTGGACTCGACCCCCGCAACCTCAACTAGGTGAGCACACACACACACACACACACACACACACACACACACACACACACACACACACACACACACACACACACACACACACACACACACAATCACACACACACACACACACACACACACAAAAAAAGGGAGGAAGACTGGGGAAGGAGACTAGATGAGCTGGAAAGGAAGATGGAAGAGAGGTTAGCAGCAGAATGCAGAAGGTGGAAGCAACAGGCCACAGCAGCAGAAATCAAGATAGAGAGATTAGAAGAGGAGCTGAGACATCTGAAACAGCACAGAGACAAAGATATTACAGAAGTAGCATCGGCAATGGCTACATCGAACACAGACAACAGGTCCGAAGGAAGCATGGAAACTAAACTGTATGCAGAGGTCCTGTCAAACCCACATGGGGCCAAAACAAAGACAGGGAGCACTCTAGGACAGAAAGAGAGGTTGGAAGACATTGATGGAACTAGGACATGTGCAAGGACCTTACCAGATACCTGTGGGGGCCAGGAGCAAGTGAGCAGGAAGGATAAACCAAGAAGCATAGGGGCCATAACGAGGGAAGGGACTGAAGGAAGGAACACTCCACGGGAAGGAACTAAAACACATCAGAGGATGCAATGGGAGTCACAGTGGGAGGTGGAAAGGGAGAGATCCGTGTTTGTCTATGGGCTAGACGAAGCTAAAGGGGAAACTTATGATGAAAGAAAGCAGGAGGAGAAAAAAGCGATTGAAGACATCATGAAGGTGATAGGCGAGGGGGACATGACCCAGGTGGCAAATTTTCGGAGAATTGGGTGGTTCACAAAGAAAAGGAATCGGCCTCTCAAAGTAATTTTCAAGGCAGAATCAACCCGAACCATGATCCTGCAGGAGAAAGCACGGCTGAGAGGCAAGCAGGAGTTCCGGAGTGTGTACCTCGACCGAGACAGAACACAGGACGAAAGGAAGACAATGAAAGAGAGAGTTCAAAAACGAAAGGAGAAATGGGAGGAAATGAAAAAGGAGAGCAGAATAACCCAGGATCAAATGGAAGGACAAGCGCACCCCCCAGAAACACCTGCAGAAGGACTCCAGCCACGACACCCCCAAGGCAACTGAACATTCCAAACCAACCATCACACACCGATCCCTCTGTTTCCACCCCCCGCACCACAGTTACAGTATTAGAACAGAAGTTGAAGGTTTGGTACACAAATGCAGATGGATTAACGAATAAACATGAGGAATGGCAAGAAAGAATCAATGAGAAGTCCCCAGACATCATAGCAGTTACAGAAACAAAACTCATGGAGACAATAACAGATGCAATCTTCCCACAAGGATACCAGATCATGAGGAAAGATAGAAGGGGTAGGGGGGGAGGTGGGGTTGCTCTGCTCGTAAAAAACAGATGGAAATTCGAGAAAATGGAAGGAATAGATGAGACAGGAGAAAGAGACTACATAGCAGGTACACTTCAGTCTGGGGAACACAAAGTGGTCATTGCAGTGATGTATAATCCACCACAGAACTGCAGGAGGCCAAGAGAGGAATATGAAGAGAGCAACAGAGCAATGGTGGACACACTTGCTGAGGTGGCAAGAAGAGCTCACTCCAGCAGAGCAAAGTTGCTGGTTATGGGGGATTTCAACCACAGGGAGATTGACTGGGAAAACCTGGAGCCACATGGGGGTCCCGAAACATGGAGAGCCAGGATGTTGGACGTGGTGCTGGAAAACCTCATGCACCAACATGTTAAGGACACTACCAGAGTGAGAGGGGAGGATGAACCAGCAAGATTGGACCTTGTGTTCACCCTGGGCAGCTCAGACATTGAGGATATCAAGTATGAGAGTCCCCTAGGAGCTAGCGACCACGTGGTTCTGTGCTTTGAATACATAGTAGAGCTGCAAGTGGAGAGAATAACAGGAGTAGAATGGGAAAAGCCTGACTATAAAAGAGGGGACTACATAGGGTTGAAGAACTTCATGCGGGAGGTCCAGTGGGACAGAGAACTGGCAGGAAAGCCAGTAAATGAAATGATGGAATATGTAGCAACAAAATGCAAGGAGGCAGTGGAAAGGTTCATTCCCAAGGGCAACAGTAACAACGGGAAGACCAGAACAAGCCCCTGGTTTACCCGACGGTGTAAGGAGGCAAAAACAAAGTGCAATAGAGAATGGAAAAAGTACAGAAGGCAGAGAACACACGAAAATAGGGAGATCAGTCGCAGAGCCAGGAATGAGTACGCACAGGTAAGGAGGGAGGCCCAGCGACAGTATGAAAATGACATAGCATCGAGAATCAAGACTGACCCGAAACTGTTGTATAGCCACATCAGGAGGAAGACAACAGTCAAAGACCAGGTGATCAGATTAAGGACAGAAGGTGGAGAACTCACAAGAAATGATCAGGAGGTATGTGAGGAGCTGAACAGGAGATTTAAGGAAGTTTTTACAGTAGAGACAGGAAGGGCTGTGGGAAGACAGCACAGAAGGGAACATCAAGAGGGAATATACCAACAAGTGTTGGATGACATACGAACAACTGAGGAGGAGGTGAAGAAGCTCTTAAGTGACCTTGACACCTCAAAGGCGATGGGACCGGACAACATCTCCCCATGGGTCCTTAGAGAAGGAGCAGAGATGCTGTGTGTGCCTCTAACCACAATCTTCAACACATCCCTTGAAACTGGGCAACTACCTGAGAAATGGAAGACAGCTAATGTAGTCCCCATATTTAAGAAAGGAAACAGAAACGAGGCACTAAACTACAGACCTGTGTCTCTGACATGTATTGTGTGCAAAGTCATGGAGAAGATTATCAGGAGGAGAGTGGTCGAACACCTGGAAAGGAACAAGATTATAAATGAAAACCAGCATGGGTTCATGGAAGGCAAATCTTGTATCACAAACCTCCTGGAGTTTTATGACAAGGTAACAGAAGTAAGACACGAGAGAGAGGGTTGGGTAGATTGCGTTTTCCTAGACTGCAGGAAGGCCTTTGACACAGTTCCCCACAAGAGATTAGTGCAGAAGCTGGAGGATCAGGCACACATAAAAGGAAGGGCACTGCAATGGATAAGGGAATACCTGACAGGGAGGCAGCAACGAGTCATGGTACGTGAAGAGGTATCACAGTGGGCGCCTGTTACGAGCGGGGTCCCACAGGGGTCAGTTCTAGGACCAGTGCTATTTTTGATATATGTGAACGACATGATGGAAGGAATAGACTCTGAAGTGTCCCTGTTCGCAGATGACGTGAAGTTGATGAGAAGAATTAAATCGGACGAGGATGAGGCAGGACTGCAAAGAGACCTGGAGAGGCTGGACATGTGGTCCAGTAACTGGCTCCTCGAATTCAATCCAGCCAAATGCAAAGTCATGAAGATTGGGGAGGGGCAAAGAAGACCGCAGACAGAATATAGGCTAGGTGGACAAAGACTACAGACCTCACTCAGGGAGAAAGACCTTGGGGTGACCATAACACCGAGTACATCACCGGAGGCACACATCAACCAAATAACCGCTGCAGCATACGGGCGCCTGGCAAACCTGAGAATAGCGTTCCGATACCTCAATAAGGAATCGTTCAAGACACTGTACACTGTGTATGTTAGGCCCATACTGGAGTATGCAGCACCAGTCTGGAACCCACACCTGGTCAAGCACGTCAAGAAGTTAGAGAAAGTACAAAGGTTTGCAACAAGGCTAGTCCCAGAGCTCAAGGGAATGTCGTACGAGGAAAGGTTAAGGGAAATCGGACTGACGACACTGGAGGACAGAAGGGTCAGGGGAGACATGATAACGACATACAAGATACTGCGGGGAATAGACAAGGTGGACAGAGATAGGATGTTCCAGAGAGGGGACACAGGGACAAGGGGTCACAACTGGAAGCTGAAGACTCAGACGAGTCACAGGGACGTTAGGAAGTATTTCTTCAGTCATAGAGTTGTCAGCAAGTGGAATAGCCTAGCAAGTGAAGTAGTGGAGGCAGGAACCATACATAGTTTTAAGAAGAGGTATGACAAAGCTCAGGAAGCAGAGAGAGAGAGGATCCAGTAGCGATCAGTGAAGAGGCGGGGCCAGGAGCTGAGTCTCGACCCCTGCAACCACAATTAGGTGAGTACAATTAGGTGAGTACACACATACACACACACACACACAAACACACACACACACACACACACACACACACACACACACACACACACACACACACACACACACACACACACACACACACACATACACACACACACACACACACACACACACACACACACACACACACACACACACTCACACACACACACACACACACACACACACACACACATACACACACACACACACAAACACACACACACACACACACACACACACACACACACACACACACACACACACACACACACACACACACACTCACACACACACACACACACACATACACACACACACACACACACACACACACACACACACACACACACACACACATACACACACACACACACACACACACACACACACACACACACACACACACACACACACTCACACATACACACACACACACACACACACACACACACACACACACACACACACACACACACACACACACAAACACACACACACACACACACAAACACACACACACACACACACACACACACACACACACACAGCACACAGCACACACATGCACAAAACGGAGACAGACACGAAGCATTAAACTACAGACCAGTGTCACTGACATGTATAGTATGCGAAGTCACAGAGAAGATTATCAGAGAGTGGTGGAGTACCTAGAAAGAGATGAGCTTATCAACAACTACCAACATGGTTTCAGGGACGGGAAATCCTGTGTCACAAACCTACTGGATATCTATGACAGAGTGATAGCAGTAAAACAAGAGAGAGAAGGGTGGGTAGATTGCGTTTTTTTGGACTGTAAGAAGGCTTTTGACACAATTCCACTCGAGAGATTAGTGCTTAAGCTGGAGGACCAGGCAGGTATAACAGGGAAGGCACTGCAGTGGTTCAAGGAATACATGTCTGGAAGACATCAGCGAGTCATGGTACGTAACGAGGTGTTAGAGTGGACGCCTGTGACGAGCGGGGTGCCACAGGGGTCAGTCCTAGGACCGGTGCTGTTTCTGCTTTATATGAATGACATGACGGAAGGAATAGACTCAGAAGTGTCCCTGTTTGCAGATGATGTGAAGTTGATGAGAAAAATTCAATCAGACGAGGACCAGGCGGACCTGCAAAGGGATCTGGACAGGCTGCAGGCCTGGTTCATAAACTGGCTCCTAGAGTTCAACCCCACCAAGTACAACTTAATGAAGATTGTGGAAGGGCAAAGAAGACCGCAGACTGAGTACAGTCTATGGGGCCAGATACTACAAACCTCACTCAAGGAAAAGGATCTTGGGGTGAATATAACACCGGGTACAACTTCTGCGGCGCACATCAACCAAATAACTGCTGCAGCATATGGGCGCCTAGCAAACCTTAGAATAGCATTCCGACATCTCGATAAGGAATCGTTCAGGACCCTGTACACTGTGTATGTCAGGCCTATGTTGGAGTATGCAGCACCGGTTTGGAATCAACACCTAGCCAAGCATGTAAATAAATTAGAGAAAGTGCAAAGGTTTGCAACAAGATTAGTCCCGGAGCTATGGAGTATGTCCTACGAGGAGAGGTTAAGGGAAATCGACCCAACGACCCTGGAGGACAGGAGAGATAGGGGGGATATGATAACGACTTATGCAATACTGAAAGGAA
This sequence comes from Cherax quadricarinatus, assembly GCF_038502225.1. Lineage (NCBI taxonomy): Eukaryota > Metazoa > Arthropoda > Malacostraca > Decapoda > Parastacidae > Cherax > Cherax quadricarinatus. The sequence continues at coordinate 24,921,773 of NC_091314.1, forward strand.
TTGACAAGGCGGACAGAGACAGATTATTTCAAGAGATGAGACACAACAACAAGGGTTCACAGTTGGAAGTTAAAGACTCAGATTAATCACAGGGAGGTCAGGAAGTATTTCTTCAGTCACAGAGTTGTCAGGAAGTGGAATAATCTGGGAAGTGATGCAGTGGAGACAGAATCCATATATAGCTTTAAGAAGAGGTATGATAAAGTTCGTGGAGCAGGGAAAGTGACGTAGTAATGACTAATGAAGAGCTGTGACTCGACCTTTGCAACCACAACTAGGTGAGTACAACCAGGTGAGTACACACACACACGCTGCGTTCTTCCACTGAAGCCATGACGTCAGCAGCGTGTACAAGATTGATAAAAAACAAGAACTGTCTTAAGGGATCTAAGTCGTTAAGGTTAGTCATAGATTATGTAGCAGCAACGTGGAGCCTCACCGGAAAAAATGTATACCAGAACTCGAGAATGTACAGGTCATGAACCTGTAAGCAATGTACAGGTCACGAACCTGTAAGCAATGTACAGGTCACGAACCTGTAAGCAATGTACAGGTCACGAACCTGTAAGCAATGTACAGGTCACGAACCTGTAAGCAATGTACAGGTCACGAACCTGTAAGCAATGTACAGGTCATGAACCTGTAAGCAATGTACAGGTCATGAACCTGTAAGCAATGTACAGGTCATGAACCTGTAAGCAATGTACAGGTCATGAACCTGTAAGCAATGTACAGGTCATGAACCTGTAAGCACTGTACAGGTCATGAACCTGTAAGCAATGTACAGGTCATGAACCTGTAAGTACTGTACAGGTCATGAACCTGTAAGTACTGTACAGGTCATGAACCTGTAAGTACTGTACAGGTCATGAACCTGTAAGCAATGTACAGGTCACCAACCTGTAAGCAATGTACAGGTCACGAACCTGTAAGCAATGTACAGGTCACGAACCTGTAAGCAATGTACAGGTCATGAACCTGTAAGCACTGTACAGGTCATGAACCTGTAAGCAATGTACAGGTCATGAACCTGTAAGTACTGTACAGGTCATGAACCTGTAAGTACTGTACAGGTCATGAACCTGTAAGTACTGTACAGGTCATGAACCTGTAAGTACTGTACAGGTCATGAACCTGTAAGTACTGTACAGGTCATGAACCTGTAAGTACTGTACAGGTCATGAACCTGTAAGGTATTAAGTATGAAGACAGACTAGAGGGAACATCCCTCAAAGTCATTAGAGGAAGAAATATATAATCATAACATACAAGTATTGTAGTCAGACATGACACTGACATGATGAACAGGAAGTGGTTGACAAGACAGGTATGAGAATAATGTGGCAGAGATGATCACTGAACACACAAGATGAACCTCGGGGATGTTAGGAAGTACTTCTTCAGTTTAGAGGTAGAAGGAAAATGTTGAGTGACCTTGTTGAGGAGAGTAGGAATGTTGAGTGACCTGGTTGAGGAGAGTAGGAATGTTGAGTGACCTGGTTGAGGAGAGTAGGAATGTTGAGTGACCTGGTTGAGGAGAGTAGGAATGAGCTTCATACACAGTACATTGTAAGTTAAGGTGCCGGTCCAGGAGCTGAGGCTCGAACCACCCTCCTGAAGCACAACTGTGGGAGCGTGTGTACACACATTCTGTGAGAGCGTACACAAACTCTGTCAACATTGGCAAGGAAAGTCTTAAATGGATTTAGCCAAGGGGTTGAGACTCTCTTCACATTCCTCTGTTTCTCCTCCAGTATTACCTTCGGCATCTGCTGCTGGAGTGCTTTTTTCTCTCTCTCGTGTTAGTTACCATTTGGTCCTAGACACATCGTGTGTGTGTGTGTGTGTGTGTGTGTGTGTGTGTGTGTGTGTGTGTGTGTGTGTGTGTGTGTATGTGTGTGTGTGTGTGTGTGGTGTGTGTGTGTGTGTGTGTGTGGTGTGTGTGTGGTGCGTGTGTGTTTTGTGGGTGTGTGTGTGTGTTGTGTGTGTGTGTGTGTGTGTGTGGTGTGTGTGTGTGTATTGGTGTGTGTGTATGGGTGTGTGTGTGGTGTGTGTGTGTGGTGTGTGTGTGGTGTGTGTGTGTGTGTGTGTGTGTGTGTGTGTGTGTGTGTGGTGTGTGTGTGGTGTGTGTGTGTGGTGTGTGTGTGGTGTGTGTGTGGTGTGTGTGTGTGTGTGTGTGTGTGTGTGTGTGTGTGTGTGTGTGTGGTGTGTGTGTGTGGTGTGTGTGTGTGTGTGTGTGTGTGTGTGTGTGTGTGTGTGTTTGTGTGTGTGTGTATGTGAGTGTGTGTGTGTGTGTGTGTTAGTTACCATTTTGTCCTAGGCACTGTGTGTGTGTGTGTGTGTGTGTGGTGTGTGTGTGGTGTGTGTGTGTGTGTGTGTGTGTGTGTGTGTGTGTGTGTGTGTGTGTGGTGTGTGTGTGTGTGGTGTGTGTGTGTGTGTTGCGGCCCCCTGCCAAACTAGCGGTTAAATAGTTAACCTGCCGGCCGGCAGTACCACTGGGTACGTCATCAAACCCAATGTGGGGACTGCTGAGCCGGCCTTAGAGCAGTAAGAGCCTGAGTGCCTCACGGTACACACCTAAGCAGTAGGTACCTGACCACCGAAGGGTACACGTCTACTGGCTTTAGTAACAGTATGTACCAGAGCGCCTCGCTATACACACCTAAGCAGTAGGTACCTGACCACCGAAGGGTACACGTGTACTGGCTTTAGTAACAGTATGTACCAGAGCGCCTCGCTGTACACACCTAAGCAGTAGGTACCTGACCACCGAAGGGTACACGTCTACTGGCTTTAGAAATATTATGTACCTGAGCGCCTCGCTGTACACACCTAAGCAGTAGGTACCTGACCACCGAAGGGTACACGTCTACTGGCTTCAACATTAAGTACCTGAACTCCTCAGGGTACACGTCTATGCAGTAGGTACCTGACCACCGAATCGTACCTATCTACTGGCGTTAGAAGAACCGCTCACCGCAGCTCACTGAGTCTGTTGGCCTCAGTTACTTGACGGCCGCATTCAGTGAGCTTGCAGCATGGTGTTCGGCTAGCGGTGTGTCAACCGCCTTTGGAGAGGATTTACTGGACTACCGGTGATGTCTGTGGACTCACCGTCTACGTTGATCAACTGTGGGCCGGAGTCGTCAGATGCTGTTTAGTGGGACATTACATGAAGAAAAGGTTGGAGTGTTACACTGAACTGGGCCAGGACCGTAGTGTGACACTGAGGGACGTACGATGGAGTGGAACACTGAGATATGCATAGGACCGTAGTGGAACACTGAGATGAAAAGGGTGTCGTGGGACACTGAAGATGGCCTGGTTGTAGTGTACACTGAACAGTGTCGTGTGACTGACTTCGTGTCGTGAGAGGCAGTTGATTGTAATTTATTATTATAAAAATGTTATTTATAATTTATTGTTTTAGCATAGAGATATATATATATAGTGACAGTAGTGTCAAGAGTTGTACCCTGTGTAGGGTTATTAATTATATTTTAGTAAAATGCTGATTATAATTTATTATAGTAACATGTACATATTATTATTATATCATAGTTCAAATACCTCTAGACCAAAGATAGTTGATTTTTATATATTAAAGATTAATTTATATTAATGTGTGTATTTATGTATCCCGAACTCTTTATTACAAAAGGAGTAAATCTTAATACCATCGTCTTTTAAAAATTACTTTTTTTGTAATATATGAGTGGCCTGTCCGGGAGGATAATGATTATCAAGAATGATTTCTGGATGATCATATCCGGGATGACGGTTCGGGATACATATTACATTGATCTTTGTGTGTCGGTCCTTTTGTGGTGGGGGTGTTGCGGCCCCCTGCCAAACTAGCGGTTAAATAGTTAACCTGCCGGCCGGCAGTACCACTGGGTACGTCATCAAACCCAATGTGGGGACTGCTGAGCCGGCCTTAGAGCAGTAAGAGCCTGAGTGCCTCACGGTACACACCTAAGCAGTAGGTACCTGACCACCGAAGGGTACACGTCTACTGGCTTTAGTAACAGTATGTACCAGAGCGCCTCGCTGTACACACCTAAGCAGTAGGTACCTGACCACCGAAGGGTACACGTCTACTGGCTTTAGTAACAGTATGTACCAGAGCGCCTCGCTGTACACACCTAAGCAGTAGGTACCTGACCACCGAAGGGTACACGTCTACTGGCTTTAGAAATATTATGTACCTGAGCGCCTCGCTGTACACACCTAAGCAGTAGGTACCTGACCACCGAAGGGTACACGTCTACTGGCTTCAACATTAAGTACCTGAACTCCTCAGGGTACACGTCTATGCAGTAGG
>NC_091314.1:24931096-24956096 GCF_038502225.1 Cherax quadricarinatus
TCTTTATTCTCCGTCTTTGTTGTTATAACAAGTCTAATATTTCTACTTTATATTTTTTCTGTATATTATATTTCGTTATTAAATCTTATATGTGATCATCATCGCCCTTGTATGTGATTACGTCTTTACATGGTTAAAACACTCTAATATGTGCTTATCGTGTTCTGTTATGTGATTGTTATGTGTTCTGTTATGTGTTCTGTTGTGTGATTGTTATGTGTTCTGTTATGTGATCTGTTATGTGTTCTGTTGTGTGATTGTTATGTGTTCTGTTATGTGTTCTGTTATGTGTTCTGTTGTGTGATTGTTATGTGTTCTGTTATGTGTTCTGTTATGTGTTCTGTTGTGTGATTGTTATGTGTTCTGTTATGTGTTCTGTTATGTGTTCTGTTGTGTGATTGTTATGTGTTCTGTTGTGTGATTGTTATGTGTTCTGTTATGTGTTCTGTTATGTGTTCTGTTGTGTGATTGTTATGTGTTCTGTTGTGTGATTGTTATGTGTTCTGTTATGTGATTGTTATGTGTTCTGTTATGTGATTGTTATGTGTTCTGTTATGTGATTGTTATGTGTTCTGTTGTGTGTTCTGTTGTGTGATTGTTATGTGTTCTGTTGTGTGATTGTTATGTGTTCTGTTGTGTGATTGTTATGTGTTCTGTTGTGTGATTGTTATGTGTTCTGTTATGTGATTGTTATGTGTTCTGTTGTGTGATTGTTATGTGTTCTGTTTTGTGATTGTTATGTGTTCTGTTATGTGATTGTTATGTGTTCTGTTGTGTGATTGTTATGTGTTCTGTTATGTGATTGTTATGTGTTCTGTTATGTGTTCTGTTATGTGTTCTGTTATGTGTTCTGTTATGTGTTCTGTTATGTGTTCTGTTGTGTGATTGTTATGTGTTCTGTTATGTGATTGTTATGTGTTCTGTTGTGTGATTGTTATGTGTTCTGTTGTGTGATTGTTATGTGTTCTGTTATGTGTTCTGTTGTGTGATTGTTATGTGTTCTGTTATGTGTTCTGTTATGTGTTCTGTTATGTGTTCTGTTGTGTGATTGTTATGTGTTCTGTTATGTGATTGTTATGTGTTCTGTTGTGTGATTGTTATGTGTTCTGTTATGTGTGATTGTTATGTGTTCTGTTGTGTGATTGTTATGTGTTCTGTTATGTGTTTGTTATGTGTTCTGTGTTTCTGTTATGTGTTCTGTTGTGTGATTGTTATGTGTTCTGTTATGTGTTCTGTTGTGTGATTGTTATGTGTTTTGTTATGTGTTCTGTTATGTGTTCTGTTATGTGTTCTGTTGTGTGATTGTTATGTGTTCTGTTGTGTGATTGTTATGTGTTCTGTTGTGTGATTGTTATGTGTTCTGTTATGTGTTCTGTTATGTGTTCTGTTATGTGTTCTGTTATGTGTTCTGTTATGTGTTCTGTTATGTGTTCTGTTGTGTGATTGTTATGTGTTCTGTTATGTGATTGTTATGTGTTCTGTTGTGTGATTGTTATGTGTTCTGTTGTGTGATTGTTATGTGTTCTGTTATGTGTTCTGTTGTGTGATTGTTATGTGTTCTGTTATATGTTCTGTTATGTGTTCTGTTATGTGTTCTGTTGTGTGATTGTTATGTGTTCTGTTATGTGATTGTTATGTGTTCTGTTGTGTGATTGTTATGTGTTCTGTTGTGTCATTGTTATGTGTTCTGTTATGTGATTGTTATGTGTTCTGTTGTGTGATTGTTATGTGTTCTGTTGTGTGATTGTTATGTGTTCTGTTGTGTGATTGTTATGTGTTCTGTTGTGTGATTGTTATGTGTTCTGTTGTGTGATTGTTATGTGTTCTGTTGTGTGATTGTTATGTGTTCTGTTGTGTGATTGTTATGTGTTCTGTTATGTGATTGTTATGTGTTCTGTTGTGTGATTGTTATGTGTTCTGTTGTGTGATTGTTATGTGTTCTGTTATGTGATTGTTATGTGTTATGTTGTGTGATTGTTATGTGTTCTGTTGTGTGATTGTTATGTGTTCTGTTGTGTGATTGTTATGTGTTCTGTTATGTGATTGTTATGTGTTCTGTTATGTGATTGTTATGTGTTATGCTGTGTGATTGTTATGTGTTCTGTTATGTGATTGTTATGTGTTCTGTTTTGTGATTGTTATGTGTTCTGTTATGTGATTGTTATGTGTTCTGTTATGTGATTGTTATGTGTTCTGTTGTGTGATTGTTATGTGTTCTGTTGTGTGATTGTTATGTGTTCTGTTATGTGATTGTTATGTGTTCTGTTATGTGATTGTTATGTGTTATGCTGTGTGATTGTTATGTGTTCTGTTATGTGATTGTTATGTGTTCTGTTATGTGATTGTTATGTGTTATGCTGTGTGATTGTTATGTGTTCTATTATGTGATTGTTATGTGTTCTGTTTTGTGATTGTTATGTGTTCTGTTGTGTGATTGTTATGTGTTCTGTTGTGTGATTGTTATGTGTTCTGTTGTGTGATTGTTGTGTTGTTATGTGATTGTCATGTATTCTGTTATATGATTGTTATGTGTCATGTTGTGTGATTGTTATGTGTTCTGTTATGTGATTGTTATGTGTTCTGTTGTGTGATTGTTATGTGTTCTGTTGTGTGATTGTTATGTGTTCTGTTATGTGATTGTTATGTGTTCTGTTTTGTGATTGTTATGTGTCATGTTGTGTGATTATTATGTGTTCTGTTGTGTGATTGTTATGTGATTGTTATGTGTTCTGTTGTGTGATTGTTATGTGTTCTGTTGTGTGATTGTTATGTGTTCTGTTGTGTGATTGTTATGTGTTCTGTTATGTGATTGTCATGTGTTCTGTTATGTGATTGTTATGTGTTCTGTTGTGTGATTGTCATGTGTTCTGTTATGTCATTGTTATGTGCTCTGTTGTGTGATTGTTATGTGTTCTGTTGTGTGATTGTTATGTGTTCTGTTATGTGATTGTTATGTGTTCTGTTATGTGATTGTTATGTGTTCTGTTATGTGATTGTTATGTGTTCTGGTATGTGATTGTTATGTGTTTTGTTGTGTTCTGTTATGTGATTGTTATGTGTTCTGTTATGTGATTGTTATGTGTTCCGTTATGTGATTGTTATGTTTTCTGTTGTGTGATTGTTATGTGTTCTGTTGTGTGATTGTTATGTGTTCTGTTGTGTGATTGTTATGTGTTCTGTTGTGTGATTGTTATGTGTTCTGTTGTGTGATTGTTATGTGTTCTGTTATGTGATTGTTATGTGTTCTGTTGTGTGATTGTTATGTGTTCTGTTATGTGATTGTTATGTGTTCTGTTGTGTGATTGTTATGTGTTCTGTTGTGTGATTGTTATGTGTTCTGTTATGTGATTGTTATGTGTTCTGTTGTGTGATTGTTATGTGTTCTGTTGTGTGATTGTTATATCTTCTGTTATGTGACTGTCATGTTTTCTGTTATGTGTTCTTCTACCTTACATCTTCACCTCTCCATCACCTCACAGCCTCGCCTCTCCATCACCTCACAGCCTCGCCTCTCCATCATCTCACAGCCTCGCCTCTCCATCACCTCACAGCCTCGCCTCTCCATCACCTCACAGCCTCGCCTCTCCATCACCTCACAGCCTCGCCTCTCCATCATCTCACAGCCTCGCCTCTCCATCATCTCACAGCCTCACCTCTCCATCACCTCACAGCCTCGCCTCTCCATCACCTCACAGCCTCGCCTCTCCATCACCTCACAGCCTCGCCTCTCCATCACCTCACAGCCTCGCCTCTCCATCACCTCACAGCCTCGCCTCTCCATCACCTCACAGCCTCGCCTCTCCATCACCTCACAGCCTCGCCTCTCCATCACCTCACAGCCTCGCCTCTCCATCACCTCACAGCCTCGCCTCTCCATCACCTCACAGCCTCGCCTCTCCATCACCTCACAGCCTCGCCTCTCCATCATCTCACAGCCTCGCCTCTCCATCACCTCACAGCCTCACCTCTCCATCACCTCACAGCCTCGCCTCTCCATCACCTCACAGCCTCGCCTCTCCATCACCTCACAGCCTCGCCTCTCCATCACCTCACAGCCTCGCCTCTCCATCACCTCACAGCCTCGCCTCTCCATCACCTCACAGCCTCGCCTCTCCATCACCTCACAGCCTCGCCTCTCCATCACCTCACAGCCTCGCCTCTCCATCACCTCACAGCCTCGCCTCTCCATCACCTCACAGCCTCGCCTCTCCATAACCTCACAGCCTCGCCTCTCCATCACCTCACAGCCTCACCTCTCCATCACCTCACAGCCTCACCTCTCCATCACCTCACAGCCTCACCTCTCCATCACCTCACAGCCTCACCTCTCCATCACCTCACAGCCTCGCCTCTCCATCACCTCACAGCCTCACCTCTCCATCACCTCACAGCCTCACCTCTCCATCACCTCACAGCCTCACCTCTCCATCACCTCACAGCCTCACCTCTCCATCACCTCACAGCCTCGCCTCTCCATCACCTCACAGCCTCACCTCTCCATCACCTCACAGCCTCACCTCTCCATCACCTCACAGCCTCACCTCTCCATCACCTCACAGCCTCACCTCTCCATCACCTCACAGCCTCGCCTCTCCATCACCTCTTTTCATCATCTATTCTTCCTCTCTTCACCTCTCCTTACAACCCTATTCCGTCTTCGTCCAGTTACCTTTTCACCTCACTTCTTCTCTCCTCAAAACCTCTCTCCCTCACTTCTTTTCCTGGATAACAATCCCTTTCTCTTCTACGTAACCTAACCTAAGCCACACAATTTGCATAAAAATTCTTTAGTGCTTATATTAACCTAACACCTGTTCCAACATCTACACATGATCCTCCTATCTCTTCTTTCATATTCCTTTTCTGAATCCATAAATGCAACAAAAGGGACCTTACTTTCCCTTACCACTTTATTCCCTCATTTATTCTGTCTTGTCTTCACTATTTTCCCTCACTCTTCCCTTTATCCCCGCTTCTCCTCATCCTTTTACTTTCACCCTTCCCCCTCTCTTTCTTTACCTCGTATCAGCTTTTACCTCCGTGACCCCTTGGGCTAGATATCGACGAGGGAAAGTGGGGATACCAGTGGGCTCGATCCTCCGTCCGCCGCCGGGAATAAAGCACAGTTTCATTTTACAATAAACTTTTTGTCCTGGACGCGACTCTCCACCTCTGATATTCCCTCGTGTCCTTGTTTTGACTCCCTCGCCAACCACCACAATATTATGGCTCCAAAGTAAAAGGCATCTAGACCCCTGTGTGTGTGTACTAACCTATATGCAGTTCCAGGGGTCGAGTCACAAGCTCTTTTGTGTGTGTGTGTGTATGTGTGTGTGTGTGTGTGTGTGTGTGTGTGTGTGTGTGTGTGTGTGTGTGTGTGTGCGTGTGTGTGTGTGTTTGTGTGTGTGTGTGTTTGTGTGTGTGTGTGTGTGTGTGTGTGTGTGTGGTATACATTAGCACGTGATTCAGAGAAAGAGACAAACAGAAGGACATATTAAAATAGATCCCAGGAAGTGTGTGCTTGTCCATTAAAAAAGAGAAGGTTAGGAAGGTGGAAGCAAGACAAGTCAAATAGAGTTGGAAACACAATTTGTGGAGTCAAGTTCTTGAGATGAGCCACTCTTGTTGTGAGAGACTTACTGGTTACACTCTAACTGAACTGCGGTTGTGTTGGTGATGGTGGTTGTTGTTGCTGTGGTGGTGGTGGTGGTTGCTGTGGTGGTGGTGGTGGTGGTTGCTGTGGTGGTGGTGGTGGTGGTGGTGGTGGTTGCTGTGGTGGGGGTGGTTGTTGCTGTGGTGGTGGTGGTGGTTGTTGTTGCTGTGGTGGTGGTGGTTGTTGCTGTGGTGGTGGTGGTGGTGGTTACTGTGGTGGTGGTGGTGGTTGCTGTGGTGGTGGTGGTTGTTGCTGTGGTGGTGGTGGTGGTTGTTGTTGCTGTGGTGGTGGTGGTTGTTGCTGTGGTGGTGGTGGTGGTGGTGGTGGTGGTTGCTGTGGTGGTTGCTGTGGTGGTGGTGGTGGTTGCTGTGGTGGTGGTGGTTGTTGCTGTGGTGGTGGTGGTGGTGGTTGCTGTGGTGGTGGTGGTGGTTGTTGCTGTGGTGGTGGTGGTTGTTGCTGTGTTGGTGGTGGTGGTGGTTGTTGCTGTGGTGGTGGTGGTGGTTTTTGCTGTGGTGGTGGTGGTGGTTGTTGCTGTGGTGGAGGTGGTGATTGTTGCTGTGGTGGTGGTGGTGGTTTTTGCTGTGGTGGTGGTGGTGGTTGTTGCTGTGGTGGTGGTGGTTGTTGCTGTGGTGGTGGTGGTGGTGGTTGTTGCTGTGGTGGTGGTTGTTGCTGTGGTGGTGGTTGCTGCTGTGGTGGTGGTGGTGGTGGTGGTTGCTGTGGTGGTGGTGGTGGTGGTTGTTGCTGTGGTGGTGGTGGTTGTTGCTGTGGTGGTGGTGGTTGTAGCTGTGGTGGTGGTGGTGGTGGTTGTTGCTATGGTGGTGATGATTGTTGCTGTGGTGGTAGTGGTGGTGCTGGTTATTGCTGTGGTGGTGGCTGTTGATGTGGTGGTGGTAGTTGTTATGGAGGTGGTTGTGTATTTACTGAGTTGATTCTGAGATGGTCTGTGTAGCGTGGGCAGTAGACCTCCATCAGTACTTCTGACTGCATTAAGTTGCTTCTGAGATCGACTTGCCTAGCGTGGGCCAGCAGGCTTCCAGCAGTTCTTCCTATTTTCTTGGTATTAAGTTTCAACATTATGGGAGTCACATCACTTGTGAAGCCAGAGAATGGGTTTCCTTTGATTCCTCTTTCTGACTCCTCTGCTCCTCTGAAGATGTGTGTAAGTACATGAAAGTGATCAGTTATTCCTGTGTTACCTTCACTGTTGTATTTTTTTTAATTGTTACAGTCTCTCTTTTTATTGCGATTTTTTCCAATTACACGAACACATGAACTACTTATATATATATATATATATATATATATATATATAAATATATATATATATATATATATATATATATATATATATATATATATAAACACATCGGCCGTTTCCCACCGAGACAGGGTGACCCAAAAAAAGAAAAAAAAACACTTTCACCATCACTCATACATAATCACTGTCTTTGCAGAGGCGCTCAGATAAGACCGTTTAGAAGTCCCTCCAAACTGCCAATATCCCAAACCCCTTCTTTAAAGTGCAGGCATTGTACGTCCCATTTCCAGGACTCAAGTCTGGTTAACCGGTTTCCCTGAATCCCTTCACAAAATATTAACCTGCTCACACTCCAATATCTCGTCAGGTCCCAAAAATCATTTGTCTCCATTCACTCCTATCAAATACGCTCACGCATGATTGCTGGAAGTTCAAGACCCTCGCACACGAAACCTCCTTTACCCCCTCCCCCTACAACTTTTCATAGACCGACCCCTACCTCTCCTTCCCTCCACTACAGATTTATACACTCTCGAAGTCATTCTATTTTGTTCCATCCTCTCTAATTGTCCGAACCACCTCAACAACCCCTCCTCAGCCCTCTGGATAATAGTTTTGGTAATCCCACACCTCCTAATTTCCAAACTGCGAATTCTCTGCATTATATTCACACCACACATTGCCCTCAGACATGACATCTCCACTGCCTCCAGCCTTCTCCTTGTTGCAACATTCATCACCCATGCTTCACACCCATATAAGAGCGTTGGTAAAACTATACTCTCATACATTCCCCTCTTTGCCTCCAAGGACAAAGTTCTTTGTCTCCACAGACTCCTAAGTGCAGCACTCACCCTTTTCCCCTCATCAATTCTATGATTCACCTCATCCTTCATAGACACATCTGCTGACACGTCCACTCTCAAACATCTGTATATATAGTAGATAAGACACATAGGCAACATTTAGGCAACTTTATTCCGAAACGTTTCGCCTACACAGTAGGCTTCTTCAGTCGAGTACAGAAAGTAGGCAGGAGCAGTAGAGACGTGAAGACGATGTAATCAGTCCATCACTGTGTAGGCGAAACGTTTCGGAATAAAGTTGCCTAAATGTTGCCTATGTGTCTTATCTATCAACCTGTCGGCATTGTATACCATTTTGACATTTATAACACGACATTATTGGAGATTATATATATATACATATATATATATATATATATATATATATATAAATATATATATATATATATATATATATATATATATATATATATATATATATATATATATATATATATATATATATATATATATATATATAGATATATATGCAATAAGATCACAGTAAATAGGTGATGTCAAAATATGCAGAACAACCACTGTGAAAGAATAGTGAAACTCCAAGCGCTTTCGTGATTTCTCACATTATCAAGGAACTATAAATACATCAAAGGAAGGCATATAAAAGGTCGAGACAACACCTCACCATCACATCCCACAACAAAGCAACACCTGACGTGCGACGACACCTGACTCATAAGAAAGGAACACTGCAGCAGGCCTACTGCCATGCGTGTCGTAAGAGGCGTCTAAAATGCCGGGAGCAAGGGGCTAGTAACCCCTTCTCCTGTATATATTACTAAATGTGAAAGGAGAAACTTTCGTTTTTCCTTTTGGGCCGCCCCGCCTCGGTGGGATACGGCCGGTGTGTTGAGATATATATATATATATATATATATATATATATATATATATATATATATATATATATATATATATATATATATATATATATATGTGTGTGTGTATATGTCGTGCCGAATATGTAAAACTGGTCAATTAGCAAGAACTCATTAAAATTAAGTCATTTCTAAAAATTTCTCTTATACGTTTAAAGATATATTTTTTCATTAATGTTGATGTAAAAATTTATAATTTTGCACCAAAAGAATCTTAGAAAACTTACCTAACCTTATTATAACAAGAACAATTTATTTTAACCTAACCCAACTAAATATATTTTAGATTTGTTTACAATAAATTAATATTAAACAAACACAGTGAAATATATTTTTTTCGTTAGGTTCAGAATGATTTTGGCGAAATTATTGCTACACAAATTTTCGCTTATCCTATATGGCAAGATGAGCGTTGCTATTTAAGCCAAGATCGCAAGTTCTGCCTATTCGGCACGACATATATATATATATAGCATTGCTACACGCTTTGGCATAGAATCGACGAATGTTGAACACATTTTGGCAGGTTCTTCGTCATGGTACCAGGTCCTAATAACAGCGACAATTAGCATCGCCACAGTTGAACAGTCATGTTTCGCGATCCTGCGTTTGTTTATTGCTCATAGATTCTCAAGTGGGTTGAGGTCAGGAGAGTTTCCAGGCCAATTTAGAACGCTGAGCCCACTCTCTTGGAAGAATATCAGCATTTTTCTGGAAGTGTGGCATGGAGCAAGACCCTGCTGTAAAATACATTCTCCATCAGGAAAGATGGAAGCAAATGAATTTGCCAGAATTGTCTTGTATTTGTCACAAGCCGTCCAGGGTCTTTAGCAGTAAAACTAACACAGAACACCTTAGGTCGGGGTTTTGGCGCTTGAATGTGTCCATTCCGATGAGGTTCGCCTTTGCTCTGTCTCACAACTGATGTATACTCATGTACTTCATGGGTCGTCCATCTCTTATGATCGAGTGCTCACCCTAGCCGTTTTTTTTCTTATAGCAGCTGTCAATAACTGTTTCTTCACCGACTTTCTGGCAGTTCTGCCATCTTCAAGGAGCCTTCGTCGAACATTTGAAGAATCGACTCTTATGCCAGCTGAAGCCAAAAGTCTCTGTAGATCTTTGCTGGTTTTCTTGGGATCCTTCAGACTATTTCTTATGGTAACCTTGTCATCGTGAGGTGTTGTCTTGCGTTTTCTTCCACATCTTCCTCGACGCAGTGTTCCACAACGACTAGTGTTGTCAGCTTTCTTCAGAATCTGACCAACAGTTGACTTTGCTTAGCTCAAATTTTCGACGATCTATACAATACTTAAATCAGCATGTTTTCTAAGAGCTACAATGTCAACATAATTCAAATAGCTATCCATGATGCCACGGACTGCAAATACTGTCAGCTCAGCAGAGTTCAAATCCTGCTAGACGCCCCGCTGAGAGGGCGCAGTCAGTCAGACGCATACCCTCAGGCAGACAGGACACACGACTCCTCCTGCCTCCTGGGCTCCCATCTCCTTTGTTTCTCAATACCAGTATAATCGTCTCAGTGAGTTATCTTTCACCTTTGCTCCACTTCAGAATCCCTTTTCGAAAACAATACTTGCACGCTTCCTGGGTGTAACATCCATCATGAATTTCAGCAGTAATCATGAATTGAAGGTGAGAATTTGGCAAAACCAAATTATCTCACAGAGCACGCTTACAGGAATAGCCTTACTGAACAACAGCTGTTGTAGCACTGAAGAGAGTCGCAGGGTAACACCACAGCTTGATGGTTGCCAAAAGTTAGTAGTAAACTCTTCTGAAAAGAAAAGAACCCAAACTACGTTAATTAAGCCAGAGACTAAAACATATTTTGAAATAATCTCAAAATTTACTTCTGTCCCAATTAATCTGCACACTACTGTGTATATATATATATTTATATATACATGTACACACACACACACACACACACACACACACATATATATGTATATATATATGGGTGGAAATCTTTTGCTCAAGTACTTTCACACTTCTCACTGCATCATCAGGACCTATGCATGTTGCAAGGCTGCAACTGAAGCAAAGGAAGTTTTCTCAGAGTAGCGCAGTGTGGGTGTGTCAACGGCCACAGATTATCTCAGAATATGGGCAACGGTCGGTGCCAACCCCGTACCACCATCATTTCCTTATTCCCCACATGGGGTAGGAGGGTTTTTGAGATTTCAAGTTTTATGAAATTAGAAGACATAATAGCCAGCCCCAAGCTTTTCCTAGCCGCTTAGCACAGGTCATGTGACTTGAGAGAATACTTTACTCAAGTCACCTCCCCTCTAGGCTTGTCTTTATATATATATATATATATATATATATATATATATATATATATATATATATATATATATATATATATATATATATATACATATATATATATATATATATATATATATATATATATATATATATATATATATCTCTGTGTGTGTGTGTGTGTGTGTGTGTGTGTGTGTGGTGTGTGTGTGTGTGTGTGTGTATGTGTGTGTGTATGTGTGTGTGTGTGTGTGTATGTGTGTGTGTGTGTGTGTGTATGTGTGTGTGTGTGTGTGTGTGTGTGTGTATGTGTGTGTGTGTGTGTGTGTGTGTGTATGTGTGTGTGTGTGTGTGTGTGTGTGTGTGTGTGTGTGTGTGTGTGTGTGTGTGTGTGTGTGTGTGTGTCGTGTCAAGTAGTTAAATTGGGATTTTGGCTAAAATAGCAGTGCTCTTCTTGCTGAATAAGGTAAGCGATAATGTGCAACAATTTCGCAAAGACCATTCTGAAGCTAAAAAAAAATTATTTCATTGTGTTTGTTTATTATTAAATTATTGTAAACTTATCTAAAATATATTTAGTTGGATTAGGCTAAATTAAATTACGCTTGTTATAAGGTTGGGTGAGTTTTCTAAGGTTCTTTTGGTACAAAAATATTAATTTTCACATTAACATAATTGAAAAAAATGCATCTTTAAAGGTATAAGAGAATATTTTAGAAAGGACTTAATTTTAAATGAGTTCTAGCTAATTGACCAAATTTACCTATTCGCACGCCACACACACACACACACACACACACACACACACACACACACACACACACACACACACACACACACACACACACACATATATATATATATATATATATATATATATATATATATATATATATATATATATATATATATATATATATATATATATATATACATATATATATATACAGGAGGGGGCGACAGGCCCACTCTGCGCTATTCTGAGAAAATCTTCCCCTCACTCCTTCACTTACAGCCTTGCAACATTGCATAGCTCCTGATGACGCACTGAGAAGTGTGAAAGTACTTGAGCTAAAGATTTCCACGCCCTGTGGCTTGTCTTGCATATATATATATATATATATATATATATATATATATATATATATATATATATATATATATATATATATATATATATCCGTGTGTATATATATATATATATATATATATATATATATATATATATATATATATATATATATATATAGTAAATGTAGAGTTAGAGGTATCGGGAAGATGGAGAGAATATTTTGAGGAATTGTTAAATGTTGATGAAGATAGATAAGCTGTGATTTCGTGTATAGGGCAAGGAGGAATAGCATCTTGTAGGAGTAAGGAAGAGCCAGTTGTGAGTGTGGGGGAAGTTCGTGAGGCAGTGGGTAGAATGAAAGGGGGTAAGGCAGCTGGGATTGATGGGATAAAGATCGAAATGTTAAAAGCAGGTGGGGATATAGTTTTGGAGTGGTTGGTGCAATTATTTAATAAATGTATGGAAGAGGGTAAGGTGCCTAAGGACTGGCAGAGAGCATGCATAGTTCCTTTGTATAAAAGGCAAAGGGGATAAAAGAGAGTGCAAAAATTATAGGGGAATAAGTCTGTTGAGTATACCTGGTAAAATGTATGGTAGAGTTATTATTGAAAGAATTAAGATTAAGACGGAGAGTAGGATATCAGATGACAAGGGGTTTTTAGGAAAGGTAGGGGGTGTGTGAACCAGGTGTTTACAGTGAAACATGTAGGTGAAGATTATTTAGATAAGGCTAAAGAGGTTTTAGTGGCATTTATGGCTTTTGAAAAGGCGTATGACAGGGTAGATAACTGGGCAATGTGGCAGATGTTGTAGGTGTATGGTATAGGAGGTAGGTTACTGAAAGCAGTGAAGAGTTTTTACGAGGATAGTGAGGCTCAGGTTAGAGTATGTAGGAGAAAGGGAGATTATTTCCCAGTAAAAGTAGGCTTTAGACAAGGATGTGTGATGTCACCGTGGTTGTTCAATATATTTATAGATGGGGTTGTAAGAGAAGTGAATGCGAGGGTCTTGGCAAGAGGTGTGGAGTTAAAAGATAAAGAATTAAACACAAAGTTGGAGTTGTCACAGTTGCTCTTTGCTGATGACACTGTGCTTTTGGGAGATTCTGAAGAGAAGTTGCAGAGATTGGTGGATGAATTTGGTAGCGTATGTAAAATAAGAAAATTAAAAGTTAATACAGGAAAGAGTAAGGTTATGAGGATAACAAAAAAATTAGGTGATGACAGATTGGATATCAGATTGGAGGGAGAGAGTATGGAGGAGGCGAATATATTCAGATATCTAGGAGTGGACATGTCAGCAGATGGTCTATGAAGGATGAGGTGAATCATAGCATTGATGAGGGGAAAAGGGTGAATGGCGCACTTAGGAGTCTGTGGAGACAAAGAACTTTATCCGTGGAAGCAAAGAGCGGAATGTATGAGAGTATAGTTTTACCAATGCTCTTATATGGGTGTGAAGCATGGGTGATGAATGTTGCAGCGAGGAGAAGGCTGGAGGCAGTGTAGATGTCATGTCTGAGAGCAATGTGTGGTGTGATTATAATGCAGAGAATTCGTAGTTTGGAAATTAGGAGGAGGTGTGGGATTACCAAAACTACTATCCAGAGGGCTGAGGAGGGGTTATTGAGATGGTTTGGACATGTAGAGAGAAGGGAACGAAACAGAATGAATTCAAGAGTGTATAAATCTGTAGTGGAAGGAAGGCGGGGTAGGGGTCGGCCTAGGAAAGGTTGGAGGGAGGGGGTAAAGGAGGTTTTGTGTTCGAGGGGCTTGGACTTCCCGCAAGCATGCGTTAGCGTATTTGATAGGAATGAATGGAGAGAAACGGTTTTTAATGCTTGACGTGCTGTTGGAGTGTGAGCAAAGTAACATTTATGAAGGGATTCAGGGAAACCGGCAGGCCGGACTTGAGTCCTGGAGATGGGGAGTACAGTGCCTGCACTCTGAAGGAGGGGTGTTAATGTTGCAGTTTAAAAACTGTAGTGTAAAGCACCCTTCTGGCAAGACAGTGATGGAGTGAATGATGGTGAAAGTTTTTCTTTTTCGGACCACCCTGCCTTGGTGGGAATCGGCCGATGTTATATATATATATATATATATATATATATATATATTTATATATATATATATATATATATTTATATACATATATATATATATATATATATATATATATATATATATATATATATATATATATATATATATATATATATGTCGTGCCGAATAGGCAGAACTTGCGATCTTGGCTTAAATAGCAACGTTCATCTTGTCATATAGGACAACCGAAAATTTGTGTATGCAATAATTTCTCCAAAATCATTCTGAACCTAATGAAAAAAAATATGTTTCATTGTGTTTGTTTAGTATTAAATTATTGTAAGCATATCTAAAATATATTTAGTTTGGTTAGGCTAAAATAAATTGTACTTGTTATAATAAGGTTAGGTAAGTTTTCTGAGATTCTTTTGGAGCAAAATTAAATTTTTTTACATTAACATTAATGAAAAAAATATATCTTTAAACGTATAAGAGAAAATTTTAGAAAGGACTTAATTTTAAAAGAGTTCTTGCTAATTTACCAGTTTTACATATTCTCCACTAGATATATATATATATATATATATATATATATACATATATATATGTATATATGTATATATATATATATGTATATATATGTATATATATATATATATATTATTTACTTCTTCTGAATATAACATCCTTGAATGCACCTTGGCTAGCTATATAAATAAATTAAGACTCTGCGGATTAAGCGAAACTTGTTAAAGATTAAGCTGATAAAGTTAGCTCCTTCAGGAGATTCCTGATAGAATGGCGTGAGCCAATTTGAACTCTCAGTGAGAGTACTGTAGCTTAACAACCCAGCAGCTACCTCTGGACCAGCTACCTCTGGACCAGCTACCTCTGGATCAGCTACCTCTGGACCACCTGCCTCTGGACCAGCTACCTCTGGACCAGCTACCTCAGGACCAGCTGCCTCTGGACCATCTACCACGACCAGGTGCCTCTGGATCAGCTACCTCTGGACCAGCTACCTCTGGACCAGCTGCCTCTGGATCAACTATCTCTGGACCAAGCTATCTCTTGATCAGCTACCTCTGGATCAGCTATCTCTGGATCAGCTACCTCTGGATCAGCTACCTCTGGACCAGCTACCTCTGGACCAGCTGCCTCTGGATCAGCTAACTCTGGACCAGCTACCTCTGGACCAGCTGCCTCTGGACCAGCTACCTCTGGATCAGCTATCTCTGGATCAGCTACCTCTGGATCAACTATCTCTGGACCAGCTACCTCTGGACCAGCTACCTCTGGATCAGCTATCTCTGGATCAGCTACCTCTGGACCAGCTACCTCTGGACCAGCTACCTCTGGACCAGCTACCTCTGGACCAGCTACCTCTGGATCAGCTACCTCTGGATCAGCTATCTCTGTATCAGCTACCTCTGAATCAGCTACCTCTGGACCAGCTATCTCTGGACCAGCTACCTCTGGACCAGCTACCTCTGGACCTGCTACCTCTGAACCAGCTACCTCTAGACCAGCTACCTCTGGACCAGCTACCTCTGGACCAGCTACCTCTGGATCAGCTACCTCTGGACCAGCTACCTCTGGACCAGCTACCTCTGGATCAGCTACCTCTGGATCAGCTACCTCTGGATCAGCTATCTCTGGATCAGCTACCTCTGGACCAGCTACCTCTGGACCAGCTACCTCTGGACCAGCTACCTCTGGACCAGCTACCTCTGGATCAGCTACCTCTGGATCAGCTACCTCTGAACCAGCTACCTCTGGTCCAGCTACCTCTGGACCAGCTACCTCTGGACCAGCTACCTCTGGATCAGCTACCTCTTGATCAGCTATCTCTGGATCAGCTACCTCTGAACCAGCTACCTCTGGACCAGCTACCTCTGGACCAGCTACCTCTGGACCCGCTACTTCTGGACCAGCTACCTCTGGACCCGCTACCTCTGGACCAGCTACCTCTGGACCAGCTACCTCTGGACCAGCCACCACTGGAGCTTCCTCGAGTAAACTGTATCACCCACTTTCTCCATTTAAGAAGTCCGTATTATTTTTTTTATTTGCAATAACGACCCATCGATGCTTTATTACTCCCACACATCACGCTGGTGAAGGGCTCATACTTCGTGGAGTCGGTGCTTATCTCCCCTTCCTCGGATCAAAACTCGTTGCTTCTCATTTAATGTTTCCCTCCATGAATACAATCCGCGACGTCATCTGGTGAAATTAACGGTGCAGTAAAATCATTCAATGTTTTTAATAGCTTATTCAGACTGACATGGAAGCTAGGATAGTGATGGTGTTGTGGGGGTGTTGTGGGGGTGTTGTGGGGGTGTTGTGGGGGTGTTGTGGGGGTGTTGTGGGGGTGTAGTGGGGGTGTTGTGGGGGTGTTGTGGGGGTGTTGTGGGGGTGTTGTGGGGGTGTTGTGGGGGTGTAGTGGGGGTGTTGTGGGGGTGTTGTGGGGGTGTTGTGGGGGTGTTGTGGGGGTGTTGTGGAGGGTGTTGTGGGGGTGTTGTGGGGGTGTAGTGGGGGTGTTGTGGGGGTGTTGTGGGGGTGTTGTGGAGGGTGTTGTGGGGGTGTAGTGGGGGTGTTGTGGGGGTGTTGTGGGGGTGTTGTGGGGGTGTTGTGGGGGTGTTGTGGCGGGTGTTGTGCGGGCGTTGTGGAGGTGTTGTGGGGGTGTTTGTGCGTGTTGTGGAGGTGTTGTGGAGGTGTTGTGGGGGTGTTGTGGGGTGTTGTGGAGGTGTTGTGGGGGTGTTGTGGAGGTGTTGTGGAGGTGTTGTGAGGGTGTTGTGGGGGTGTTGTGGGGGTGTTGTGGTGGGTGTTGTGGGGGTGTTGTGGAGGGTGTTATGGGGGTGTTGCGGAGATGTTGTGGAGGGTGTTGTGGGGGTGTTGTGGAGGGTGTTGTGGGGGAGTTGTGGGGGTGTTGTGGGGTGTTGTGGAGGTGTTGTGGGGGTGTTGTGGAGGTGTTGTGGAGGTGTTGTGAGGGTGTTTGTGCGTGTTGTGGAGGTGTTGTGGAGGTGTTGTGGGGGTGTTGTGGAGGGTGTTGTGGAGGGTGTAGTAGGGGTGTTGTGGGGGTGTTGCGGGGGTGTTGTGGGGTTGTTGTGGAGGGTGTTCTGGGGGGTGTTGTGGGGGGTGTTGTGGAGGGTGTTGTGGGGGTGTTGTGGGGGTGTTGTGGAGGGTGTTGCGGGGGTGATGTGGGGGTATTGTGGAGGGTGTTGTGGGGGTGCTGTGGGGGATGTTGTGGGGCTGTTGTGGGGGTGTTGTGGGGGTGTTGTGGAGGGTGTTGTGGGGGTGTTGTGGGGGTGTTGTGGAGGGTGTTGTGGGGGTGTTGTGGGGGGGTGTGGGTGTTGTGAGGGTGTTGTGGAGGGTTGTGGAGGTGTTGTGGAGGTGTTGTGGGGTTTTGTGGGGGTGTTGGTGGATGTTGTGGAGGTGTTGTGGAGGTGTTGTGGGGTGTTGTGGGGGTGTTGGTGGGTGTTATGAAGGTGTTGTGGAGGTGTTGTGGAGGTGTTGTGGAGTGTTTTGGGGGTCTTTTGGTGTTGTGGAGGTGCTGTGGAGGTGTTGTGGAGATGTTGTGGGGGTGTTGGTGGGTGTTGTGGAGGGTGTTGTTGGGGTGTTGTGGGGGTGTTGGGGTGTTGTGGAGGGTGTTGTGGGGGTGTTGTGGGGGTGTTGTGGGGGTGTTGTGGAGGTGTTGTGGCAGTGTTGTGGCGGTGTTGTGGGGCTGTTGTGGTATTGTGGGGGTGTTGCGGTGGTGTTGTGGAGGTGTTGTGGGGGTGTTGTGGTGTTGTGGAGGTATTGTGGGGCGTTGTGGGGGTGTTGTGGGGATGTTGTGGTGTTGTGGGCGTGTTTTGGGGGTGCTGCAGGGGTGTTGTAGGGGTGTTGTGGGGGTGTTGTGGTGGTGTTGTGGAGGTGTTGTGGGGGTGTTGTGGGGGTGTTGTGGGGGTGTGGTGTTGTGGGGGTGTTGTGGGGGTGTTGTGGGGGGTGTTCTGGGGGGTGTTGTGCGGGCGTTGTGGGGGTGTTGTGGGGGTGTTGTGGGGGTGTTGTGGAGGGTGTTGTGGGGGTGTTGTGGAGGTGTTGTGGGGGTGT
Organism: Cherax quadricarinatus; assembly: GCF_038502225.1. NCBI lineage: Eukaryota > Metazoa > Arthropoda > Malacostraca > Decapoda > Parastacidae > Cherax > Cherax quadricarinatus. The sequence goes on from NC_091314.1 coordinate 24,949,253, forward strand.
TGTGGGCGTGTTGTGGTGGTGTTGTGGGGGTGATGTGGGGGTGTCGTGGGGGTGTTGTGGGGGTGTTGTGGAGGGTGTTGTGGGGGTGTTATGGGGGTGTTGCGGAGATGTTGTGGAGGGTGTTGTGGGGGTGTTGTGGAGGGTGTTGTGGGGGTGTTGTGGGGGTGATGTGGGGGTGTTGTGGGGGTGATGTGGCGGTGTTGTGTGGGTGTTGTGGGGGTGTTGTGGGGGTGTTGTGGAGGTGTTGTGGGGGTGTTGTGGAGGGTGTTGTGGAGGGTGTAGTGGGTGTCGTGGAGGGTGTTGCGGGGGTGTTGTGGGGTTGTTGTGGAGGGTGTTCTGGGGGGGGTGTTGTGGGGGGTGTTGTGGGGGTGTTGTGGAGGTGTTGTGGGGGTGTTGTGGAGGGTATTGCGGGGGTGTTGTGGGGGTATTGTGGAGGGTGTTGTGGGGGTGCTGTGGGGGATGTTGTGGGGCTGTTGTGGGGGTGTTGTGGGGGTGTTGTGGGGGTGTTGTGGTGGTGTTGTGGAGGGTGTTGTGGGGGTGTTGTGGGGGGGTGTGGGTGTTGTGGGGGTATTGTGGGGGTTTTGTGGAGGTGTTGTGGAGGTGTTGTGGGGGTGTTGTGGGGGTGTTGTGGAGGTGTTGTGGAGGTGTTGTGGAAGTGTTGTGGGGGTGTTGTGGGGTTGTGGTGTTGTGGGCGTGTTTTAGGGGTGCTGCAGGGGTGTTGTGGGGGTGTTGTGGTGGTGTTGTGGAGGTGTTGTGGGGGTGTTGTGGGGGTGTAGTGGGGGTGTTGTGGGGGTGTTGTGGGGGTGTTGTGGGGGTGTTGTGGAGGGTGTTGTGGGGGTGTAGTGGGGGTGTTGTGGGGGTGTTGTGGGGGTGTTGTGGGGGTGTTGTGGGGGGTGTTGTGCGGGCGTTGTGGGGGTGTTGTGGGGGTGTTGTGGGGGTGTTGTGGGGGTGTTTTGGGGGTGGTGCTGGGGTTTTGTTGGGGTGTTGTGGGGGTGTTGTGGTGGTGTTGTGGTGGTGTTGTGGGGGTGTTGTGGGGGGGGTGGGGGGGGTGTTGTGGGGGTGTAGTGGGGGTGTTGGGGGGGTGTTGTGGGGGTGTTGTGGGGGTGTTGTGGAGGGTGTTGTGGGGGTGTTGTGGGGGTGTAGTGGGGGTGTTGTGGGGGTGTTGTGGGGGTGTTGTGGAGGGTGTTGTGGGGGTGTTGTGGGGGTGTTGTGGGGGTGTTGTGGAGGGTGTTGTGCGGGCGTTGTGGGGGTGTTGTGGGGGTGTAGTGGGGGTGTTGTGGGGGTGTAGTGGGGGTGTTGTGGGGGTGTTGTGGGGGTGTTGTGGGGGTGTTGTGGGGGTGTTGTGGAGGGTGTTGTGGGGGTGTAGTGGGGGTGTTGTGGGGGTGATGTGGGGGTGTCGTGGGGGTGTTGTGGGGGTGTTGTGGAGGGTGTTGTGGGGGTGTTGTGGAGGGTGTTATGGGGGTGTTGCGGAGATGTTGTGGAGGGTGTTGTTTGGGTGTTGTGGGGGTGTTGGTGGGTATTGTAGGGTTTTGTGGGGTGTTGTGGGGGTCTTGGTGGGTGTTGTGGAGGTGTTGTGGAGGTGTTGTGGAGGTATTGTGGCGTGTTGTGGGGGTGTTGTGGAGGTGTTGTGGCAGTGTTGTGGCGGTGTTGTGGGGCTGTTGTGGTGTTGTGGGGGTGTTGCGGTGGTGTTGTGGAGGTGTTGTGGGGGTGTTGTGGTGTTGTGGAGGTATTGTGGGGCGTTGTGGGGGTGTTGTGGGGATGTTGTGGTGTTGTGGGGGGGTGTGAGGGTGCTGCGGGGGTGTTGTGGGGGTGTTGTGAGGGTGTTGTGGGGGTGTTGTGGAGGGTGTTGTGGGGGTGTAGTGGGGGTGTTGTGGGGGTGTTGTGGGGGTGTTGTGGGGGTGTTGTGGGGGGTGTTGTGCGGGCGTTGTGGAGGTGTTGTGGTGTTGTGGGGTGTTGTGGGAGTGTGGGTGGATGTTGTGGAGGTGTTGTGGAGGTGTTGTGGGGGTGTTGGTAGATGTTGTGGGGGTGTTGTGGAGGTGTTGGGGGGGGGTTGTGGGGGTGTGGTGGGGGTGTTGTGGGGGTGTTGTGGAGGGTGTTGTGGGGGTGTTATGGGGGTGTTGCGGAGATGTTGTGGAGGGTGTTGTGGGGGTGTTGTGGAGGGTGTTGTGGGGGTGTTGTGGGGGTGTTGTGGGAGTGTTGTGGGGTGATGTGGGGGTGTTGTGGGGTGTTGTTGGGGTGTTGTGGGGGTGTTGTGGAGGTGTTGTCGGGGGTGTTGTTGAGGGTGTTGTGGAGGGTGTAGTTGGTGTCGTGGAGGGTGTTGCGGGGGTGTTGTGGAGGTGTTGTGGAGGGTGTTCTGGGGGGTGTTGTGGGGGGTGTTGTGGAGGGTGTTGTGGGGGTGTTGTGGGGGTGTTGTGGAGTGTGTTGTGGGGGTGATGTGGGGGTATTGTGGAGGGTGTTGTGGGGGTGCTGTGGGGGATGTTGTGGGGCTGTTGTGGGGGTGTTGTGGATGTGTTGTGGGGGTGTTGTGAGGTGTTGTGGAGGTGTTGTGGGGTTTTGTGGGGGTGTTGGTGGATGTTGTGGAGGTGTTGTGGGGTGTTGTGGGGGTGTTGGTGGATGTTGTGGTGTTGTGGAAGTGTTGTGGAGGGTTGTGGAGGTGTTGTGGAGGTGTTGTGGTGTTGTGGGGTGTTGTGGGAGTGTTGTGGGGGTGTTGTGGGGTTGTGGTGTTGTGGGCGTGTTGTGGAGGGTGTTATGGGGGTGTTGCGGAGATGTTGTGGAGGGTGTTGTGGGGGTGTTGTAGGGGGGTGTTGTGGAGGGTGTTCTGGGGGTGTTGTGGGGGTGTTGGGGTGTTGTGGAGGGTGTTGTGGGGGTTTTGTGGAGGTGTTGTGGGGGTGTTGTGGCGTGTTGTGGCGTGTTGTGGCAGTCGTTGTGGCGGTGTTGTGGGGCTGTTGTGGAGGTGGGGTTGTTGCGGTGGTGTTGTGGAGGTGTTGTTGTTGTGGTGTTGTGGAGGTATTGTGTTGTGGAAGTGTTGTGATGGGGTGTTGTGGGTGATGTTGTGGGGGTGTTGTGGGCGTGTTGTGGAGGGTGTTGTGGGGCTGTAGTGGGGGTGTTGTGGGGGTGTTGTGGGGGTGTTGTGGGGGTGTTGTGGGGGGTGTTGTGCGGGCGTTGTGGAGGTGTTGTGGAGGTGTTGTGGGGTGTTGTGGGGGTGTTGGTGGGTGTTGTGGAGGTGTTGTGGAGGTGTTGTGGGGGTGTTGGTAGATGTTGTGGAGGTGTTGTGGAGGTGTTGTGGGGGTGATGTGGGGGTGTCGTGGGGGTGTTGTGGGGGTGTTGTGGAGGGTGTTGTGGGGGTGTTATTGTTGCGGAGATGTTGTGGAGGGTGTTGTGGGGGTGTTGTGGAGGGTGTTGTGGGGGTGTTGTGGGGGTGATGTGGGGGTGTTGTGGGGGTGATGTGGTGGTGTTGTGGGGGTGTTGTGGGGGTGTTGTGAGGGTGTTTGTGCGTGTTGTGGAGGTGTTGTGGAGGTGTTGTGGGGGTGTTTGTGCGTGTTGTGGAGGTGTTGTGGGGGTGTTGTGGAGGGTGTTGTGGAGGGTGTAGTGGGGGTGTTGTGGAGGGTGTTGCGGGGGTGTTGTGGGGGTGTTGTGGAGGGTGTTCTGGGGGGTGTTGGGGGGGGTGTTGTGGAGGGTGTAGTGGGGGTGTTGTGGAGGGTGTTGTGGGGGTGTTGTGGGGGTGTTGTGGAGGGTGTTGCGGGGGTGATGTGGGGGTATTGTGGAGGGTGTTGTGGGGCTGTTGTGGGGGTGTTGTGGGGGTGTTGTGGAGGGTGTTGTGGGGGTGTTGTGGGGGTGTTGTGGAGGGTGTTGTGGGGGTGTTGTGTGTGGGTGTTGTGGGGGTGTTGTGGGGTGTTGTGGAGGGTGTTGTGGGGGTGTTGTGGGGGTGTTGTGGAGGGGGTGTGGGGGTGTTGTGGGGGTGTTGTGGAGGTGTTGTGGGGGTGATGTGGGGGTGTCGTGGGGGTGTTGTGGGGGTGTTGTGGGGGTGTTGTGGGGGTGTTGTGGAGGGTGTTATGGGGGTGTTGCGGAGATGTTGTGGAGGGTGTTGTGGGGGTGTTGTGGGGGTGTTGTGGGGGTGTTGTGGAGGGTGTTGTTGGGGTGTTGTGGGGGTGTGGGGGGTGTTGTGGTGGGTGTTGTGGGGGTGTTGTGGGGGTGTTGTGGGGGTGTTGTGGAGGTGTTGTGGCAGTGTTGTGGCGGTGTTGTTGGGCTGTTGTGGTGTTGTGGGGGTGTTGCGGTGGTGTTGTGGTGTTGTTGGGTGTTGTGGTGTGTGGAGGTGTTGTGGGGTGTTGTGGGGGTGTTGTGGTGTCGTGAGGGTGTAGTGGCGGTGCTGCGGGGGTGTTGTGGGGGTGTTGTGGAGGTGTTGTGTATTGTGGAGGTGTTGTGTGTTGTGGAGGTGTTGTGTGTTGTGGAGGTGTTGTGTGGTGTTGTGTGTTCTTGTGGGGGTGTTGTGGAGAGGTTGTGGAGGATTTGTGGGGGGTGTTGTGGGGGTGCTGTGGGGGGTGTTATGGGGATGTTGTGGGGGTGTTGTGAGGATGTTGTGGGGGTGTTGTGAGTGTTGTGGGGCTCTTGTGGAGGTGTTGTGGGGGTGTTGTTGCGGTGTTCAGAGCACCACTAGTGGCACCCTGGTGTTGTGGGGGTGTTGTGGGGTGTTCAGAGCACCACTAGTGGTACCCTGGTGTTGTGGGGTGTTCAGAGCACCACTAGTGGCACCCTGGTGTTGTGGGGTGTTCAGAGCACCACTAGTGGTACCCTGGTGTTGTGGGGGTGTTCAGAGCACCACTAGTGGTACCCTGGTGTTGTGGGGTGTTCAGAGCACCACTAGTGGTACCCTGGTGTTGTGGGGTGTTCAGAGCACCACTAGTGGTACCCTGGTGTTGTGGGGTGTTCAGAGCACCACTAGTGGCACCCTGGTGTTGTGGGGTGTGCAGAGCACCACTAGTGGTGCCCTGGTGTTGTGGGATGTTCAGAGCACCACTACTGGTACCCTGGTGCTAGGGTGGTGTTCAGAGCACCACTATTGGTACCCTGGTGTTTTGGGGGTGTTCAGAGCACCACTAGTGGCACTCTGGTATTGTGGGGTGTTCAGAACACCACTAGTGGTACCCGGTGTTGTGGGGGTGTTCAAAGCACCATTAGTGGCACCCTGGTGTTCTGGGAGTGTTCAGAGCACCACTAGTGGTACCCTGGTGTTGTGGGTGTGTTCAGAACACCAATAGTCGTACCCTGGTGTTGCGGGGGTGTTCAGAGCACCACTAATGGTACCCTGGTGTTGTGGGGATGTTCAGAACACCACTAGTGGTACCCTGGTGTTTTTGGTGTTTTTGGTGTTTTCAGAACACCACTAGTGATACCCTGGTGTTGTGGGGGTGCTCAGAACACCACTAGTGGTACCATGGTGTTGAGGGGATGCTCGGAACACCACTAGTGTTACCCTGATGTTGTGGGGTGTTCAGAGCACCACTAGTGGTACCCTGGTGTAGTGTGGGTGTTCAGAGCACCACTAGTGGTACCCTGGTGTTGTGGTTGTGTTCAGAACACCACTAGTCGTACCCTGGTGTTGCGGGGGTTTTCAGAGCACCACTAGTGATACCCTGGTGTTGTGGGGTGTTCAGAGCACCTTTAGTGGTGCCCTGGTGTTGTGGGGTTTTCAGAGCACCACTAGTGGTACTCTGGTGTTGTGGGGGTGTTCAGAGCACCATTAGTGGCACCCTGGTGTTGTGGGGTGTTCAGAGCACCACTAGTGGTACCCTGGTGTTGTGGGGTGTTCAGAGCACCACTAGCGGTACCCTGGTGTTGTGGGGGTGTTCAGAGCACCACTAGTGGCACTCTGGTATTGTGGGGTGTTCAGAACACTTGTGGTACCTGGTGTTGTGGGGGTGTTCAGAGCACCATCAGTGGTACCCTGGTGTTCTGGGAGTGTTCAGAGCACCACTAGCGGTACCCTGGTGTTGTGGGCGTGTTCAGAACACCACTAGTGGTACCCTGGTGTTGTGGGTATGTTCAGAACACCAATAGTCGTTCCCTGGTGTTGTGGGGTGTTCAGAGCACCACTAGTGGTACCCTGGTGTTGTGGGGATGTTCAGAACACCACTAGTGGTACCCTGGTGTTGTGGGGGTGCTCAGAACACCACTAGTGGTGCCATTGGTGTTGAGGGGATGCTCGGAACACAACTAGTGTTACCCTGGTGTTGTGGGGTGTTCAGAGCACCACTAGTAGTACCCTGGTGTAGAGGGGGTGTTCAAAGCACCACTAGTGGCACCCTGGTGTTGTGGTTGTGTTCAGAACACCATTAGTCGTACCCTTGTGTTGGGTGTTCAGAGCACCAATAGTGGTACCCTGGTGTTGTGGGGGTGTTCAGAACACCACTAGTGGCAAACTGGTCTTGTGCGGGTGTTCAGAACACCACTAGTGGTACCCTGGTGTTGTGGGTGTGTTCAAAACACCACTAGTGGGACCCTGGTGTTCTAGGGGTGCTTAGAGGACCACTAGTTGTACCCTGGTGTTGTGGGGGTGTTCAGAGCACCACTAGTGGCACTCTGGTATTGTGGGGTGTTCAGAACCTAGTGGTACCTGGTGTTGTGGGGGTGTTCAGAGCACCATTAGTGGAACCCTGGTGTTCTGGGAGTGTTCAGAGCACCGCTAGTGGTACCCTGGTGTTGTGGGCGTGTTCAGAAGACCACTAGTGGTACCCTGGTGTTGTGGGCGTGTTCAGAACACCACTAGTGGTACCCTGGTGTTGTGGGTGTTCAGAACACCAATAGTCGTACCCTGGTGTTGCGGGGGTGTTCAGAGAGCCACTAGTGG
>NC_091314.1:24963596-24971096 GCF_038502225.1 Cherax quadricarinatus
ACTCTCACACTCCTCACTTACTAACAACTCTCACACTCCTCACTTACTAACAACTCTCACACTCCTCTCTTACTAACAACTCTCACACTCCTCACTTACTAACAACTCTCACACTCCTCTCTTACTAACAACTCTCACACTCCTCACTTACTAACAACTCTCACACTCCTCACTTACTAACAACTCTCACACTCCTCACTTACTAACAACTCTCACACTCCTCTCTTACTAACAACTCTCACACTCCTCACTTACTAACAACTCTCACACTCCTCTCTTACTAACAACTCTCACACTCCTCACTTACTAACAACTCTCACACTCCTCTCTTACTAACAACTCTCACACTCCTCACTTACTAACAACTCTCACACTCCTCACTTACTAACAACTCTCACACTCCTCACTTACTAACAACTCTCACACTCCTCTCTTACTAACAACTCTCACACTCCTCACTTACTAACAACTCTCACACTCCTCACTTACTAACAACTCTCACACTCCTCACTTACTAACAACTCTCACACTCCTCTCTTACTAACAACTCTCACACTCCTCACTTACTAACAACTCTCACACTCCTCACTTACTAACAACTCTCACACTCCTCACTTACTAACAACTCTCACACTCCTCTCTTACTAACAACTCTCACACTCCTCTCTTACTAACAACTCTCACACTCCTCACTTACTAACAACTCTCACACTCCTCTCTTACTAACAACTCTCACACTCCTCACTTACTAACAACTCTCACACTCTTCTCTTAATAGCAACTCTCACACTCCTCTCTTACTAACAACTCTCACACTCCTCTCTTACTAACAACTCTCACACTCCTCTCTTACTAACAACTCTCACACTCCTCTCTTACTAACAACTCTCACACTCCTCTCTTACTAACAACTCTCACACTCCTCTCTTACTAACAACTCTCACACTCCTCTCTTACTAACAACTCTCACACTCCTCTCTTACTAACAACTCTCACACTCCTCACTTACTAACAACTCTCACACTCCTCTCTTACTAACAACTCTCACACTCCTCTCTTACTAACAACTCTCACACTCCTCACTTACTAACAACTCTCACACTCCTCTCTTACTAACAACTCTCACACTCCTCTCTTACTAACAACTCTCACTCTCCTCTCTTACTAACAACTCTCGCAGTCCTCTCTTACTAACAACTCTCACTCTCCTCTCTTACTAACAACTTGCTTCTCCTAGCTAGCAACCTAAGATGACTGAAATTTACGCCTCTTCCTCATATGGAATATTCGTTTCTTTCATTGGTTACCACTCACTTCTTTTATTGGTTACCACTCACTTCTTTTATTGGTTACCACTCACTTCTTTTATTGGTTACCACTCACTTCTTTTATTGGTTACCACTCACTTCTTTTATTGGTTACCACTCACTTCTTTTATTGGTTACCACTCACTTCTTTTATTGGTTACCACTCACTTCTTTTATTGGTTACCACTCACTTCTTTTATTGGTTACCACTCACTTCTTTTATTGGTTACCACTCACTTCTTTTATTGGTTACCACTCACTTCTTTTATTGGTTACCACTCACTTCTTTTATTGGTTACCACTCACTTCTTTTATTGGTTACCACTCACTTCTTTTATTGGTTACCACTCACTTCTTTTATTGGTTACCACTCACTTCTTTTATTGGTTACCACTCACTTCTTTTATTGGTTACCACTCACTTCTTTTATTGGTTACCACTCACTTCTTTTATTGGTTACCACTCACTTCTTTTATTGGTTACCACTCACTTCTTTTATTGGTTACCACTCACTTCTTTCATTGGTTACCACTCACTTCTTTTATTGGTTACCACTCACTTCTTTTATTGGTTACCACTCACTTCTTTCATTGGTTACCACTCACTTCTTTCATTGGTTACCACTCACTTCTTTTATTGGTTACCACTCACTTCTTTTATTGGTTACCACTCACTTCTTTTATTGGTTACCACTCACTTCTTTTATTGGTTACCACTCACTTCTTTTATTGGTTACCACTCACTTCTTTTATTGGTTACCACTCACTTCTTTTATTGGTTACCACTCACTTCTTTCATTGGTTACCACTCACTTCTTTTATTGGTTACCACTCACTTCTTTTATTGGTTACCACTCACTTCTTTCATTGGTTACCACTCACTTCTTTCATTGGTTACCACTCACTTCTTTTATTGGTTACCACTCACTTCTTTTATTGGTTACCACTCACTTCTTTTATTGGTTACCACTCACTTCTTTTATTGGTTACCACTCACTTCTTTCATTGGTTACCACTCACTTCTTTTATTGGTTACCACTCACTTCTTTTATTGGTTACCACTCACTTCTTTCATTGGTTACCACTCACTTCTTTCATTGGTTACCACTCACTTCTTTTATTGGTTACCACTCACTTCTTTTATTGGTTACCACTCACTTCTTTTATTGGTTACCACTCACTTCTTTTATTGGTTACCACTCACTTCTTTTATTGGTTACCACTCACTTCTTTTATTGGTTACCACTCACTTCTTTTATTGGTTACCACTCACTTCTTTTATTGGTTACCACTCACTTCTTTCATTGGTTACCACTCACTTCTTTCATTGGTTACCACTCACTTCTTTCATTGGGTACCACTCACTTCTTTTATTGGTTACCACTCACTTCTTTTATTGGTTACCACTCACTTCTTTTATTGGTTACCACTCACTTCTTTTATTGGTTACCACTCACTTCTTTTATTGGTTACCACTCACTTCTTTCATTGGTTACCACTCACTTCTTTCATTGGTTACCACTCACTTCTTTCATTGGTTACCACTCACTTCTTTTATTGGTTACCACTCACTTCTTTCATTGGTTACCACTCACTTCTTTCATTGGTTACCACTCACTTCTTTCATTGGTTACCACTCACTTCTTTTATTGGTTACCACTCACTTGCCTCGTCTAGAATATTTGTTCCTCAACTTGACTTTGCTTCTTCACTTGGATAACTGCCTCATTTCGATGACTGCCTCATTTCGATGACTACCTCAGTTCGATGACTACCTCAGTTCGATGACTACCTCAGTTCGATGACTACCTCAGTTCGATGACTGCCTCAGTTCGATGACTGCCTCAGTTCGATGACTACCTCAGTTCGATGACCGCCTCAGTTCGATGACTGCCTCAGTTCGATGACTACCTCAGTTCGATGACTGCCTCAGTTCGATGACTGCCTCAGTTCGATGACTGCCTCAGTTCGATGACTGCCTCAGTTCGATGACTGCCTCAGTTCGATGACTGCCTCAGTTCGATGACTGCCTCAGTTCGATGACTACCTCAGTTCGATGACTGCCTCAGTTCGATGATTGCCTCAGTTCGATGATTGCCTCATTTCGATGACTACCTCAGTTCGATGACTACCTCAGTTCGATGACTGCCTCAGTTCGATGACTGCCTCAGTTCGATGACTGCCTCAGTTCGATGACTACCTCAGTTCGATGACTACCTCAGTTCGATGACTGCCTCAGTTCGATGACTGCCTCAGTTCGATGACTACCTCAGTTCGATGACTGCCTCAGTTCGATGACTACCTCAGTTCGATGACTGCCTCAGTTCGATGACTGCCTCAGTTCTATGACTACCTCAGTTCGATGACTGCCTCAGTTCGATGACTGCCTCAGTTCGATGACTACCTCAGTTCGATGACTGCCTCAGTTCGATGACTACCTCAGTTCGATGACTACCTCAGTTCGATGACTGCCTCAGTTCGATGACTGCCTCAGTTCGATGATTGCCTCAGTTCGATGATTGCCTCATTTCGATGACTACCTCAGTTCGATGACTACCTCAGTTCGATGACTGCCTCAGTTCGATGACTGCCTCAGTTCGATGACTGCCTCAGTTCGATGACTACCTCAGTTCGATGACTACCTCAGTTCGATGACTGCCTCAGTTCGATGACTGCCTCAGTTCGATGACTACCTCAGTTCGATGACTGCCTCAGTTCGATGACTACCTCAGTTCGATGATTGCCTCAGTTCGATGACTGCCTCAGTTCTATGACTACCTCAGTTCGATGACTGCCTCAGTTCGATGACTGCCTCAGTTCGATGACTACCTCAGTTCGATGACTGCCTCAGTTCGATGACTACCTCAGTTCGATGACTACCTCAGTTCGATGACTGCCTCAGTTCGATGACTACCTCAGTTCGATGATTGCCTCAGTTCGATGACTGCCTCAGTTCGATGACTACCTCAGTTCGATGACTGCCCATATCGATGACTACCTCAGTTCGATGACTACCTCAGTTCGATGATTGCCTCAGTTCGATGACTGCCTCAGTTCGATGACTACCTCAGTTCGATGACTGCCTCAGTTCGATGACTACCTCAGTTCGATGACTGCCTCAGTTCGATGACTGCCTCAGTTCGATGACTACCTCAGTTCGATGACTGCCTCAGTTCGATGACTGCCTCAGTTCGATGACTACCTCAGTTCGATGACTGCCTCAGTTCGATGACTGCCTCAGTTCGATGACTGCCTCAGTTCGATGACTGCCTCAGTTGGATGACTACCTCAGTTGGATGACTGCCTCAGTTGGATGACTGCCTCGGTTGGATAACTGCCTCAGTTGGATGACTTCCTCCGTTGGATGACTGCCTCAGTTGGATGACTGCCTCAATTGGATGTCTGCCTCAGTTGGATGACTGCCTCAGTTGGATGACTACCTCAGTTGGATAACTGCCTCAGTTGGATGACTACCTCAGTTGGATAACTGCCTCAGTTGGATGACTACCTCAGTTGGATAACTGCCTCAGTTGGATGACTACCTCAGTTGGATAACTGCCTCAGTTGGATGACTACCTCAGTTGGATAACTGCCTCAGTTGGATGACTACCTCAGTTGGATGAGTACCTCAGTTGGATAACTGCCTCAGTTCGATGACTACCTCAGTTCGATGACTACCTCAGTTGGATGACTACCTCAGTTGGATGACTACCTCAGTTGGATAACTGCCTCAGTTGGATGACTGCCTCAGTTGGATGACTGCCTCAGTTGGATGACTGACGGTGTATACCCGGTAGACGGTGTATACCCGGTAGACAGTGTATACCCGGTAGACGGTGTATACCCGGTAGAGGGTGTATACCCGGTAGACAGTGTATACCCGATAGACGGTGTATACCCGGTAGAGGCAGTATACCCGGTAGACAGTGTATACCCGGTAGACGGTGTATACCCGGTAGAGGGTGTATACCCGGTAGAGGGTGTATACCCGGTAGACAGTGTATACCCGGTAGACGGTGTATACCCAGTAGACGGTGTATACCCGGTAGAGGCTGTATACCCAGTAGACGGTGTATACCCGGTAGACGGTGTATACCCGGTAGATGGTGTATACCCGGTAGAGAGTGTATACCCTGTAGATGGTGTATACCCAGGAGATGGTGTATACCCGGTAGACTGTGTATACCCGGTAGACAGTGTATACCCGGTAGAGGGTATATACCCGGTAGAGGGTGTATACCCGGTAGAGAGTGTATACCCGGTAGATGGTGTATACCCGGTAGATGGTGTATACCCGGTAGATGGTGTATACCCGGGAGATGGTGTATACCCGGTAGACTGTGTATACCCGGTAGAGGGTATATACCCGGTAGAGGGTGTATACCCGGTAAAGGGTGTATACCCGGTAGACTGTGTATACCCGGTAGAGAGTGTATACCCGGTAGACGGTATATACCCGGTAGAGCGTGTATACCCGGTAGACGGTGTATACCCGGTAGAGGGTATATACCCGGTAGAAGGTATATACCAGTTAGAGGGTGTATACCCGGTAGACGGTGTATACCCGGTAGACTGTGTATACCCGGTAGAGGGTGTATACCCGGTAGACGGTGTATACCCGGTAGACGGTGTATACCCTGTAGAGGGTGTATACCCGGTAGAGGGTATATACACGGTAGAGGGTATATACCCGGTAGAGGGTGTATACCCGGTAGACGGTGTATACCCGGTAGACGGTATATACCCGGTAGAGGGTGTATACCCGGTAGAGGATGTATACCCGGTAGAGGATGTATACCCGGTAGACGGTATATACCCGGTAGAGGGTGTATACCCGGTAGACGGTATATACCCGGTAGAGGGTGTATACCCGGTAGAGGATGTATACCCGGTAGACGGTGTATACCCGGTAGACGGTATATACCCGGTAGACGGTATATACCCGGTAGAGGGTGTATACCCGGTAGACGGTGTATACCCGGTAGACGGTATATACCCGGTAGAGGGTGTATACCCGGTAGACGGTATATACCCGGTATAGGGTGTATACCCGGTAGAGGATGTATACCCGGTAGACGGTGTATACCCGGTAGACGGTGTATACCCGGTAGACGGTGTATACCCGGTAGAGGGTGTATACCCGGTAGAGGATGTATACCCGGTAGAGGGTGTATACCCGGTAGAGGATGTATACCCGGTAGAGGATGTACACCCGGTAGACGGTATATACCCGGTAGAGGATGTATACCCGGTAGACGGTATATACCCGGTAGAGGATGTATACCCGGTAGAGGATGTATACCCGGTAGAGGATGTATACCCGGTAGACGGTGTATACCCGGTAGAGGGTGTATACCCGGTAGACGGTGTATACCCGGTAGAGGGTGTATACCCGGTAGACGGTGTATACCCGGTAGAGGGTGTATACCCGGTAGAGGGTGTATACCCGGTAGACGGTGTATACCCGGTAGAGGGTGTATACCCGGTAGAGGGTGTATACCCGGTAGAGGGTGTATACCCGGTAGACGGTATATACCCGGTAGAGGGTGTATACCCGGTAGAGGGTGTATACCCGGTAGACGGTGACTCCTTCATATTCGTATTTCTCCACACCTGGATGTGACCGGGCAGCTGGAAGTTGAACCTGACGGAAACAGAACCTCGGCTTGGCAAACGAACATATCACACTCACATTTAGCCCACAACATCATGGTCTATAATGACCCCTCTCATAGTCTGGAATGACTGCTCTCATGGTCTTCAATGACCGCTTTCACAGTCTGGAATGGCTGATCTCATGGTCTGGAATGACCGCTCTCATGATCTGGAATGACCGCTCCCATGGTCTGGAATGACCGCTGCCATGATCTGGATTGACGGCTCTCATGGTCTTGAATGACCGCTCTCATGGTCTGGAATGACTGCTTTCATGGTCTGAATGACCGCTCTCATGGTCTGGAATGACCGCTGCCATGATCTGGAATGACCGCTTTCATGGACTGGAATAACCGATGCCATGTTCTGGAATGACCGCTCTTATGATCTGGAATGTCCACTGCCATGGTCTGGAATGACCGCTCTCATGATCCGGAATGAACGTTCTCATGGTCTGGAATAACCGCTCTCATGGTATATAATAACTGCTCTCATAGTTTGGAATGACCGCTGCCATGGTCTGGAATGACCACTCTTAT
>NC_091314.1:24976096-24988596 GCF_038502225.1 Cherax quadricarinatus
GCTCCATGAGCTTTATCATACCTCGTCTTAAAACTATGTATGGTTCCTGCCTCCACTACATCGCTTTCCAGACTATTCTACTTCCTAACAACTCTGTGGCTGAAGAAATACTTCCTAACAGCCCTTTGACTCATCTGAGTCTTCAGCTTCCAATTGTGACCTCTTGTTTCTGTGTCCCTTCCCTGGAACATCCTGTCTCTGTCCACCTTGTCTATTCCTCGCAGTATTTTGTATGTCGTTATCATGTCTCTCCTGACCCTCCTGTCCTCCTGTGTCGTCAGACCGATTTCCTTTAACCTTTCTTCATAGGATATTCCCCTTAGCTCTGGAACTAGCTTCGTTGCAAACCTTTGTACTTTCTATAATTTCTTAACTTGTTTGACCAGGTGTGGGTTCCAAACTGGTGCTGCGTACTCCAGTATGGGCCTGACGTACACAGTGTATAAAGTCTTGAACGATTCCTTACTGAGGTACCGAAACGCTATTCTCAGGTTTGCCAGGCACCCATACGCCGCAGCAGTTATCTGGTTAATGTGTGCTTCTGGAGACGTACTCGGTATTATACTCACTCCTAGATCTTTCTCCTTGAGTGAGATTTGCAGTCTTTGGCCTCCTAGCCTATACTGTCTGCGGTCTTCTTTGCCCTTCTCCGATCTTCATGACTTTGCATTTGGCGGGGTTAAATTCTAGGAGACAATTGCTGGACCACTCATCCAGCCCGTCCAGGTCTCTTTGTAAACCTGTCTTGTCCGCATCTGATTTAATTCTCCTCATTAACTTCACATCATCTGCAAACAGGGACACTTCTGAGTCTATCCCTTCCGTCATGTCGTTCACATATACCAAGAATAGCACGGACCATGACTCGCTGTTGCCTCCCTGTCAGGTATTCTCTGATCAATTGCAGTGCCCTTCCTGTTATACGTGCCTGATCTTCTAGCTTCTGTACTAATCTCTTGTGAGGAACTGTGTCGAAGGCCTTCTTGCAGTCCAAGAAAATGCAATCAACCCACCCCTCCCTCTCATTTCTTACTTTAGTTACCTTGTCATAAAACTCCAGTAGGTTTGTGACACAGGACGTGTGTACTCACCTAGTTGTACTCACCTAGTTGAGGTTGCAGGGGTCGAGTCCGAGTTCCTGGCCACTCCAGTTCGCTGGTCGCCACTAGGTCACTCTCCCTGAACCGTGAGCTTTATCATACCTCTGCTTAAAGCTATGTATGGATCCTGCCTCCACTACATCGCTTCCCAAACTATTCCACTTCCTAACTACTCTGTGGCTGAAGAAATACTTCCTAACATCCCTGTGATTCATCTATATCTTCAACTTCCAACTGTGTCCCCTTGTTGCTGTGTCCCATCTCTGGAACATCCTGTCTTTGTCCACCTTGTCAATTCCTCTCAGTATTTTGTATGTCGTTATCATGTCCCCCCTATCTCTCCTGTCCTCCAGTATCGTCAGGTTGATTTCCCTTAACTTCTCCTCGTAGGACATACCTCTTAGCTCTGGAACTAGTCTTGTTGCAAACCTTTGCACTTTCTTTAGTTTCTTTACGTGCTTGGCTAGGTGTGGGTTCCAAACTAGTGCCGCATACTCCAATATGGGCCTAACGTACACGGTGTACAGGGTCCTGAACGATTCCTTATTAAGATGTCGGAATGCTGTTCTGAGGTTTGCTAGGCGCCCATATGCTGCAGCAGTTATTTGGTTGATGTGCGCTTCAGGAGATGTGCCTTGTGTTATACTCACCCAAAGATCTTTTTCCTTGAGTGAGGTTTGTAGCCTCTGGCCCCCTAGACTATACTCCGTCTGCGGTCTTCTTTGCCCTTCCCCGATCTTCATGACTTTGCACTTGGTGGGGTTGAACTCCAGGAGCCAATTGCTGGACCAGATCTGCAGCCTATCCAGATCCCTTTGTAGTTCTGCCTGGTCTTCGATCGAATGAATTCTTCTCATCAACTTCATGTCATCTGCAAACAGGGATACTTCGGAGTCTATTCCTTCCGTCATGTTCACAAATACCAGAAACAGCACTGGTCCTAGGACTGACCCCTGTGGGACCCCGCTGGTCACAGGTGCCCACTCTGACACCTCGCCACGTACCATGACTCGCTGCTGATTCATTGTAGTGCCTTCCCTGTTATCCCTGCTTGGTCCTCCAGTTTTTGCACTAATCTCTTGTGTGGAACTGTGTCAAACGCCTTCTTGCACTCCAAGAAAATGCAATCCACCCACCCCTCTTTCTCTTGTCTTACTGCTGCCACCATGTCATAGAACTCCAGTAGGTTTGTGACACAGGATTTCCCATCCCTGAAACCATGTTGGCTGCTGTTGATGAGATCATTCGTTTCTAGGTGATCCACTACTCTTCTCCTGATAATCTTCTCCATGACTTTGCATACTATACATGTCAGTGACACTGGTCTGTAGTTTAGTGCTTCATGTCTGTCTCCTTTTTTAAAGATTAAGACTACATTTGCTGTCTTCCATGCCTCAGGCAATCTCCCTGTTTCGATAGATGTATTGAATATTGTTGTTAGGGTACACATAGCGCCTCTGCTCCCTCTCTCAGGACCCATGGGGAGATGTTATCCGACCCCATTTCCTTTGAGGTATCTAGCTTATTCAGAAGCCTCTTCACTTCTTCCTCGGTTGTGTGTACTGTGTCCAGCACATGGTGGTGTGCCCCACCTCTCCGTCTTTCTGGAGCCCCTTCTGTCTACACTGTGAACACTTCTTTGAATCTCTTGTTGAGTTCCTCACATACTTCACTGTCATTTCTTGTCTCTCCTTCTTCCTTCCTTAGCCTGATTACCTGGTCCTTGACTGTTGTTTTCCTCCTGATGTGGCTGTATAACGGCTTCGGATCAGATTTGGTTTTCGCTGCTATGTCGTTTTCATATTGTCGTTGGGCCTCCCTTCTTATCTGTGCATATTCATTTCTGGCTCTACGACTGCTCTCCTTATTCTCCTGGGTCCTTTGCCTTTTATATTTCTTTCATGTGTATATGTGTGGCATGTGTGTTGTTTGTTGGTGTTTGAGTGTGGGAGGGAAAGGCGTCATTCCAGTAGTACATATCGTGGGAATGTACCAAGACTTCAATATTTGTACCTGCGTGGGAGCAGCAGTAACAGTAGTAGCAGCAGCAGCAGCTGCAGCAGTAGCAGTAGATCGATATCTACCGCTTGACTTGATCCATTCACTCCAAGGTACTGCCCAGTGTTGCGTGCCTCAAGTCGTAACTCACAGGTCAAGGGCGACCTCAACTACTTTGCTAGGTGGGGGAGATGAGATGTGTTGGTGGGGGAGAGTGGAAGTAGGGGAGGGTGAGGAGGTAAGTGAGGGGGTTAGAGCTATGTGAGTGTTTGAGGGGGAGACATGGGGTGTAGGTGGATGTGGTGGGTAAAGTATTGTATGTAAGTGGGTGTTGCGAAGGGAGGGGGGAGGGGTGGAGAGAGGGGAGGGGTATAGTGAGGGGAGGGGTGTAGTGAGGGGAGGGGTTTAGTGAGGGGAGGGGTGTAGTGAGGGGAGGGGTTTAGTGAGGGGAGGGGTTTAGTGAGGGGAGGGGTGTAGTGAGGGGAGGGGTTGTAGTGAGGGGAGGGGTGTAGTGAGGGGAGGGGTGGAGAGAGGGGAGGGGTTTAGTGAGGGGAGGGGTGTAGTGAGGGGAGGGGTGTAGTGTGGGGAGGGGTGTAGTGAGGGGAGGGGTGTAGTGAGGGGAGGGGTGTAGTGAGGGGAGGGGTGTAGTGAGGGGAGGGGTGTAGTGAGGGGGGAGGGAGAAATGTGGGTGGTTTTGGCGAGGGAATTTTCAGGTGTAAATGTAATTCACTTAAGAGGTTTCAATTAAAAGTAGAAAGTGAGTTTCTCTTCCACCTCTCACGCCCCTCTCTCCTCCCCTCCCCCCTTCTCTACCCCCTCACGCCCCTCTCTCCTCCCCTCCCCCCTTCTCTACCCTCTCACGCCCCTCTCTCCTCCCCTCCCCCCTTCTCTACCCTCTCACGCCCCTCTCTCCTCCCCTCCCCCCTTCTCTACCCTCTCACGCCCCTCTCTCCTCCCCTCCCCCCTTCTCTACCCTCTCACGCCCCTCTCTCCTCCCTCCCCCCTTCTCTACCCTCTCACGCCCCTCTCTCCTCCCCTCCCCCCTTCTCTACCCCCCTCACGCCCCTCTCTCCTCCCCACCCCCCTTCTCTACCCGCTCACGCACCTCTCTCCTCCCCTCCCCCCTTCTCTACCCCCTCACGCCCCCTCTCTCCTCCCCTCCCCCCTTCTCTACCCCCTCACGCCCCTCTCTCCTCCCCTCCCCCCCTTCTCTACCCCCTCACGCCCCTCTCTCCTCCCCTCCCCCCTTCTCTACCCTCTCACGCTCCTCTCTCCTCCCCTCCCCCCTTCTCTACCCTCGCACGCCCCTCTCTCCGCCCCTCCCCCCTTCTCTACCCTCTCACGCCCCTCTCTCCTCCCCTCCCCCCCTTCTCTACCCCCTCACGCCCCTCTCTCCTCCCCTCCCCCCTTCTCTGCCCTCTCACGCCCCTCTCTCCTCCCCTCCCCCCTTCTCTACCCTCTCACGCCCCTCTCTCCTCCCCTCCCCCCTTCTCTACCCTCTCACGCCCCTCTCTCCTCCCCTCCCCCCTTCTCTACCCTCTCACGCCCCTCTCTCCTCCCCTCCCCCCCTTCTCTACCCTCTCACGCCCCCTCTCTCCTCCCCTCCCCCCTTCTCTACCCCCTCACGCCCCTCTCTCCTCCCCTCCCCCCTTCTCTACCCCCTCACGCCCCTCTCTCCTCCCCTCCCCCCTTCTCTACCCCCTCACGCCCCTCTCTCCTCCCCTCCCCCCGTCTCTACCCACTCACGCCCCTCTCTCCTCCCCTCCCCCCCTTCTCTACCCCCCTCACGCCCCTCTCTCCTCCCCTCCCCCCTTCTCTACCCCCTCACGCCCCTCTCTCCTCCCCTCCCCCCCTTCTCTACCCCCTCACGCCCCTCTCTCCTCCCCTCCCCCCTTCTCTACCCTCTCACGCTCCTCTCTCCTCCCCTCCCCCCTTCTCTACCCTCTCACGCCCCTCTCTCCTCCCCTCCCCCCTTCTCTACCCTCTCACGCCCCTCTCTCCTCCCCTCCCCCCTTCTCTACCCCCTCACGCCCCTCTCTCCTCCCCTCCCCCCTTCTCTGCCCTCTCACGCCCCTCTCTCCTCCCCTCCCCCCTTCTCTACCCTCTCACGCCCCTCTCTCCTCCCCTCCCCCTTCTCTACCCTCTCACGCCCCTCTCTCCTCCCCTCCCCCCTTCTCTACCCACTCACGCCCCTCTCTCCTCCCCTCCCCCCTTCTCTACCCTCTCACGCCCCTCTCTCTTCCCCTCCCCCCTTCTCTACCCTCTCACGCCCCTCTCTCCCCCCTCTCTCTACCCCTCACGCCCCTCCCCTCCCCTCCCCCCCTTCTCTACCCTCTCACGCCCCTCTCTCCTCCCCTCCCCCCTTCTCTACCCTCTCACGCCCCTCTCTCCTCCCCTCCCCCCTTCTCTACCCTCACGCCCCTCTCTCCTCCCCTCCCCCCTTCTCTACCCTCTCACGCCCCTCTCTCCTCCCCTCCCCCCTTCTCTACCCTCTCACGCCCCTCTCTCCTCCCCTCCCCCCTTCTCTACCCTCTCACGCCCCTCTCTCCTCCCCTCCCCCCCTTCTCTACCCTCTCACGCCCCTCTCTCCTCCCCTCCCCCCTTCTCTACCCTCTCACGCCCCTCTCTCCTCCCCTCCCCCCTTCTCTACCCTCTCACGCCCCTCTCTCCTCCCCTCCCCCCTTCTCTACCCTCTCACGCCCCTCTCTCCTCCCCTCCCCCCCTTCTCTACCCTCTCACGCCCCTCTCTCCTCCCCTCCCCCCTTCTCTACCCTCTCACGCCCCTCTCTCCTCCCCTCCCCCCTTCTCTACCCTCTCACGCCCCTCTCTCCTCCCCTCCCCCCCTTCTCTACCCTCTCACGCCCCTCTCTCCTCCCCTCCCCCCTTCTCTACCCTCTCACGCCCCTCTCTCCTCCCCTCCCCCCCTTCTCTACCCTCTCACGCCCCTCTCTCCTCCCCTCCCCCTTCTCTACCCTCTCACGCCCCTCTCTCCTCCCCTCCCCCCCTTCTCTACCCTCTCACGCCCCTCTCTCCTCCCCTCCCCCCTTCTCTACCCTCTCACGCCCCTCTCTCCTCCCCTCCCCCTTCTCTACCCGCTCACGCCCGTCTCTCCTCCCCTCCCCCCCTTCTCTACCCTCTCACGCCCCTCTCTCCTCCCCTCCCCCCTTCTCTACCCTCTCAAGCCCCTCTCTCCTCCCCTGCCCCCTTCTTTACCCTCTCACGCCCCTCTCTCCTCCCCTCGCCCTTCTCTACCTTCTCACGCCCCTCTCTCCTCCCCTCGCCCCCTTCTCTACCCCGTCACGCCCCTCTCTCCTCCCCTCGCCCCCTTCTCTACCCCCTCACGCCCCTCTCTCCTCCCCTCGCCCCCTTCTCTATCCCCTCTCACGCCCCTCTCTCCTCCCCTCGCCCCCTTCTCTACCCCCTCACGCCCCTCTCTCCTCCCCTCGCCCCACTCTCTACTCCCTCACGCCCCCTCTATCCTCCCCCTCACCCTGTCTCTCTCCGCCCTCACTCTCCTCACTCCCCCTTCCCCCATCCGTCCCCTCCCCCTCGACATAGGCACTCATGGTATAAATTCTTCAACAAGGCTGTAACATTTACCAAATATACGTCCCCTACCTCACCTGTGTGTCAGCCCAGTGTCCAGAACTCTAATGTCATTGTCCATGTGTGTGTGTATATATATATATATATATATATATATATATATATATATATATATATATATATATATATATATATATATATATATATATATATATATATATAAATAAATATATATTTATATATGCAGTATAATCGCAAACAGGTGATCCATTACATGCCACATGGGGATGGAAATCTTTAGCTCTAGATCTTTCGCAAGTTCGTACGTCGTTAGGAGCTATGCAGCGTTACAAGACAGCCAAAGATAGAAAGGTATGAATGGCGGCCCATGACACTTGATTCCTTCTGCCTTGCCTCACAGAATTTCCTCTCCTATTTGTTTCTGTCTTGCAACATTGCGTAGTTCCTGACGACGCACGAGAGTGCGAAAGATCTAGAACTAAAGATGTCCATCCCCCTACACACACACACACACACACACACACACACACACACACACACACACACACACACACACACACACACACACACACACACACACACACACACACAAACACACACATACACACACACACACACACGCACATACACACACACACATACACACAAGGAGATCGATTGGGAAAACTTGGACACACTTGGGGGCCAAGATACATGGAGGGCTAAGATGATGGAGGTGGTACTGGAAAACTTCATGTACCAACACGTAAGGGACACTACAAGAGAGAGAGGAGAGGATGAACCAGCAAGGCTGGACTTAGTATTCACCTTGAGTAGTGCAGATATCGAGGACATCACATATGAAAGACCCCTTGGGGCCAGTGACCATGTGGTTTTAAGCTTCGAATACACAGTAGAGCTACAAGTGGAGGGAGTAGCAGGAAGGCCAGGACGAATGAAGCCAAACTACAAGAAAGGGGACTACACAGGAATGAGGAACTACCTGAACGGGGTTCAGTGGGACAGAGAACTGGCAGGGAAGCCAGTTAATGAGATGATGGAATATGTAGCAACAAAATGCAAGGAGGCTGAGGAGAGGTTTGTACCCAAGGGTAACAGGATTAATGAAAAAGCCAGGATGAGCCCATGGTTTACCCAAAGGTGCAGGGAGGCAAAAACCAAGTGTGCTAGGGAATGGAAGAAATATAGAAGGCAAAGGACCCAGGAGAATAAGGAGAACAGTCGTAGAGCCAGAAACGAATATGCACAGATAAGAAGGGAGGCCCAAAGACAATATGAAAATGACATAGCAGCGAAAGCCAAATCTGACCCGAAACTGTTGTACAGCCACATCAGGAGGAAAACAACAGTCAAGGACCAGGTAATCAGGCTAAGGAAGGAAGGAGGAGAGACAACAAGAAATGACCGTGAAGTATGTGAAGAACTCAACAAGAGATTCAAAGAAGTGTTCACAGAGGAGACAGAAGGGACTCCAGAAAGACGGAGAGGTGGGGCACACCACCAAGTGCTGGACACAGTGCACACAACCGAGGAAGAAGTGAAGAGGCTTCTGAGTGAGCTAGATACCTCAAAGGCAATGGGGCCAGATAACATCTCCCCATGGGTATTGAGAGAGGGAGCAGAGGCGCTATGCGTACCCCTAACAACAATATTCAATACATCTATCGAAACAGGGAGATTGCCTGAGGCATGGAAGACAGCAAATGTAGTCCCAATCTTTAAAAAAGGAGACAGACATGAAGCATTAAACTACAGACCAGTGTCACTGACATGTATAGTATGCAAAATCATGGAGAAGATTATCAGGAGAAGAGTGGTGGAACACCTAGAAAGGAATGATCTCGTCAACAGCAGCCAACATGGTTTCAGGGACGGGAAATCCTGTGTCACAAACCTACTGGAGTTCTATGACATGGTGACAGCAGTAAGACAAGAGAGAGAGGGGTGGGTGGATTGCATTTTCTTGGACTGCAAGGCGTTTGACACAGTTCCACACAAGAGATTGGTGCAAAAACTGGAGGACCAAGCAGGGATAACAGGGAAGGCACTACAATGGATCAGGGAATACGTGTCAGGAAGACAGCAGCGAGTCATGGTACGTGGCGAGGTGTCAGAGTGGGCACCTGTGACCAGCGGGGTCCCGCAGGGGTCAGTCCTAGGACCAGTGCTGTTTCTGGTATTTGTGAACGACATGACGGAAGGAATAGAATCTGAGGTGTCCCTGTTTGCAGATGACGTGAAGTTGATGAGAAGAATTCACTCGATCGAAGACCAGGCAGAACTACAAAGGGATCTGGACAGGCTGCAGACCTGGTCCAGCAATTGGCTCCTGGAGTTCAATCCCACCAAGTGCAAAGTCATGAAGATTGGGGAAGGGCAAAGAAGGCCGCAGACGGAGTACAGTCTAGGGGGTCAGAGACTGCAAACCTCACTCAAGGAAAAAGATCTTGGGGTGAGTATAACACCAGGCACATCTCCTGAAGCGCACATCAACCAAATAACTGCTGCAGCATATGGGCACCTAGCAAACCTCAGAACAGCATTCCGACATCTTAATAAGGAATCGTTCAGGACCCTGTACACCGTGTACGTTAGGCCCATATTGGAGTATGCGGCACCAGTTTGGAACCCACACCTAGCCAAGCATGTAAAGAAACTAGAGAAAGTGCAAAGGTTTGCAACAAGACTAGTCCCAGAGCTAAGAGGTATGTCCTACGAGGAGAGGTTAAGGGAAATCAACCTGACGACACTGGAGGACAGGAGAGATAGGGGGGACATGATAACGACATACAAAATACTGAGAGGAATTGACAAGGTGGACAAAGACAGGATGTTCCAGAGATTGGACACAGTAACAAGGGGACACAGTTGGAAGTTGAAGACACAGATGAATCACAGGGATGTTAGGAAGTATTTCTTCAGCCACAGAGTAGTCAGTAAGTGGAATAGTTTGGGAAGCGATGTAGTGGAGGCAGGATCCATACATAGCTTTAAGCAGAGGTATGATAAAGCTCACGGTTCAGGGAGAGTGACCTAGTAGCGATCAGTGAAGAGGCGGGGCCAGGAGCTCGGACTCGACCCCCGCAACCTCAACTAGGTGAGAACTAGGTGAGTACACACACGCACGCACGCATACAGACATGAGAGTAGGTTACTATTATAGAAATATATTTAGCTTTCTAATTTTCTTTGTGTACACCAGTGTGTGTACACTAGTGTGTGCACACCACTGTGTACACTAGTGTGTGTACACCACTGTGTACACCAATGTGTGTACACTAGTTTATGTACACTAGTGTGTGTACACTAGTGTGTGTACACCAGTGTGTGTACACCAATGTGTACATTAGTGTGTGTACACTAGTGTGTGTACATCAGTGTGTGTACACTAGTATACGTACACCAGTGTGTGTGTTTTATCATTGTCGGTACCAGAGTATATTTATTACATGACGCACCTGCAGTCGGATGTGTATCCTGCCTAATAGATGTGTTCAACTAGTGCCAGTATCGTACCTAATAGATGTGTTCAACGAGTGCCAATATCGTACCTAATAGATGTGTTCAACTAGTGCCAATATCGTGCCTAATAGATGTGTTCAACTAGTGCCAATATCGTACCTAATAGATGTGTTCAACGAGTGCCAGTATCGTACCTAATAGATGTGTTCAACTAGTGCCAATATCGTGCCTAATAGATGTGTTCAACGAGTGCCAGTATCGTACCTAATAGATGTGTTCAACTAGTGCCAATATCGTACCTAATAGATGTGTTCAACGAGTGCAAATATCGTACCTAATAGATGTGTTCAACGAGTGCCAGTATCGTACCTAATAGATGTGTTCAACGAGTGTCAATATCGTACCTAATAGATGTGTTCAACGAGTGCCAATATCGTACCTAATAGATGTGTTCAACTAGTGCCAATATCGTACCTAATAGATGTGTTCAACGAGTGCCAGTATCGTACCTAATAGATGTGTTCAACTAGTGCCAATATCGTACCTAATAGATGTGTTCAACGAGTGCCAGTATCGTACCTAATAGATGTGTTCAACTAGTGCCAATATCGTACCTAATAGATGTGTTCAACGAGTGCCAGTATCGTACCTAATAGATGTGTTCAACTAGTGCCAATATCGTACCTAATAGATGTGTTCAACGAGTGCCAATATCGTACCTAATAGATGTGTTCAACGAGTGCCAATATCGTACCTAATAGATGTGTTCAACTAGTGCCAATATCGTACCTAATAGATGTGTTCAACGAGTGCCAGTATCGTACCTAATAGATGTGTTCAACTAGTGCCAATATCGTACCTAATAGATGTGTTCAACTAGTGCCAATATCGTACCTAATAGATGTGTTCAACTAGTGCCAATATCGTACCTAATAGATGTGTTCAACTAGTGCCAATATCGTACCTAATAGATGTGTTCAACGAGTGCCAGTATCGTACCTAACAGATGTGTTCAACGAGTGTCAATATCGTGCCTAATAGATGTGTTCAACGAGTGCTAGTATAGTGCCTAATAGTTGTCTTCAGTAGATGTGTTCAACGAGCGCCAGTATCGTACCTAATAAACTAAATCGTTAATCCAGTCTGTTTGGCTTGAAATATTTATTTTATATTAATGATAACATTCAGTACACTGGGCTGTGTGCATTTTGCGGCACCAACACTAACGTAGCCGCCTTCCCTAACCTTGTTAAAATTAACGTAATACAATACTTCCTTAACATAATACTGGTTGATGGTTTCCAGTGGCGGTGTTCAAGACTGGCTGCCACAAGTCCAGCTGTCATCACCTGGACGGGTGTGAGGGTGACGCTCCGGGCTCAGGTGATCGCTTCCACCTGTATATTGGCAATATTGTGCGACACAAATTTAGTCCGTAGAGTGATGAATGATGTTTGTGTTTGTGTGGGAGAGGGGAGCAGGGAGGAGGTAGTGGTGGGGTGTTGGGAGGAGAAAGGTTGGTGGGATGTGAGGGTTTAGTGCTAGCGTTGAACGACGAGGATAAGTCTGTAGAAATAGAACTCTGGCTCCTGGGCTCTTGTTACTGAATGACGATTCGTAAATGTTTTGGGTGGCAGTGTGTAATTTGAGTGAGTCTGCTTTCAGTGGTGTGCTACTCTACTTGAGGGTCTAGCGCACTAGTAAACTCCCGTATTGTCTCAAGACTCCTTACATGCTGGAGAAGTGAGTTCTGTGCTGGCGCTGTTACCTCCACGATTCTTATATATATATATATATATATATATATATATATATATATATATATATATATATATATATATATATATATATATATATATATATATATATATATATATATATATTTTTATTATTATTATCACACTGGCCGATTCCCACCAAGGCAGGGTGGCCCGAAAAAGAAAAACTTTCACCATCATTCACTCCATCACTGTCTTGCCAGAAGGGTGCTTTACACTACAGTTTTTAAACTGCAACATTAACACCCCTCCTTCAGAGTGCAGGCACTGTACTTCCCATCTCCAGGACTCAAGTCCGGCCTGCCGGTTTCCCTGAATCCCTTCATAAATGTTACTTTGCTCACACTCCAACAGCACGTCAAGTATTAAAAACCATTTGTCTCCATTCACTCCTATCAAACACGCTCACGCATGCCTGCTGGAAGTCCAAGCCCCTCGCACACAAAACCTCCTTTACCCCCTCCCTCCAACCCTTCCTAGGCCGACCCCTACCCCGCCTTCCTTCCACTACAGACTGATACACTCTTGAAGTCATTCTGTTTCGCTCCATTCTCTCTACATGTCCGAACCACCTCAACAACCCTTCCTCAGCCCT
>NC_091314.1:24993596-24998596 GCF_038502225.1 Cherax quadricarinatus
TTTGTGATACAAGATTTGCCTTCCATGAACCCATGCTTGTTTTCATTTATAATCTTGTTCCTTTCCAGGTGTTCGACCACTCTCCTCCTGATAATCTTCTCCATGATTTTGCACACAATACATGTCAGAGACACAGGTCTGTAGTTTAGCGCCTCGTTTCTGTTTCCTTTCTTAAATGTGGGGACTACATTAGCTGTCTTCCATTTCTCAGGTAGTTGCCCAGTTTCAAGGGATGTGTTGAAGATTGTGGTTAGAGGCACGCACAGCATCTCTGCTCCTTCTCTAAGGACCCATGGGGAGATGTTGTCTGGTCCCATCGCCTTTGAGGTGTCAAGGTCACTTAGGAGCTTCTTCACCTCCTCCTCAGTTGTTCGTATGTCATCCCACACTTCTTGGTATATTCCCTCTTGATGTTCCCTTCTGTGCTGTCTTCCCACAGCCCTTCCTGTCTCTACTGTAAAAACTTCCTTAAATCTCCTGTTCAGCTCTTCACATACCTCCTGATCATTTCTTGTGAGTTCTCCACCTTCTGTCCTTAATCTGATCACCTGGTCTTTGACTGTTGTCTTCCTCCTGATGTGGCTATACAACAGTTTCGGGCCAGTCAGTCATTTTCATACTGTCGCTGGGCCTCCCTCCTTACCTGTGCATACTCATTCCTGGCTCTGCGACTGATCTCCCTATTTTCGTGTGTTCTCTGCCTTCTGTATTTTTTCCATTCTCTATTGCACTTTGTTTTTGCCTCCTTACACCGTCGGGTAAACCAGGGGCTCGTTCTGGTCTTCCCGTTGTTACTGTTGCCCGTGGGAATAAACCTTTCCACTGCCTCCTTGCATTTTGTTGTTACATATTCCATCATTTCATTTACTGGCTTTCCTGCCAGTTCTCTGTCCCACTGGACCTCCCGCAGGAAGTTCTTCAACCCTATGTAGTCCCCTCTTTTATAGTCAGGCTTGTGCTGGTGCTGTACCATCTTCAGTGTTTGTAGTTACAGCAGCAGAGTTGTGCTGGTGCTGTACCATCTTCAGTGTTTGTAGTTACAGCAGCAGAGTTGTGCAGGTGCTGTACCATCTTCAGTGTTTGTAGTTACAGCAGCAGAGCTGTGCTGGTGCTGTACCATCTTCAGTGTTCGTAGTTACAGCAGCAGAGTTGTGCTGGTGCTGTACCATCTTCAGTGTTTGTAGTTACAACAGCAGAGTAGTGCTGGTGCTGTGCCATCTTCAGAGTTCGTAGTTACAGCAGCAGAGTTGTGCTGGTGCTGTACCATCTTCAGTGTTTGTAGTTACAGCAGCAGAGTTGTGCTGGTGCTGTGCCATCTTCAGTGTTTGCAGTTACAGCAGCAGTGCTGTGCTGGTGCTGTACCATCTTCAGTGTTCGTAGTTACAGCAGCAGAGTTGTGATGGTGCTGTACCATCTTCAGTGTTTGTAGTTACAGCAGCAGAGTTGTGCTGGTGCTGTGCCATCTTCAGTGTTTGTAGTTACAGCATAAGAGATGTGCTGGTGCTGTGCCATCTTCATTGTTTGTAGTTACAGCAGCAGAGTTGTGCTGGTGCTGTGCCATCTTCAGTGTTTGTAGTTACAGCAGCAGAGTTGTGCTGGTGCTGTACCACCTTCAGTGTTTGTAGTTACAGCAGCAGAGTTGTGCTGGTGCTGTGCCATCTTCAGTGTTTTTAGTTACAGCAGCATAGATGTGCTGGTGCTCTGCCATCTTCAGTGTTTGTAGTTACAGCAGCAGAGTTGTGCTGTTGCTGTGCCATCTTCAGTGTTTGTAGTTACAGCAGCAGAGTTGTGCTGGTGCTGTACCATCTTCATTGTTTGTAGTTACAGCAGGAGTGTTGTGCTGGTGCTGTACCATCTTTAGTGTTTGTAGTTACAGCAACAGAGTTGTGCTGGTGTTGTACCATCTTTAGTGTTTGTAGTTACAGCAGCAGAGTTGTGCTGGTGCTGTACCATCTTCAGTGTTTGTAGTTACAGCAGGAGTGTTGTGCTGGTGCTGCACCATCTTCAGTGTTTGTAGTTACAGCAGCAGAGTTGTGCTGGTGCTGTGCCATCTTCAGTGTTTGTAGTTACAGCAGCAGTGTTGTGCGGGTGCTGTACCATCTTCAGTGTTTGTAGTTACAGCAGGAGTGTTGTGCTGGTGCTGTACCATCTTCAGTGTTTGTAGTTACAGCAGCAGAGATGTGCTGGTGCTGTACCATCTTCAGTGTTTGTAGTTACAGCAGCAGTGTTGTGCTGGTGCTGTACCATCTTCAGTGTTTGTAGTTACAGCAGCAGAGATGTGCTGGTGCTGTACCATCTTCAGTGTTTGTAGTTACAGCAGCAGAGTTGTGCTGGTGCTGTACTATCTTCAGTGTTTGTAGTTACAGCAGGAGTGTTGTGCTGGTGCTGTACCATCTTCAGTGTTTGTAGTTACAGCAGCAGAGTTGTGCTGGTGCTGTACCATCTTCAGTGTTTGTAGTTACAGCAGGAGTGTTGTGCTTGTGCTGTACCATCTTCAGTGTTTGTAGTTACAGCAGCAGAGTTGTGCTGGTGCTGTACCATCTTCAGTGTTTGTAGTTACAGCAGGAGTGTTGTGCTGGTGCTGTACCATCTTTAGTGTTTGTAGTTACAGCAGGAGTGTTGTGCTGGTGCTGTACCATCTTCAGTGTTTGTAGTTACAGCAGCAGAGTTGTGCTGGTGCTGTGCCATCTTCAGTGTTTGTAGTTACAGCAGCAGTGTTGTGCTGGTGCTGTACCATCTTCAGTGTTTGTAGTTACAGCAGCAGTGTTGTGCTGGTGCTGTACCATCTTCAGTGTTTGTAGTTACAGCAGCAGTGTTGTGCTGGTGCTGTACCATCTTCAGTGTTTGTAGTTACAGCAGCAGAGTTGTGCTGGTGCTGTACCATCTTCAGTGTTCGTAGTTACAGCAGCAGAGTTGTGCTGGTGCTGTGCCATCTTCAGTGTTTGTAGTTACAGCAGCAGAGTTGTGCTGGTGCTGTACCATCTTCAGTGTTTGTAGTTACAGCAGCAGTGTTGTGCTGGTGCTGTACCATCTTCAGTGTTTGTAGTTACAGCAGCAGTGTTGTGCTGGTGCTGTACCATCTTCAGTGTTCGTAGTTACAGCAGCAGAGTTGTGCTGGTGCTGTACCATCTTCAGTGTTTGTAGTTACAGCAGCAGAGTTGTGCTGGTGCTGTATCATCTTCAGTGTTCGTAGTTACAGCAGCAGAGTTGTGCTGGTGCTGTACCATCTTCAGTGTTCGTAGTTACAGCAGCAGTGTTGTGCTGGTGCTGTACCATCTTCAGTGTTCGTAGTTACAGCAGCAGAGTTGTGCTGGTGCTGTACCATCTTCAGTGTTTGTAGTTACAGCAGCAGAGTTGTGCTGG
The DNA here is from genome assembly GCF_038502225.1 of Cherax quadricarinatus. NCBI lineage: Eukaryota > Metazoa > Arthropoda > Malacostraca > Decapoda > Parastacidae > Cherax > Cherax quadricarinatus. The sequence continues at coordinate 24,996,960 of NC_091314.1, forward strand.
TGCTGTACCATCTTCAGTGTTCGTAGTTACAGCAGCAGAGTTGTGCTGGTGCTGTACCATCTTCAGTGTTCGTAGTTACAGCAGCAGTGTTGTGCTGGTGCTGTACCATCTTCAGTGTTTGTAGTTACAGCAGCAGAGTTGTGCTGGTGCTGTATCATCTTCAGTGTTCGTAGTTACAGCAGCAGAGTTGTGCTGGTGCTGTACCATCTTCAGTGTTCGTAGTTACAGCAGCAGTGTTGTGCTGGTGCTGTACCATCTTCAGTGTTCGTAGTTACAGCAGCAGAGTTGTGCTGGTGCTGTACCATCTTCAGTGTTTGTAGTTACAGCAGCAGAGTTGTGCTGGTGCTGTACCATCTTCAGTGTTCGTAGTTACAGCAGCAGAGTTGTGCTGGTGCTGTACCATCTTCAGTGTTCGTAGTTACAGCAGCAGTGTTGTGCTGGTGCTGTACCATCTTCAGTGTTCGTAGTTACAGCAGCAGAGTTGTGCTGGTGCTGTACCATCTTCAGTGTTTGTAGTTACAGCAGCAGAGTTGTGCTGGTGCTGTACCATCTTCAGTGTTCGTAGTTACAGCAGCAGAGTTGTGCTGGTGCTGTACCATCTTCAGTGTTCGTAGTTACAGCAGCAGAGTTGTGCTGGTGCTGTACCATCTTCAGTGTTTGTAGTTACAGCAGCAGAGTTGTGCTGGTGCTGTACCATCTTCAGTGTTCGTAGTTACAGCAGCAGTGTTGTGCTGGTGCTGTACCATCTTCAGTGTTTGTAGTTACAGCAGCAGTGTTGTGCTGGTGCTGTACCATCTTCAGTGTTTGTAGTTACAGCAGCAGAGTTGTGCTGGTGCTGTACCATCTTCAGTGTTCGTAGTTACAGCAGCAGTGTTGTGCTGGTGCTGTACCATCTTCAGTGTTTGTAGTTACAGCAGCAGAGTTGTGCTGGTGCTGTACCATCTTCAGTGTTTGTAGTTACAGCAGCAGAGTTGTGCTGGTGCTGTACCATCTTCAGTGTCTGTAGTTACAGCAGCAGTGTTGTGCTGGTGCTGTACCATCTTCAGTGTTTGTAGTTACAGCAGCAGAGTTGTGCTGGTGCTGTACCATCTTCAGTGTTCGTAGTTACAGCAGCAGTGTTGTGCTGGTGCTGTACCATCTTCAGTGTTTGTAGTTACAGCAGCAGAGTTGTGCTGGTGCTGTACCATCTTCAGTGTTTGTAGTTACAGCAGCAGAGTTGTGCTGGTGCTGTACCATCTTCAGTGTTTGTAGTTACAGCAGCAGTGTTGTGCTGGTGCTGTACCATCTTCAGTGTTTGTAGTTACAGCAGCAGAGTTGTGCTGGTGCTGTACCATCTTCAGTGTTCGTAGTTACAGCAGCAGTGTTGTGCTGGTGCTGTACCATCTTCAGTGTTTGTAGTTACAGCAGCAGAGTTGTGCTGGTGCTGTACCATCTTCAGTGTTTGTAGTTACAGCAGCAGAGTTGTGCTGGTGCTGTACCATCTTCAGTGTTTGTAGTTACAGCAGCAGTGTTGTGCTGGTGCTGTACCATCTTCAGTGTTCGTAGTTACAGCAGCAGAGTTGTGCTGGTGCTGTACCATCTTCAGTGTTTGTAGTTACAGCAGCAGAGTTGTGCTGGTGCTGTATCATCTTCAGTGT